>NC_092875.1:270622350-270958850 GCF_028372415.1 Notamacropus eugenii
AATAATACAACCAGACTGCTGCATAACAGGGCAGACGCAGAGTTGTTATTAGGAGTTATTTAGTATCAACGTGATGGAATGTCTATAGTGGAGAACCCTAGGAATCCACGTTTGACCCTGTGCTGCTTTGCATTTTTCTCAACAACTTGAAAAAAATGTAGATGGTTTATGCTTCCCTGCAAATCAGATGGTCAATATAATCTTGAGCTGCATTATGAAGAACAGAAAGGTGATAGCAATGCTATGTTCAGACCTCATTTGTGGTATTGTGTTTAGTTTTGAGTACCAGGGTTTAAGAAGGACATTGATAAGCTGGAGTGTATACAGAGGAGGGTGACCAAGTTAGTGATGAGCCTGAGTTCCATGTAATATAGTTGAAGGCACATTTAGCCTGGAGCAGAGAAGACTGATGATATGTTATCTATTGTCAGTTATTTGAAGGGCTTTCTTGCAAATGAGGGCCTAGATTTGTTCTATTGGTTCCAGAGGGGAGAACAGGGATCAATAGGTAAAAAGTTTCAAAGAGGCAAATTTAAGTCCAAACAGAGTTGTCCCAAAGTGGAATGGACTACCTAGAGAAATGGTAAATCTTTGTGAGGCTTCCAGGAGAGAGTGTATACTTCAAGGCCTCAGGGTCTTTGGAGACGGAAAAGGAGGACTTCCCTAGACATTGGAGTACTCATGAAGAGCAGGCAGGACCCTTCAGGTATCTCTTTGTGCTTCATGCTCAGGAAGAGGTAGCACTTCTCAGGCCTAATTTGCTTAAGAGAATGATTTGCTCTTCTCTACAGAGAGACAGGTAGAGTAGGTCCAGAAAGCCCCAAATCAAGAGATGGACTAAAAAAAATAGCTCTCTGGACCACGATACATTCCTTTCTATCCCATAATTGCCCCAATCACCAGAAATCTTCATTAGGGCCTTGGAAGCTGAACAAAAATATTGTCATGATATTGATGATACATCTAGGGCTCTCAGGGACCATTGGTGTATTACAGTGCTCCCTACTTTTGTCAGTCTTACGACTTTGAGTGATTCTGTCTTGATTTTGCCCTTTTCAAAATTGCTTTCTACTTCAGATTCTTATAACTCAGAGATCTGATGTTCTATCCAGCTGCCATGATTCTTAATGAAAGCAATCACTTCCACTCCAAGGCCATGTATTTAATCGCATGGCTCATAATACTGGGAAGGACAATAATGTATCACTGAGCTTCCCATCTCCTAAGGTTTCTTTTGAAAGAATTGAACGGAACAGATGGCACTTTAGGAATCACCATGTGTAGGGACCTTACAAGGGTATGACTTGTATATTATTGTCTGGTGTGTTTTGGTCTTTGGTACTGAGAAGAATAAATAATCAACATGTGTTCAAAAGAAATGTTGCTTGTACCAATCAACTTGAATCACTAGAACTTGGTTTACTGGTCTAGACATTTCAATTTAACATAAAATTTCCAGAATCTGAAAATATTTGGTTAACATTCTTTAGACCTAATCAAACTGGATAATTTAATATACACATAAGCTTTTTTTTGGTTTTTTGAGTTGGGTATAATTCAGGCCAGTTTCCAGATAGTTTAGACTTGATGTTGGAACAAAATGAGAGATTCCTTGGTCATTTCATAGCTAACAAAAAAGGATTTACTTAACCGTAGCGAGAGAAGAATATTCAACAAGAATAGGCATTGGAAACCTCTTCAGTTGATTTAACTAAACAAAGTTCCTATTGCAGTTTATACCTTCTACCTCCTTATGGCAGTCTGGAACTCGGGCAATGAGTTCCCTTAATCCCTTGAGCCGAGCTAGTGTTGAGGAATGTTTTAATACCTTTAAGGAAAAACTAGCTTAAACTACACAGGGGTTAGGGTTTGGATATTTCTCCTGCCACACTTGAGATGTGTCCTCTAATCACTCCTGATGAGTGATTTCTGTTGCTATGTGGCTGCAGGGCACTGTAAGTGGTGCCAGTTGGCAAGGGCATGGGATGAAGGAAAGCAGATACCAGCCAGTAGGAAACTGTATGAGCAATACCTTTCAAATATTTATACTCCTATCTCTGACTACTTTGGGCTAGGATCCCAGTTTGATTTCTTGGTTTCTTGTTTTTGTAAACACTCATATCATTCCCAAGGCTGAACTTTGGTAATAATACTGCCATAAACCCCAACACAACTCTACCATGCAACCTATGCTAATTAAGACCCACCACTTAAGGCTATAGACTTTTCCGTCCCCAGATAATACTTTGACTTGGACCACAGGTTGTTTTTTAAGGCCCAAATAGCTGTTATTTCATTGACATGTTGAAAATAGGGTTGAAAATAACAACCCATCTCTACTTGCTCATCTCATACAATTTTAGCTTAAATCTTCCACAAGTTCACAGGAGGGCATCTTCCCAATGTCCTGGGGGAAGATTAAAGATAAGGTCTTACTTTCTCTTGAGGCTCTGATGTGATCAGTTGGGGCACAAGAGCTATCTACTATTTAACCTTTGCTCTCACCACATGACTACATTTCCTTTTCAAGGAAATATTTTACTTCATTTCATTATAGTGCCTTATTTGCTGTGTGTTGCAGACTGATGACACCCATTATGTGCCTCCTCAATGCTCTCTGAGTGTTACACATTTCTAATTCATTGGAAGCTGTAGTGTTCTGTGATTTACGGTTATATGGAAATAATGGGAGTATACTGGAATTTTAAATGACATTCTTTTGTCCATTTTGAAGAATTTGGGGATAATTAAGGGATCTTTACAACTTTTGGAAGGGATTAACTTTATTCCCCTCTTCTCATTTAATTCTGGACCAAACACTCCATTTGTATTGTCCATGCAACATGGCAAAGTGGTTAGAAAGATATCCTGGGAGGAAGCCCAGGTTTCAAATCCTGCCTCTAACATATGGTGTCTATGAGACAATGAGCAAGTCACTTAACCTCTCACTGCTGTAAGCAACTCTACAAGACCCTGAGTTGCAGAGAAAGAGCAGAGCTGCTTAAGGAGAGGAAGGCTGCTCTCTTGGGAGCTGCCAGTGAAATTGTAGGTCCAGTACAAATTCATAGTACCTTTCCTAAGCACTGATTCAGTACATCTGGGACCATGATGTTAAAAGTTCAAGTGTACTTATTGGTGAAAAAAAATTCTTGTAGAAATGTACAGCTTTTCCATTTTTCTTCTGTCTATTGTTTTATTTCTATTTTCATGCTTAAATGTCTTCCAGAGATTACTTTTCTTATCTGGGTCTCTTGTTAAACTTTTTGAAAACTGCTTTTATTTTCTTCATTGTTGTACAGTCATATCTGACTCTTCATGATCCCATGGACTTGTGTATAGAATTTTCTTGGCAAAGATACCGGAGTAGTATGCTATTTTCTTCTCCAGTGTACCCCCATTTTAGAGATAAGGAACTGAGGTAAAAAAGAGGTTAAGTAACTTGCGCAGGATCAGGTATCTTGTAAGTGTCTGAGGCCATATTTGAACTCAGATCTTCCAGATGTCAGCCTGAGTACTATGTCCACTGCACCACCTAGCTGCCCCAGTTTTATTCTTGTGTTTCTCTTTTTGATGAGGTCATATGTAATCTTTTAACATCTATCTCTGTAAGATTTTATGAGTTTTTTTATCCTAAAGTAGTACTGTTCTTAAAGACAGTGTCTTTTAATTTGAGAAGTCAAGTGTTTGTTGACAAAGACCCACTTTTAAGTCTCTTTTGGCCTTTTTATAATTTACTTACAATGGATAAACTTTTATATTAAGCTTGTACTTATAGTATTTTGTTCTGCTTCCCTTTCCACATATCCTTCACTTCACAGCTGCTGGTGCCTTCCCCAAAAAAGTGAGTTTCTATCTATTTTGCACTTTCTAGACTTCTCCACTTCTTTAATAGCTGCTTTGTCTCTACCTGATTATTCCTCATGGCACCCCTCTCCTGCTTTCTGGTTCCCCTGAATATGTTGTTTTCTTCCATTAGAATATAAGCTTCTTGAGGTTAGAGACTGTTATAGCTGCTTGCATTTATAGCCACAGTGCTTAACACAATGCTCGGAAAATAAAGAGTACCTATCTATCTGTCTGTCTGTCTGTCTGTCTCTGTCTGTCTGTCTGTCTATCTATCTACATGTGTTTATGTTGTCTTCCCTATTACAGTGCAAGCTCCTTCAGGGCAAGGACTGCTATGAGTTTTCCTTTGTCTCCTTAGTGTCCAGGACAATGTTTGGTGTATGCTAGGTAATTAATAAACGTTTGCTCATTGACTCATTCACAATCAATAACTTGTTTAAACAGTTCAAGATAGAATTGTTTTAATAATATGCCATATATTTTTTTCTAATTTTTATCCTTCTGAATTTTTACTAGTTTTGCTCTTTCTTTTAAAAAGTTGATGATCTAATTATACATAAGCAGCTGCTTTATTAATAAGAAATGACTTGTTCATTGTCTATTAAGGTATAGTTAATTATGTTTTTATTATATTGTTTGCTGTTTAAGTTGCAGCTTCAGTTTTTTTGGGGGAGAAGATATTCATTATACACATGTGAGACTATTCCCCAGTCTGCCTCTCATTTCCTATTCCTGGTTGTTTTTAGGAAGATTAAATGAGATAGTGGATATAAACTTTTTCTTTGTAACCATAGTGATTCATAAGTATTCACAGCCTAGTTTCTTCTAAACATCAGTAAACTTGGTAAATTTACAAAAGAATTGATTAGTAAAATTATGTTTTTATAGAACAGTTAAATATCTACATATGTCTATGCAGTATTCATTATATGTCATATATGTGTATATATATATATACATACACATACATATATTAGCTCTATGCCTTCTCCATCCAACTGTATATCAGAATTTGAACAATAAATATTCTTTATTCCCTTTGTTTTTTCTTTTATTTCTCTAGTTAGAGTGAAAAGATTATTAAATAATCTCATTTACTTGCTAGATTTTCCCTTTCCTCAGTTTCCTCAAGTGGTTCAAGTTCTGCATTATCTCAGGTCTTCTCTTTTGACTTCTCGAGTCATCTCACAATTCACTCTACAAATTTAACCTCTGACCTTCACAATTCCAAAACTGTCTAACTCTTTCTCCTCCTCCTTTCCATGCCAAAGAAGAAGTTATTGGCTCGCTATCATTCCTTGTCACATATTTTTTTGTATGAAAACCCTTTTGTCTTTTCTTCCACAAGAATTTTTATCAGAAATATGCTCTGCCTATATTTTCCATGAGTAGCTCTTTCTATTGCTTTTTGGATGAACCATGGTTTGGATTCTTCAAGTATTGCAGTACTTCAGGATTTAAAACTATCTAGCTTCTTTGAAGAAATAATGACATTAAAGAGATGGAATTTCAATGTTAGAGACTACTTTGGAACTTTTGGGAGCATTGTACAACTTCCCAAATGCAATTCAGTCTGTTTTTATCCTGGTTGATCAATTCTAGGAATAGTTCATTTATCTCTGTGCCTTCTCACTTAGTTGTTCCCCAAATCTTGAATGCTTTTCCTTCTCACCTATGCCTACTAGATTCCATGGTTTCCTTCCAGACTCAGCTCAAATTTAATCTTCTGCAGGGGTCCTTTCCCACGTTTTTCATCCCTTAAAACTCCCCAGGAGTCCTTTATACCTGTTATCTCCTTGTATTTAGTTATTAGTTTTGCACAATCCTAGTCATCGTCATGCCTAGTCAAGGCAACTAGCATTTATTACGCATCTGCTATGGGCCAGATGCTGTGTTAAATGCTGAGGATACAAAGAAAGGCAAAAAATAATCCTTGTTCTCAAGAAGTTTACAGTTTAATGGGGGGAGACAATATCAAAAAGCTATGCACAAACAAGATATATACAGGAAACATTGGGGGTAGTCTCAGAGGGAAGGCACTAAGATTAAGGAGGACCAGGAAAGGCTTCTGGGGCAAGGTAGGACGTAAGCTGATATTTGAAGGAATTCTGGGAAAGCAGGAAGCAGAGATGAGGAAGAAGTATTCCAGGAATTGGGTGTAGCCAGCGAACGCTCTCAGTGTTGGGAGATGTAGCACAGTGTTCGAGGAAGGACAAGAAGGCCACAGGATAGAAGGGTAGATGGAGGGCATAAGGTGTAAGAACACTGGATAAGTGCAATGGAAATTCTCTTACGTCAGAATCTATTTTGTTTATTTCCTTGTATCTGACATACTTAATAGAGTGCCTTACATATTGAATTAAAATAGTTAAATTACATTGAATTAAATTATTAAATAGGGGAGCTGAGAAGAGAAGCAGTGGGGTACTGAGAGACAAAGAATATGAGACAGTAAAATTTGTTAGAGAATATTTGTGAACACTTGAATAGATTTTATCTGATTTGATACAACAAGAGCCAGTGGAGTAGGACCCTAAAATTAAAATGAGGTATTGAATCATAAATCCTACTGAATAAGTGAGTCACTGACAAGTCTGGAAATAAGAGCTGCAGAAGGATCCCCTACATATCAGCTAATATATGAAAATATATGTATGTATGATTTGCTATATCAGGAAATGTAACCTTATTTTCCCCATTCACCCAATTTGTCTTAAATACTTTTACATAATGCACTGTCCTCTAAGAATTTAAGTACAGCTTTATATGACATCCTGTAGAATCAACCAGACATTTTCTGACACAAGAAATTAAGGTTTAGAGTTTACCCAATTATCTGATCTATATAACACTGTCTGCTTATTTGCTCATATGCCTTTTTCTTCATTCTCCTTCTACTTTGAGAAATTTATTACATTGTAAATCTCTACCAATTATTTAATGAGACTATTGGAAACAGTATATTTCTTGAAGGCAATCAGGGTTAGATGACTCATCCAGGGGCATACAGCTGGTATGAGTCTGAGGCTGAATTTAAACTGACATCCTCCTGACTCCAGGGCCAGTGCATTATCCACTGTGTCACTTCCCTGCCCCAAATAGTACATTTTGAAACAGCTATAGCCAAGCGACCTTATGTGGACTTATTCCCCCTTTAAAATGAACATTGATAAGGATTATAGCTTACTACTTAAATTGTCCCAAAGAACGTCTATATAAACACAATAGCATTATGAAGTCAATCCCTACCCCCGCCCCAGCAAAGCACTTACCTTGAAGAGTAGTGAGGTTCAAAAAACGTTAGTTGTAAAGCTGTTACCACAGTGTATGGGACATAGTAGGTACTATTTACATTTTTTCCCCTTCTACCCCTTCCCTATTGCAATAATCCAAACGTGAGGTAATGGAGGCCTACACTTTGGTGGTGGCAATGTCAGAGGAGAGAAGGGGGCATGCATGAACTAGAGATGTTAACAGTGTGAAATTGACAAAATTGGGCAACAGATTGGGTATGCAAGGTGAGAAAGAGTGAAGACTTAAAGAAGATACCTGGGTTGGGAGCCTACATGACTAGAATAATGGTGGTACCCTCAACAGAAGTGTTGGGAAGGGGAATAATGAGTTTAGTTTTGGACATGTAGAGTTTAAGAAGTCTATAGCACATTCAGTTTGAGATGTCTAATAGGCAGTTAGAGGTATGAGGCAGGAGATTAGCTGAGGAGATTATAGGGTTGAATAAGCAGAGAACTGAACATCCTCCTCATAGAGATGACAATTTGAATCCATGAAAGCTGATGAAATAACCAAGTGAAATGGTGTAGTGTGAGAAGAACCCAGGATAGAGCCCTGGTAGACACATAGCCTTGGTGAGAATAACTTGGATAATGATCCAACAAAGGAGATTGAGAAGGAACTGTCAGACAGGTAGGAGAACCAGTATATAATAATGTCACAAAATCCTAGAGAGAAGAGGATATCAAGGAAAAGAGGGTGATTGACCACAGCAAAGACTACAGAGAGGTAAAGAAGGATGAGGACTAGAAAAAGGCCATTACATTTGACACTTAAGACATCATTGGTAGCTTTGTAGAGAGCAGTTTTAGTAGAATGAGGTCAGAGGTCAGACTGTAGAGAGTTAAAAAGAGAGTAAAAGGAAAGGAAGCAGTGGCACAGATTATAGACAGTTTTCAGTCACAAAAGGGACTGGAGACTCATGGATCTAGTTTGGGATCTAGGTTGAGCGGAGGGGGAAGATAGGGATGAGTTTGTTGGGAAGACAAACCTCCAGGAGTCAAGGAGATATTGAGGATAAGTGAGAAGGTAGGGATGATGGAGGGGGCAATATACTGGAGAAAATAGGATAGAATGAGGTCACTTATGTAGAGGGATTTACCTTGGTAAGGATAAGAGCTACCTATTCACGTGAGAGAAAGGTGAAGGAAAAGAAGGCATCTGGGTAGTGTGAGATAAGTAGGAGGGAAGAAAGGAAAAGGGAGATATATTTATTGAACATCTACTATGTGCCAGGCACTGTGCTAAGTGCTTTACAGATATTATCTTGTCTTATACTCCCTTCATTCTATGAGGCAGGTGCTATTATTATCCCCATTTTACAGTTGAGGAGATTGAAGTAGACAGAGGTTAAGTGATTTGTTTAAGAATATATAGTTAGTAAGCCTGTGAGGCTAGATTTGATTGACTCCACACTCAGCACTCTTTCTACTGAACACCCTAGCTAATCGTCACAGAAAATAGGTAACTTTGTGAATGAGTTCATTTTTTTCAGTTCAGTAAAGTTCTCAGTTGAGAAGGTAGGATTAAGGGGAGCCACAGAAGATTTGAGAAGAGCTGAAGTTTTGGAAGAGTAGCTGTGGTAAGTAGGGATAGGAAGGCATAAAAAAGATTGACTTTTAATAGTGAGGCTCCAGTTTAGGTTATGTTAGCATAAATTTATAGGAGAATCAGTTGGCACAATTTTGTAATTTTTCTCCAGTTTTATTGGGAAGCATGTGAGTAAAGACAGTGGAAGGTGGGGGATATTTTAAAGAGGCAAGGGACTAAAAAAGGAGAGTTAAGAGTTTAACATCAAGTTATGGTCAAGATCTAGACTGGGGGATGTGGTAGCTAGTGCGAGAATATTGAAGAAGTCAAACAAAATGGGGTTGATCTTTGCTCTCTCCTCATATGTCCAAATCAAATTGGAATGCTCAGTCATTTGGGCAAATTTTCAAATTCCTGAAAAGTGTTAGCAAAATGTTTTTGCTCTATCACTTATCAACAATCAACATTTAAATTTGCTTAGTAGAATATGTGTTCAGACTTTGAATTTACTAAATCCTTTCTCAAGGGAACACTTTTACTTGCTTTTCTTACTAGAATTACCATTCTATATTTATTCAATTTCAAGAGTCCTTTGCATCAGATACATGAGTAAATATAATTGCTACTTGAGTTAGTTATCTATTGCCACACACAATTCACAACTCACCCCATATTTTTAAACTGCTTGCTAGACTAATGTATTTCAAGGTGGCATTAAGTGAAGTTTAGAGAACATTGCCGCTTGTAAATGTTCTTCCTATACATTTTCACAAATCATCCTTTCTCTTAAAGTCCTATTTTGATGCCACATTGTTGCATTGTTCGTTATCAAATGATATACCAGGGAAGCACCAGATGTTTCAGATCTTGTCAGGCATGTGGGTTCAGATGTAGACTGTATGTTTGTCATCCAAAGACCAGACTAAATTGGAGGCGGCTTGCTAATAGGCTGTGGAGTGATGAATTGTTTGACCACAGCAATGATGAAACCATCTTCTCAGTTGTAAAGAGGATATAAATAGTTTCAGTGGGTCCGTTGAAGAATTATGCCAATGAAATTACAGATGTGTGAAGTATCAGAATACATGAAAAGTACTTTGCGAGGCCCTAAAGAAGATATGATCCCTGCCCTATCATACAGCTTGTATTCTCACTGTATGTGGAAGCAAACTCTGATGACACATTAGGGATCTTGGAGGAATACTTTTGTAGCAGTTAGAGGTTTGTACATAATTTTCTATCATGCCTTTTCAAAATCTCAGATATTATATATATATATATATACATATAGATGAATTTACAAATAAATTCCTGAAAACATACATGAAAAACTAATTCTCATATTACGTAGAATTTTATAATAATAGGAAAAGAAAGCAGTTCTCCAATCTCTTTCTATGATACCTTGACAAGTAGATCAGGGAGAGTTAAAGCAGAAAAATAAAACTGCAGACCAACATACCTTAATCACATTGATGCAAAAATTTTAAATAAAATATAAATAAGCAAGCTATAAAATATATCAGACAGATTTTATACATTGACTAGGTTCAATTTATACCAAGCATGTAGAGTTAGTTTAGCAGAAGGAAGACTAAAAATATAATAAGTCAAGTTCATAATATGAAAAATAAAAACAATATGGGGGACCCTTTTAACAAAATCTATTTTCTTAGACTTTCTAAGAGGATAGGAATACAAGATATTTTGCTGACATAGTAAATGACATCTAATTGCAAGAGCAGACATTTAACATTTAATGGGGAAAATTTGGAGAATTTTACAATATGATGAGGGGTAAAGTAAGGATGCTCTTTATCACACTACTATTTAACACAGTGCTGGAAATGCTAGCTATAGGAATAAGACAAGAAAGAAAAATCAAAGGAATAATGATAGACAAAGAGGAAAAATATTGTTTTTTATTATATGATGATTTACTTAGGAAAACCTAGAATGGGTTAAAATTAGTTGAAATAATAAGTAAATTCAGACAAGCTGAAGCATGTAAGTGTAAATATCTCATTAATATTTTGTATATCATCAATAAAATCCAACATCATGAGCTAGAAATAAAAATTCAATTCAAAATACTCCACAAGTTTCAAAATATTTGAGTATGAGCTTACCAAAATTCACCCAGGATCTATATGGTTCCAACTCTAAACCACCATCTGCAGAAATAAAGGCAGACTTAAATAATTGGAGACATAAAAATTGCTCATGGATAAGTCAAACCAATATAGTAAAAATTACAATTTAACCTAAATTAATTTACTTATTCTCTTTTGTGACAATCAAAATGAGTATTTTATAGAGCTAGAAAAACAAAAGTTTGTAGAGCTAGAAAAGTAAAAGCAAAGTTCATTTGGAGGAATAAAAAGCCAAGAATGGGAGAAAAAGTGGAGAGGGAGGAAATCTATCAGTACCAAATACTGGATCGTACAATTTTGATTTTATAAATTTAAAAAGATTTTACACAAGCAAATCCATTATAGTTGAAATTTGAGGGGCAACAGATGAATGGATTTCTATGATACTTAGGGAATGAGCCTGAAGCTTAAGAGCCAGATTCACAGGAAGTCAAATGTTTCTATTGCTTCGGTGCCCCATTAGACAATTAATTGATTGACTTCTGAGAGCAACGAACCAAAGGAATGTCATAACATGAATCTGATATTTTCTTTCTAAAAAATAGATTTCCTTCTTGGCAAAAACAACATAAAATACAAACCTTCATTTGGAATTTGTATAAACTCAAACCTAAGACCATGTCATTCATTGCTTATGGATAATCCTAATTTCTTTTTTATTCGACCCTAAGTGAACCTAACCTTAGTATTCTCAAATACAAATAAACGTAAATGTGTTATAGTTAACTTAATAATGGGATTTTTACAAGATTAAATGTGAATGGTTATTTCCAGGTTTTCTCCCCTTTGCAATGGCGTGCTATGAAAACACTTTGATTTTAGTTTAAAGCATCAAAATGAGCAGTTTCTTTGGTAGAGTGAAAAAAAGTCATCAGTTACTTTTAAAATTTGAATCAAATGGTCAGTTCATTGAAAGTGATAAATTTGATAGGCCTTTATAGAATTCCTTGAGTACATGATTATGGGGAATGGAAGGTTTCCTATAAAGAAGAGACTAGTGTAGTTAAATGGAAGATACAAACTGAACTTATCCCTTTAAAGTGGTTCCATGAGGCAAGCAATATTATTATCATTGTTACTGTATTATAAATGAGGGTTAAAAAGATTGTTATTTTTTGTTCATAGTTATAGAATAAAAGGAGGAGTCAGGACTTGAATCCATGTTTCCTGATTCCAAATCCAGCATTCTTTTTTCTACATCCCAAATGCCTCTCTTAAAGCATTTTGTCAGGCTAACATCAATAATGTGTTCTGAAATAGTATTTATAAATGGAGGTCATCAGGAAGGAATGGAAATGAATTCACAGTTGAACTTGCAATTTTCATGCTTTCCCTTTTGTTTAATAGCTTGTTAACAACATTAGCATCCCACAGCTATCTAGAGACTCATACTGCTCTTGCTGCTGAGACTTATCCAAGAACTATGCCTGTTCTCAAGGTGAACCCTTATCCCACTAAGATTCTCTTGGCCTACACCTAGATAAATTCTTTCTCTCCTCAGTTCAGCTGAGAAAAAATTGAGAAATTTTCTAGGTACGTAAGGGACAATCAATAAAACTAAACAGAAATATAGAATTGATAGATTAATCAAATATGAAATGCTTGTGTCATAGGAACTACAGTTTAACCATTAATTGTTTTTATTGGCATGGCTTTAAGGATACTGCTTCTATCCATTTCATGAATCTTTTGTCAATTTTTTTACTCTTGAGTAAATACTAACTTCTCTTGTTGGAGACTCATTCCTAGGTTTAGACTCATTCCAAGTTACATGACCTCCAGACTTTTATTCTTTTTTTACTTCAATTATTTTAACTCTTTTTTCAAAGGCATAATCTCTACTGTCTTCCACTAAGTTTTTATTTCCTAATTGAATAATCTCTCTAATTTCTCAGCTCATTTGTAGAACTGATGTGAAGACCATGTCATGCATGAGCTTAGCTGATGACCAGCCTCAGGAAGCTCTCTTCAAGTTGTAGTAGGATAAATTATTCCCATTTCTAGATAAAAGGGACTTAAGTATATTTAGATTTTAAATATAAATATAAAACAATTCAATATTGATAGTAATATTACAAAATTCAGCTACCTTTGTAAATTCTTCATTAAAGACATAGTTCTTCAATTCAGTACAATTAAAGGTGAAAGGTATATTATTCATAATAATAGTTAAAATTTTAGTAGCATATGGAAGTTTGCAAGATAGTTCACATATATCTACTCATTTTATCCTCACAAGAACATAAGAGGAAGGTGCTAGTATTGCATCTATATTATAAGTGATGAAATAGGAATAGACAGGGGTTATGACTTGCCAAGCAGAGCTAGTAAGTGTCTGAGAAGGTTGCAAATGCAGGTCTTCTTGATTCCTACTACAGTATTCTATTTACTACCCTATCTATTTGCCTATTCATCCCACTATTTTTATAGAAAGGGCCATCGATTACTAGAGTTGGAAAGATTATGAGATCCCAGATTTAGAGCTGGATAGGGTCTTGGAAATAATTTAGTAAAATCCCTATTTTCAGATGAGAAACTGAGACCCCAAAAGGGTAATTTGCCTGGGGTCACAAATAACAGGATTTCAATCTAAGTTTTCTGACTCCTAGGGGACAGAGTGGATAGAGCACTGGGGTGAGAATCAGGAAGACTCATCTTCCCCAGTTTAGATCTGATCTCAGACTAGCTGTGTGATCCTGGATGAGTCACTTGCTTTTCTCTTTTTTCCTCAGTTCCTCATCTGTAAAATGAGCTGGAAAAGGAAATGGCAAAAACAAAACAAAACACTCCAGGATCATTGCCAAGAAAACCCCAAATAGGGTCACAAAAATTTGGAAATGAATGAAATAGCTCAAAAGCAACAAAACCTCTGACTCCAGATTCCTCATGTTGTCTACTATACCTGAAATAAATGAATGCAGTTCCCACAATTTATAGATAAGCAAACTGATGCTCAGAGAGATGATAGTACTTCTTAAAATTTCAGATAACATATTATAAAAGGGAAAAGGATACCCTCCAGTAGAAATTTTCTATTACTTACTAATAATAGTATTTTCTTCTATTTTCTCCTCTTTCATAATAATATACTATCAAAAGTATTTACTACTATTGTTTCAATTATTTTGAGAGTATAAACTTGTAGCAATAGGATTCTAGGAAAGATATCATCCTTTGGAGCACCCAGTGACTGAGTCAACAGAAATAACCTGAAGGCTTCCTGAGGCTGATCACCAGCTGAGCTCAGGACCTGGTCTTCACATCAGTTCTGCAAATGAGGTAAAAATTAGAAGTATTCTTCAACTATGAAACAGAAGTGCAGTGGAAGACAGTGGAGATTATGGCCTTGAAAAAAACAGCTGAAATAATAAAAGAATATAAATTTGGAGGTCATATAACCTACTGGAGAAAACATTTTAAAAAGTGAAATTTTTTACTCTTGGTTTAATGATGATTAACATCCTAATGAATAATCTACATTAATTAAGCTATTGTCAGAGAAATGCTTTATTTCCCTCAGAAAAAGTTACAATAATAGGCCATCAATTCCAACATCCCATTTTGCTTGTTAAGAACAGGGGAAAATACTGCTCCGTTACTGTAGTTGCGTCTGCGCTGTCTTGTTCTGTTTTGCAGCTGGCAGTAGTGGGAGACGAGAAAGAGCTGTCCAGGATTTCAGCAGCCTAGCAGACATTCAGAGTCGGAGCTGGCCAGTTTCCCGTTTTGAGTTTCGAGTTTTTAGTTTTACAACTGCAGCTGTATTTTACCAGCAAGTCTCCCTAAAGGATAGCTAAAACAGGAAGTTATTAAGGGTAAGCTACTTATTAAATATGAAAGAAAACTGGAGAAACAGAACTACGATATTACTATTAACTCAGGAAGATGCAAAATGAACAATAAATGCAGCAGATTTTGCAGTGAATTTCAGCTCTAAAATTGTAAGTGGATTTTATTTCTTCATAAAAAAGGCGAGATTTGAGTGATTTAGGATTCCCTTCTTCTCTCTACCCCGCCCCTCCCTTTATTTTATTTGAGATAGTTTACTTGTTACAGTAATATACCACCAGGTAGGGGAATGATCAAGTGAACCAGATTTCAATAAGCAATGTGTAATGATACCCTTTCTCCTCTCCAAACAGTCCTCTATGGGTATACACACACACACACACACACACACACACACACACACACACACACACACACAATTTTCTTAGCTAAAAGAGCTTAATATAATTTTGTAGACCAGAAAGCTGGAACCTAGAGGTCCTAATTTGTGCTTTGATGATCATTTTACAGCCTTAAAGAAGTCAGAAGAGACGGGACCTGCTCTTCAGCTACCTGTAACCCAGTGTCGAACCAGCTGCAGGAAATGGCGGTGTCGCTTCCAGAGCAACTTTGAAAAGCCACAGGTGAAGAGGATTTCTTCCTTCTGGCTCCGAACTGCTTCTGAGGTCGTGCTCTCTACTGACAACAATACCAGTGTAGAGGCGACTCTGTAAAGTAGGCTAGAGCCGAAGAAGAGACTGCGAGTGGCAGAAGGGAGTGAGCGTGGCAAGGCTAGAGCTGGCGCGAATCTCTCTCACCCCCTAATAGGTTACCTCTATTACTTCAACTTTTCCCCACACTTCAACCGCCGACGAGTGTATGCAGACTTTCTGGAACCCAGTGATCCTTTGCTTTAGGAGGATGTACAACCTATCTTACAGTCCCGGACGGGAGAACTCGTCCTGCCTCAATCCAGAGCAGGGCTGCTCTCAGGATCTGGCAGAAGAAGATGCGGGAGTGCCCGGGGGTCACAATGCGTCCAGCCCTGAGCTGCTCCTGCAGCCCCTGCACATAGCTGTACCGGTTATCTACTCTGTGATTTGCGCAGTGGGGTTGACTGGCAACACAGCAGTGCTCTATGTCCTGCTCCGGGCGCCCAAGATGAAGACAGTCACCAACTTGTTCATCCTAAACCTAGCCATTGCAGATGAACTCTTTACGCTGGTGCTGCCTGTCAATATTGCTGACTATCTTCTACTGCAGTGGCCCTTCGGAGAGCTGATGTGTAAACTCATCATCTCCATAGATCAGTACAACACCTTCTCCAGCCTATACTTCCTCACAGTTATGAGCATCGACCGCTACCTGGTGGTGTTGGCCACTGTTGAGTCCCGCAAGATGGCCTACCGCACCTACCGCGCGGCCAAGGTAGTCAGTTTGGCAGTCTGGTTCCTGGTCACCCTTATTGTCCTGCCCTTCACGATCTTCGCCCAGCTTTACGAGGAGGAGGGTCGTCTCCAGTGCGTCCTGGTGTTTCCCCAGCCAGAGAGCTTTTGGTGGAAAGCAAGCCGCATTTACACACTCATCCTGGGCTTCGCCATCCCTGTGTCTACCATCTGCATCCTCTACACCATCATGCTGTGTCGGTTGCGGGCCATGAAGCTGGACA
This sequence comes from Notamacropus eugenii, assembly GCF_028372415.1. Classification (NCBI taxonomy): domain Eukaryota; kingdom Metazoa; phylum Chordata; class Mammalia; order Diprotodontia; family Macropodidae; genus Notamacropus; species Notamacropus eugenii. The sequence continues at coordinate 270,638,605 of NC_092875.1, forward strand.
ACCATGCCAAAGTCCTGGATCGGGCCAAGAAGCGGGTGACTCTCCTGGTGCTGGTCATACTGGCTGTGTGTCTCTTCTGCTGGACTCCTTACCACCTTAGCACGGTGGTCGCCCTCACCACAGATATTCCGCAAACGCCAGTCATCATCGGAGTCTCCTACTTCATCACCAGCCTGAGCTATGCTAATAGCTGCCTCAACCCTTTCCTCTATGCTTTTCTGGATGACAACTTTCGGAGGAGCTTCCGTAAGCTGGTGGAATGTCGGGCCTCTCCCTAAAGTCTGGGATTCCTCTGGGAATCTTCTCTTTCATTTTCCTCCCATGTAGTCTGTTCTCCAACTTGGTCCTCTAATCCCTGGTCTCTTAGAGGGGGAACTGACGGTTTGAATTATTATGGCCTTCCTAGTGGGAAAATAGGGTAGCTTAGTCAAAGCCTTTCTCTCAAGCTTTTTTTTTTTCAGGGAAAACATTTTCCTTTTTCCTTGCACTTTTTTTTGATGGGGGAAGGGAGCTAAGAGGTTTTTCTGGGTCTTTGTCCACACCTTTCCTTTTATGTCAAACTGAAGTCAAACAAAACTGAACTTTGGGGAAAGATTTGGACCTTGTAAAGAAAAATAAAGGAAAATAGCTAAATTATGCCCCCTCCCCCCTCCAGTCCCCCCTCTTCTGTGCTCTGTGCTCTGTTTTACTCAGATGCTTCCGGTTAAGTGTAGTTTTCCTTGAGCCTAATCTGAGGTGAAGCATGCCAGCTATCCTTGTCGCTGGCCTATTTTCATCTTTCTCCGTTTTTCTTCTCACTCTGTTTTGGGATCAGAGTGGGGACAAGCGTTTTCTCTTGGTTACTAAATAATCTTTCTCCGTACTTAGGACGAGTGGAATACTGGGACCTCCCTGTACAACATTCCAGAGGGTCACAGTGCTCTGGCTCTGGCAGGCACTGACCATAAAAATCCCTTGGAGGCCGCTCTTGAAAGGAGGAAGTGGTTTTATGGAGTAACACAGCTTTTGGTTTCCCTTTCTGAAGCCTTCTCAAGAAATGACTACATCTTGTTTATTTGATGGGCCAGGTGGAGAAAGGGAAGGAAGGAGAAAGGAAGGTAGGGATAGACCTAGCAGTGAGCTGTTAACTCAAGTCTCTGAGAGGATTCTGGGTCTAGGGGAAGATCAATAATTTTTACAAGGCAGGTTTCATTGTCTTAGGGGGAAAATTTCTCTCTTCATTGAATCGGTTTCCTCGAGTCAACAGAGGAGGAGAAGAAAAGGGGACACACAGTGCAGGCAGATCACGTCCTGGGCCTGCCTGGGATAAACTCGGTGTAACAGAGGAGTAAAATCAATACTTTCTGAATAGAGGAAGTCCCCAGCTGCAATCTTTCTTTTCTGAATGTTTGAATCTTTCCTGATCCTTGCCCTCTCCAGAAATTACACTGAGTAACTTGACGATTTGATGTCAGAAAACAAGGTCTTAGATCTCCTGCTTTCCAGCCAGTTTATTTCTGGATTCGTAGGAGTCAAACGAGGGGAAAAAGAATTCCGAGGAAGCACATTCAGACTTATGGTTTTGGAGCCACCTGCTGTAGAAAAATTTGTCGTTGCAAGAGCACATTGACTAAATTCTACTGCCCAACTTTTGTTCAGGGAGCCTGGACGCTGGATCTAAAACGGTCTGAGTACCCAGGTGTGCAAATAATTACACCTTTCAACAAAGTATCTCTGCACTCAAGTCTTCATTTCAATTCTCTTTCTTTTGACTTGGAGTCAGCAAAGAGTCTCTTCCTGAACTTTATTTCAGAAATAGTTACTTTATTAGGAGGGAGGAGAGGGAGACACAGAGCAAAGGGAAGGGGAAGAGGATGGGGAAGGGGATGGAGAAGGGTAAGGGAGTGGAAGAGGAGAGAGAGAGAGAGAGAGAGAGAGAGAGAGAGAGAGAGAGAGAGAGAGAGAGAGAGAGAGAGAACTTAAAAGGAACACATAAATATCTTTCAAGTACCTTTGAATTTTTCCATTTTCTATATAATTAATAAAACAAAGTTTTTCCTCCCCTGCCTCCCATAATTAACTGAGATCTAATTAATTTGTTTCTTAGAGGTTCTAATATATCAAAATGAAAATTTAACAAAGAAGATAGACAACTTAGAAAATTCAGATTCAAAATATCACTGAGGCACTGGACTAGCCCAGTTCAGCAGTTTTCATTACTTGAAATCTCCTTCATGCTGTGCTATACTGACATTCTATAGCACAAAACATTAAGGGTCAAATCTAGTTAATGAAGCTTTACCAAAGCTGATTTTTTTTCAAGTACCCATCTGCATCCCTATCAAATAAAATAAAGTCAAGAGAATTTATTTGTGTCTACTCCATGCTAGGCACTGCGTTAGATTGTAGTGCAAATCAGAATGAATTGTGGCAAGAATTATTAGCAAATTATTTTAACTGGTACTGCCATAAATCATGTGTTTGATCACACAGAGGCATAGCTCCAAAACATGGCTATGTGAGTAAGGATGGAATGGAAGAACTTGGTACCTCTGATTCACCAAGACTTTTAAAATAATTCTCTGAGCTACTGAAATTGCACATAAAGGATATTGCCCTACACTGAGCCATAGAGAAGGCCAGGTGATCTCTTTTGGTGATAACCAACTCCATTATGTGCATGGATACCACTTCACATAGTGGCTAATGGGCCAAACTTAAAGTCAGGAACATCTGGGTTTGAATGTTTTTTTTTTTTTCACTTGCAAGTTGTATGACTATGTGTAAGTCATTTAATCTCTGAGCCTCAGTTTCCTCAACTGCAAAATGGGGATAGTAATATCTACATTACCTACCTCACAGGGTTGTTGTGAGGATGAAATACACTATAATGTCACATAAATGCTAGCTATAGTTGTGATATCAATCTAGCCTCATTCTATTGCCTGGAGTAATATAGCAAATAGGCATCTTTACAGAAGCAAGAATTTACTTAGACCTTGTATTTTGTTATTGCACAAGTATTAACTACCTGTAGTATTCTTACTATACTTGTCTTATCTAAACTGTTAAATGTTAATGCTATTGAGGCTTAAAGTTATATCTTTTTGTTTTAATTTGTTTATGACGGGCATGTAGTGTACGTATTTGTGGGCCCATTTCAGAAGTGCAGAAATTGTGATATTTCATCATGGAAGTACTCAACTTAAAATAAAAACCTACAACTGTGTGTCGTGAGTTTTCTGGAAAATGGGGAATCTTTTACGTATAGTACTTTGGGATTCTCTTGGACATACTTCTGACTTCCTCAGTGCCACCTCAGTAATAATGGTTTCCTCTTTAAGCACATACATTTTGCTTTCATTCATTTGTTTTAACTGTTAATGAAAATGCAGGAAGCCAAAAGCATATGGAGAGGGAGAGAGGAGAAGGCTATCAGAGAAGTTCTTTTTTAAAGGTATTTGGAGGAGTTTGGGGGAGAACTCAGGCAAGTCCCTGCCTTTACTCTGCCATCTTGGCTCTGCCTCGAAAAACTGAATTTCTAACACAACTGTTTCTGTTCTCCAATTAACTTACCCTCCCTATTCATAGTTCAAGTAATTAAAAATTACAGTATCTTGCTTATTTTTAACATCACTAGAAAATCACCTACATGTTACAATGTACCCTTTCCCCTCCACCCTAATGCACGTTATCTATTACTGGTAACCATGGATAATGGTTTACTTTGAAATTAAGGAAGAGGAAGGGCTCAGAATGCTCAATAATCATTGTCCAGTATACCATAACAGTACAATAGTAGGGTAGGAAAAAAGCAACAATTATGTATTCTAGTTCCTATTTTCTAGATAGGGAAACTAAGGCAGGGGAAAGCAGAGTTGCAAAGTGGGAAGGGACAGGTCTTAGAAGCCATCTACTCTGACCTTCTCATTTTATAGTCAAGAAGAAGACAAGCCATAGAGAGTAACTCTGCCTGTGAATTACTTTTATGAAGCAAGCTAAGTCATTCGTTGTTGTTTGGTTGGTAGTTTTGTCTGATCATACTATCCATGGGGTTTTCTTGGCAAATATACCAGTTGGCCATTTCCATCTCCAGTAAGCTAAGTCTACCCATTATTAAGCAGCAAGGGGGTGGGGAATTGGTTTTTGGTAAAATGCCTCATGTTTTTCTCTGGGTCCTGGAAGTACTACTATGCTATGGCTTTTGACAATAGGAACAAACCGCTTTTGAATTTATGCAGAGCATATAGAAAATTGTTTTGAGTTTTCAGATTAAAGCACAAAACTTATGACCTCAATAATGAGGTAAATGAACACAATCATGACTGATATCTTACTGTCAAATTACTTATATTCAGGAGTGTAGGAGGAATTTTTGGGGCAACTAAAAGTAAAGGATTCTGGCAGAAATATATTATTTATAAATATTGAATAGAAACATGGAAAAGTATGTTGAAATCACATAGTTCATTCTTTGGCAAATGAGAATACTCTCCATAGTAGTAAAAGCCATGACAGATGAGAAAGGAATTACTTTGTTGATAATAATAAGGCAATTACACTGGTAGGGATAAAAAACAACTAATAATCTACCATTGTAAAAATTCCTCTGACTCTAAGAAGTCTACTGGCTTGTGCCCACAAAAGCTTCACTATACACTCTTATGAAGTTTTAATTGACTTTAATAGAAGACTGCATAGTACAGGTCCTGTGCAACTATATTGCTTCTTCCTTCACTTGTTGCGGTTCAGCTTAGCATCAGGTCCATGTTCTTGACCTTCTCTTGCCAAGAGTCACACTACTAAAGGAATTCCCCTTTCTCTGTAGAAGACCAATTCCCATACTCTTGGGGTTACCTGTGAGACAAAATTCAAGTCCAGTGCTGCTAAGGAAATCTATTCCCTCTTTTTCTCTAAATAAGAGATTGGAGTTCAGAAATCAACTTTTTTAGGAATAACCTTTTTGGGCCAAGTAGGTGAGCACATATCTGCCTTTAGTACAAACAACTCTGATTATTGAGCTCTATAGGGAAGGAGGGAGTCCATATACTGATTTAAATGAAAAGAATTGAGTAATACCATGGAAACAAAACTGTTCTAACCTCAATTCATCAGGAACCTCTGTCCTATATAAATCACAATGGCTGTGGTGACTAGAAAACACTGCAAGCCTGTTAACCTCTCTAACACCTCCAACAACATATCACAGCTTAGTTTCTTTTTGTGTTCTCCCCACGGAATGAAAAATATCAGTTGCAACAAATTATATGGAGTTTATTTTAATATTTTCAATTTACATAATGATAAACATCAGAAATATATATATATGTACATATACACACAAAAATACATTTACAGGCAATTATTCTAACTGTATTACATATAGTACATTATGAAATGCAGTACACATAAGTACTTTCAATGAACAGAATACTCATCATATTGTCAAAAATACATGTAACATATGTAACATACCATTAAACTAAAACTTGTTTCCTATTGCATAACATGGCGTGTGTGTACATATGTATTTATACATGTGTATACGTATACACATATATTATGATCACAATAGTGTTTTTTCTTATATTTAGTCAGTGGAATGCTTTTTTTTTGCCACTCTTTATTTTTAATTTATGGGATAAAACAAGCATTTCTATACATAGTATAATGAAAAATATAATTGCATATGAAACTGCAAATCTATTATATACAACTTGCTATTCTTTTTAAATAAATAATAAAGTTATCATGTAAATTTATGTTTTTCTTCCTTCCTTGTCCCACACCTACCCTACAGATGGCTAGCATTAGACAAAAATAGGTGTGTGTATATGTGTAGACATATGTACATATATGTGTACATACATTTGCACACACATAAACACACATATATCAATATAAAATTACTCTATACTTGCTTCTATTTATGAGTTCTTTCTCTGGATTCAGATAACCTCTTTCTTCATATGTCCTTTACAGTTAATTTGGATATTGAAAGTAGTCAAAATGACATATTTGCTCAGTCATTCTTAAATCAACATTGCTGCTACTGTATACAGTGTTTTCTTGGTTCTGCATATTTCACTCTTCGTTATTTCATGCAAACCTTTCCGTGTTTTTCTAAGATTATTTAGCTCATCATTTCTTATAGCACAGTAGTATTCTATCACAATAATATACCACAACTTGTTCAGTCATTCCTCACTTACTTCAATATTGTATTGGAAATTGTAGCAATAAGAGAAGAAAAAGAAATAGAAGGAATCAGATTGGAATAAGTTAATAAACTATCTCTTTTTTTGCAGGTGATATGATAATATACTTGGGAAATCTCAAATAATCAATTTAAAAGTTCATTAAAGCAATTAATGATCTTATAAATCCACATAAATCATCAACATTCCTATACATCATAAACAAAACCTTCAAGAAGAGATAAAGATAACTGCATTTAAAATAACTCTGGAGAGTATGTAATACCTGGGAGCATTCCTACCAAAGCAAACCCAGGAAGTATATAAACAAAATTACAAAAAAGTTTTTTATGCAAATAATATCAGATTTAAATAATTGGAGAAATGTTAATTGTTCATGAGGGGGCAGAGCCAAAATAATAGAAAAATGATAATTTTACCTAAACTAATTTATATATTCACTGCCATTCCAATGAAATTACCAAATATTATTTTAGTGAATTAGAAAAAATAATAAAATTCATTTTGAAAAACAAAAAGTCAAGAATATCGAAGGAGCTAATGAAAAAGATGTAAAGGAAGGAGGTTTAGCAGTACCAGATCTTAATCTCTACTATAAAGTAGTAATTATCAAAACTATCTGGTGCTGGCTAACAAATAAAAAGGTAGATCATTGGAACAGAATAGACATACAATTTACAGTGGGAAATAAATATAATATCCTTGTATTTGACAAATATAAAGATCTAAGATTTGAGGACAAGAATTCATTATTTGGTGAAAATTGCTGTGGAAAACTGGAAAATAAGATTGAAGAAATTGGAAATAGGCCAATATCTTACACCATTTACCAAGATAATGTCAAAATGGATACATGACCTAGATTTAGATAGAGAAATTACAAGAAAATGAGAACAAGGAACATATTACTTATCAGACTTATGGGTAGGTAAACAATTTATGAATAAACAAGGGATAGAGAGGAAAGTTAAGTATGAAATAGATAATTTCAGTTACAGTAAATTAAAATGTTTATATAAATAAGATAAATGTCACAAGATCAGAAGGAAAGAAGAAAATTAGGAAAAAATACAGACACTAAGGTAAAGGTTTCATACCTCAAATATATAACAAAAAACTTTGCCAAATCAATAAAACTATGAATCACTCCCCAATTGATAAATTGTGAAAGGATATGAACAGGCAATTTTCAGATGAAGAAATCAAATAATTTATAGTCATATCAAAAAAGTTCTACATCACTATTGATTAGAGAAATGCAAATTAAAACAACCTTGGATATCATTTTGCATGTTTCAGACTGGCTAAAATGATTGAAGGGGAAAGTGATAACTGTTGGAATGGATGTGGAAAAATTGGGACTCTCATTCATTATTGAACTGATCCAACCATTTTGGAGAGCTATCTGGAATTATGTCCAAAGAGTTATTAAATTGCCTATACCTTCTGACTCAACAATACCGTGAATAGATCTATTTCCAAAGATGATTAGGGAACAAGGAAAAGAACCTATATATTCTAAAATGTTTATAGCAACTCTCTTTGTGGTGGTAATAGGGGAAATGTTAAAAGGTCTAGAGAAAGGCCATTAGGGCATCAATTAGATTCTCTATGGAGAATTTGTATGAACAACTGAATCTGGAGGATACAGAATTGTAACCTGCATCACATAAAGAGTAATTCCATTCATAATATCATGAATTCAGTGAAGCACCTTCATACCATACATCCTAGGGGATCTCAGTGTAACAAAGACTAGTTGCAGCTACTTGGAAAAAGAAATTTTCTATTAGCCACAGTAGAAGTGACAACCATCGAGAGGACTAGGTGACGATTGTATCAAAAAAGATTAGTATTCTTTCATCCTAGAAATCTTCATGGGAGTTTTTAGGGAAATAGTAAATGACTAACACCCAAAATGGTATAGTACAAAGAGTGCTGACTGTTGGGTGCTGAACTTATAGAACCAGTTCTGAGTTCGAATTCTGACTCTTGCTAGTCCTGGTTGACCTTGAACGAGTTAAACTCACTGGACTAAGCTTCTGTATAATAAATGGACTGAATTCAATGACCTCTAATATACTTTCCTGTATTTAATCTATGAACAAATGAGATGTTTATAAAATCGTACTGCAAAATAGTCACTGTATAAATGTATATTCCCTTCCTTTTCCCTCTATGATTTATAATTATTGATGAGTCATTGCATGGGTAAGTCCTGAAGGAGTCAGGTCATATTAGCAGAAAGGCTTCTTTTTTATTTTTTTTTAAAAAAAGTTTATTCCTACAAAATGAGAGCTCTATTCCTGTTAAGGATATTGGTTTAGTTTAGCTCTGAAGGTGCTGAGTACTTGTGAAACAATACCCCACCTCAGAAACTTCTCACCTGGTTGGGGGGAATAGATGAGGATTGTATGAATCCTTTAAGCTTGTTCTCAGTCTTATACCTAATTGATGATGTCCGCGAAACCAGCTACTCTTTTTGACTTCCAGCTTTCTGGCTTCACATCACTCATCATACAGGATGAAGAAGACTTTAGAAATCATTTAGTCTACCCCTAAATAATACCCTAAGAAGTTAAATGACTTGTGCGAAGTTACACAGAACGTAGCAATGGTTTTGAACTTAGGTGGTTATTATTCAGTTGCTTCAGCATTTCTGATTCCTCATAACACCATTTGGGATTCTCTGGGTAAAGATACTGGAGTGATTTGTCATTTCCTTCTCTAGCTCATTTTATAGATGAAAAAAATGAGGTGAACAGGGTTAAGTGATTTGCCTAGGGTCACACAGCTAGTATGTTTACGAGATTAGATTTGAATTCAGGCTCTTCCTGACTCCAGGCCTGGCACTCTATCCATTGTACCATCTAGCTGCCCTCTGACTCAATGCTCAGTAACAGATCCTGCCTCTGATGCACCATACATCATTTTCCCAAGGACCTTTGCTTAAAAATTTGGAATCATTTTTTTCCTCTCCCCTCATTCAGTCTCAAAAATCCATCTCCAAAATGTCTCTTGGATCTATCCCTCATCTTCCTGTCCCATTGCTACTACCACAGTACAAACCTTCATTACCTTGATTAACCCCTGGTTCAGGGCAAGGCTCAAGCAGCTTCCTCTCTATGAGGATGTGGTTTTCCAGTCTCATCCCATTGTTATTCCAGCCTTTTGATACTTAACAAGTGACAAGTCAACAGATTTACATTAAAAGCTATGTGCCAGGCACTGTGCCAAATGCTGGGGTTACAAATATAAACAAACTGAAAGACTTCCCTTCTTCAAGTATCTTACATTCTAATGGAAAACAGCACATGAAAGAGTGAAACTTACTTGGGTGATGAGGTAGGAGGAGATGTGCCCACCTTACATAGTGGAAAGGTCCAAGGAATGAAAGATAGCTAGTTTGGGCCCTTCCTCAAAATGGAGGTTCCAGGAAGAATTTATTCTCGGGAATAGGTTGTTGACCTTAAAACTTTGAAAGAAAGGCAACAGGCTAAGTGCATACATTTTATGATTTAATTAATTAATTGATCAATTCCCTATTAAAGAAAACAGTTACATAATGCATTATGGAGCCAGAAATGTTCTGGCTACCCAGTGCAGAAATCTTCTGGCTTATATACATTTTGCTGTGAGAAAGAAACTCTCCTAATTAAGCAAACCGTAAATTCAGTAAGACAGGACAATTAACAAAGCAATGTTGGTCAGGCCTTGGGATTCCAGCTGGGTAAGAAAATCCCACCAGGCTTCCTGTCCTAAACAGGCCTTTGAAGTTGTTATCTTAACAGAGTTTGACAAAAGCTGAAGTTACAACCCAAGGTATCTGTGTTTTCCTTTCTTCACACTAGGATGCTAGAAGAAGGGTCTGATAAGGGAGTAAGGGAGTCCCATTATTCATAACATAGTATGTGTCTATAGATAATAAGATTCATCAAAGGAAAGTTTCATTATTCAAGATATAGTGTCTTAGGTTAAAGATCTCCTTAAGGAGTGTAGAGTCGGCCTTGGCTGGCTTTTGCTGACATATGAAGAGGCACTCTCTAAGTTTGCTTCAGAGAGAACAAAGAGATTATTCTAAAATTTTATATTAAACATTATCAAGGTGAATGCAAGGGTGAAGGGAGAAGGAAGTAGAAACATGTTAACAACATTTTTCAGATATGTATATTTTGTCTTCATGCTCAATAAGGAAAAACTCTGGACTTATGGCAGATAAGCCTTACCTACCTTGCATAGAACTCGTGGCATCCACAGTGGGAGGAGGGATGGATTCAGGTTTCTTAGTGATACTTGAAGTAAATAGCAATGGCCAAGCAGACATCAATTATACAGTACCTTTTTATAGTCATACAAAGGGAAAAATTACTTAATCTCTGATCTCTGTTCCTCTAGATCAGGCCTGCACAATCTGTGCCCTGCCAAAAGATTTCAGGTGACCCACAAAATTTTTTTCAAGGGCCACCTGGAATTCTTTGGTATGCCGCAAGTGGTTTGTGGACCACAGGTTGTGTGGGCTTACTCTAGACTGTGCCATGGTACTGGAGTTGAGCAGAGGTTTGGTGGTTTGCCTTGAACCACTGGCATTGAGAGTGCTTATTATTAATTTCATCATTTTCCCCTGCTTTTCGATTTTAAGCAAATTAGAAATTGTTAGCAAATTTATGGTGTCATTTAATTTGAATTCAAACAGTTTGGACTTGTGAGGAAGAAATTTAGAAGGATTTAATTCTTACATGAATGAATTTGGGTTCCAGTAGTTGTGATGTATGTGAGAAGTATATCGTGTGAAGGCATCTTCACTCCAAGAGTATAAGCTCTTTGAGCTATAGGAAATAGGACTCAATCATCTTTGTATAAACCACAGTACTTAACCCCTGCTTTTCCCCTTATACGTACTTACGTATTTGTTCAATGAATGAGTGATATGGAAAGTGTAGCATGTGAAACAACTTGTACATGTGACTCCAAGACGACATCTGAGAATCTATACTTAACCTTTAATTATGATCACACTGTAAGATGGGTTAGATCACATTTCATTAGGTTTTCCTCTAGAGGACAGGCAAAAAAATATGAAACTCAAATTTATCATTTTCTGATATTGATTTTTGAGCTTTGTAAGCCACACAGTCATATGGAACTATCTTCATGCTTTAAAAAATAGCCTGAGATAATAAGAAAAGACCGTTAAACTTTCCATTCACATTTCTTTTCCATCACAGCAACCGCATTTTTCTGCTTACCTGTGTGACCTGGGATGATTCACTTAGCTTCTCTGGGTTTCAGTTTCCTCATCTGTAAAATGAACAGATAGGTCTTGAAGATTTCAGGGACTCAACCTGCTCTAAGTCCTATGCACAGATGTAAGTTGTTTTTGAAAAGATTGTATAGTTTCAAAGAGAAATATGAATGAATTCTTGGAATTAGGAAGATTGTGGAATTACAGGAAAAGAGTAAGAGACCTGAAATCAGAAAAGAACTGGATTCTAATTCTGCCTCTGATATTTAACTAGCTGGTTGACTCTCTGCAAGTAACTATCTGAGCCTTAATTTGCTGAGTTATATGTTGGGAATAATCATGCTTATAGTTTCTAAATTATTAAGTTGTTTTGAAGATCTAAAGAACTAATACATATAAAGTATTTTATAAATAGTAATTCTTGTTAAAACATTTATTCACTCCCTATGACTCATTTTTATGTGTTTTTTAGGATTTTCCCATGGAGCCAATAATCAACTCTTGCTTGTCTAGGGAGAAGTTCAAATTCATAGTACTAATAAATATAGTCTTATTCATCTCCTCAATTTCCTACTTTATCTTTAAACATTGGACTTTGGATCACTCGAATGGTTTGGTAAATGTTTTAAAAGGCCATTGATTCAATACCCACCTGAGTTAATTTCACACAGGCAAAAACTATGGTAAACAAGTTAGATATTGCTTATGCTCTGGGGTTGCCCTTTCCACTCTGACATGTGTTGGGTCCACTGGGGTTGGCTACTCTGAATTCAAGGAACTCAGCGGCCATACTACCAAAACTATAGTTCATAAGTTTCCATCTATGAGTTTGCATTTAACATTCAGCCAGCAGCCACAAATAGCTCAAAAACAACAACCTTTACCAAAATGTCATAGAATGAAAAATAGTAACTAAACCCTAGCCTTGTGAATCTGGACGCATCCCCTCCCAAATACGCATAGCATCAGTGAAAGTAATGGGCACAAACATAGAGTTCAGAAATAGATTTATGGCATTTGCTGTAGTATCAATGCATATACTGAATATTTAACAAGAGAGCAGGTTGGACTTGGCTCCAACATACTGCTGCCCATGCCTCTTTGTTAGTGGTCTATTCTTTTTGTAATTATAAAGCACTGGCTTTTGTTTTCTATATTATGTGCTGACATCTAACCCTTGTCTTCATTATAGACTTTAAATATTGTTCTTTGTCCCTTGTTTTTGAAGAGGACCATTGACTTACCAAGTGATGTCCTGACTTGCAAAAGAATTGGATTTAAGTGAGGCAGAATGTCGCAGTCATTAGTCTCACTGTCTCTTTCAGAGTCAATGGAATGTAGTGGCAAGACAAAAGTCAAGATGATTGGTGATGGCCCGGAATGCAGTGGATGACCTTGCTGTCTTCCGTGTCTGATTAAATACAAGCTCTACAGCACTTGTATCAGCTGTCTTCATGACCATTGCAACAAGTTGATTTCATTCACTCATTCCATTGGGGGACGTCTTCACATGTTTGGGATAGACATCCCCCTAATTCACCAGTGACTTTGAGGCCCATCAGTTATGCTCATCCTGGTTTAGCTCATCTGCCAAAAAGAATTACTGGGGTGTGACCACTGTACGTGCTATAGCATCTAGGAGTCACAGGTAAGAGCTGAGTGTCAGGTAGACACCAAAGATGGATGAGCTCAGCAAACCCTTACACTAGAGGGGTCAGTCATTCTTGAACACCTCATATAGCTCCATTTTAAACTATTTATTTGGCTTAGAGAAAGTTGTTAATTCTCAGGCCCCATCTTTAATATTGATTTGAGGTGACCTTAGAATTGTTAGTTAGCCTCCTTTCCACACTTGTACTATTCAATCAAATTCCATATGATTCCATTCAGTTCAGTTAAACTCAACTCCACTCATTTCAATGTAATAAACAAGGCACCTAAGATGATTTCAACAGAACTTGCTCCTTTTGCCTTTTATGTAGCTAGAGGGGATAGGGTGCAGAAAATGGTGATATAAATTGGGAAATGTAATACATGCATATATTATATGTGTATATATATGTATATACATATATATATATACACATATACATGTAGATAGATAGATAGACAGACATGAAGTATAGTGAATTGTACTGAAAAGAACACTGGAAGAGTCAGTAGAAGACCTAGGCACAAATTCTAGTTCTCCATAATTCTAACTTTGTCATGGCCAGTTGGTCAATTAGCCTCTTTGAAATTTAGTTTCTTCATTTGTAAAATAGGGATAATAAAATGTGATATTTTCTTCAAAGAATTGTTTAGAAAATGCTTTAGAAATCTCAGTGTACTCTACAAATGTGTGTTGTTGTGGTGGTTGTTACAAAGATCAATGAAAAGTCTGAGGAGTGAGAGTTCACTTCTGATTGGAAGCAACAAGGATGACTGAGTGGAGGAGATGTGCCTTGAGCCAAATTTAATTATTGTTTTCTCAGAGAAAGGTTTCATTTTCCCATGAACATCAGAGAAAATGGAATTATTTACAAATACCTGCGTTAATAATGATTGTAGCAGATAACATCTATATAGCACTTTAAGAAGACTTACAAAATCCTTTACACATGTTATCTCACTAGTTTTCACAACAACTCTGTGGGATAGGTGCTTTATAACTATCCCTTTTTATGGACGAAGAAACTAAGACTGAGAGCAGACAGCTAATATATGTGATTAAGTCCACATGGAAAGTAAGCTTCTTAGACTTGGGAGCCCAAGTCTTCCTGAATCTGAGGCTGGCCCTCAATCTATTAAGCCATAAAACAAATGCATCTAAATAATGCTAATAATAACTCTTACTTCTATAGAGCTTTGAAGTTCACAAATTGCTTTCTTCAGAATGACCCTGTGAGTTAGGCAGTAAAAGAGCTATTGTTCCCATTTTGTAAATGAAGAAAATTTTATGTATGAAGAAACAGGGTCAGAGAGTTATTGCCCATGACCACACATAGAGAGTTTATGACCGAACTGGGCCTTGAAAGATTTCCTCTTTCTTTCCTGATTTTCATTTGAGTTGTATTTTCAAATATTAACCTAATATCCTGATATCACATCAATGTTAAACTCCCTCAGGTAAAATAAAATCCATAGATCATGGCCTTAGGATTTGAAAAACATCTGAAAATCTGCTTCAAAGGCTTCTAATTCTGTCATTTGCTGTGATTCTAGTATTTTTATACCTTCAAGAAGCCATTCTATGGCCTTTTGGCATTCTATAGATTTATTCTTTGTTCCGGGACTGGAAGCAATATTAAAACATTGCAAAAAATAACTACTTGTTCAATGTGAGTAAAAATTGCTGTTAGTATTGCCTTAAATCTTCCTGAGTATCTTCCCTAGGGGAGGGCAGGACAAGAAAGCCTATGTGGTTTGGGAAGGTTTCTGGTATTTGTTATGAGCCATGTAAAATGTGGACTAGCCTGCCACCTTAAGGACAGAAAGTGCAGAAGATGAAATTTTCCAATTATATTTATAGTTACAATCATGCTATTGCTGCCTTTACCAGAAAACTCTGAACAATTCCTTGCTTTCTTCCCCTATTTCTCCCTATTAACTCAGCACAGCCATTTACTATCTATGTGACCTGTATAAGTAATGTCATCTATTTCACCTTAATTTTCCTCATATATAAAATGGAGACATCATAACACATTTACTGCCTATTTTGCAGGAGTAGTTGGAGAAAAAAGGCATAAACTTTAGATCCCTTTGGAACTGTGATCTTGTTTTGGGACAGTCCTTTGGCATAAAAGACTCTTAGAAGGATGTAGGGTTCCTCTTCTGATATTTGCTTTCCACAACAGGGTTCATAGTATCCTATTCCCCCAGAGAACCTGTAGCTATCAATAGGTTAAATCCTTGTCTGAGCACTCAGATCATAAGGAAAGGTTCATGGGTCACTCAGAGACATTGGGAAAACAACCCGTTAATGAGTTTGGGTGCTGAGAATATATGTAAAACAATGAAAGTCAGTTCAGTGCAAAGCTTTATTGCAAGCAATGAGGAAGAGGGGGTAGGGGAAAAAGGGAAAAGGGACCTGACGTACAACCCAGATATACATACTCACATAGAGTATATAACTCATGTAAGAGTAGCACTTTGTTGGGGACCCTAGAAACATGAAAATGAAAATCAGCAGAAATGAAAATGAAAATCCAGCAGTAAGGTGTGCTGCAGATGGAGTAGAGAGTGTGCATCAAAGTACTTTCCTGAGAGTGAGGTTCTTGTACTGTGAATTTAGATGGCCCCTCTGGAGCTAGCCACATTGTGAATTGTGCATCAGGGGCCAGGGAAAATGTTATTTTAGGGAAGTTATTATCAGGGCTAAAGACAAACTGGCAATAGACAAAATATTATTTGGGGAGTTTGAATAACAGGGAGAAAAACAATCTGGTGGTAGACAAAATATTATTTGGTGGACACAGCTGTACCAACCTTTGAAAAAATATGTTGTCAGTATTTTTTCCATAAGTATTTTCCATAAGCTTACAGTCTTCCTTAAGAGGAAACTGTCATGGTGGCCTCAAAACCATCAGGCCTAATCTTATAACAATGGTTTCATGCGTAGATTCTATACATTGTAGTCTCTTCTAAGGGAAAACATTCATGGTGGTCTCAAAACCACCAGGCCCAATTTTATAACCTATATATTATTATTATAATCAAAATGCTTTTGCTGTGTGGCTTAATGGATTAAGAGGTATACTAGGAACTAAGAAGACCTAAGTTAAACTGCTACTTTAAGAGTTTACTAGGCAAGTGGCCCTAGGTCACTTAAGTAAGCTAACCAGTTTGTGTCTTAGTTTCTTCCTCTGTAAAATGGGACAACAATAGAAATTATTTTGCAGAGTTGTGAAGGTCAAATGTATGTAAAACATTTTTCAAATATTAAAGTACTTCTTTAGAAAACTGTTTTTATTGATTTTTTTTAGTTTTTACATCATCATAGTTATCGCCAATATCCTTCCCATTTCTTATCTCTGAAAGTCATCTCATATAACAAATAGTATATTTAAGAGGAAATCAAATCAGCACAAAAGATTAATACATTGAAAATATTGGAAAACATGTGTAATGTGTAACACCTGTGTACCTCTCATCTCCATGAAGGGGTAGATTGGGAGTATCTTCTTATATCTTTTCATTTGAGTCCATTTTGATCATTATAATTTTCTTCACAACTGGATCTCCTCCTGAAAGAGATTCCCAAATAAAAACTCCCAGGAATATTGTAGTCAAATGCCGGAGCTCCCACATCAAGAGGAAAATATTGCAAGCAGTCAGAAAGAACAAATTCAAGTACCATAGAGCCACAGCTAGGAAAACAAAAGACTTAGCAACTTTTCCCTGGGATATGTTATTCCAGAGGGTAAGGAGCTAGAATTACAATCAATAATCACCTACCCAACAAAACTGAACATAATCTTTCAGGGGGAAAAGATCAAAGTTGAATAGAAAATATTACATTCTTATAGCACAGAATATCTCTATATTATTATCATTATGTCTCCATGCCTATGACTCCCAAATGAATAGATCCAGCCTTAATGTCTCTCCTAAGCTCTTGTTGCAATTCTTGAACTCCCTATTTGATATTTTCATCTGGATGTCCCATATGTATCTCTAACTCACTATGTCCAAAGCAGAACTAATTATATCACCTTTTGTCACTCCAACCTCACCACCCGCCAGTTCCTTTTGGTCACCCAAGTCTCAAAAGTTTGTATCATCTTTAACTTCTCACTTCATTTACCTCAAATATGCAGGAGAGGCTCTAAAGTCAACACCCTTTAAATTCAGGTTCAATGTCAGGATGAAAGGAGGCACTCTTGAGTCAATGAACATTTTTAAAAGAATGTTTAGTTTGCCTTAACACAGCACGAATAAGCAACAAGGATGTAAAGCAAAGACAGACAGCAAGGATACAGTGGCACTTATCTTTTCTGAATACAGCCCCCTTTGTCTCCATCTGAAACTGTCTAGTCAGGTAGTCATGTGGGTACAGTGACTCCTGTGGTCTCAGAATACTCACCCTATCTGAAAGGCCCTAAGTCCACATGACTTGGGGTTTTCATGGACCCTGGACCAGGAAACTGTGTCCTCCTGTTCCTGCCGCTCCTCAGTTTTGGGCACATAGTAAGACCTTAATACATCATTGTTTCTTTCTTTTCATACTCATGTCCCTTATTATCTTTTCAATCCTCTCACTCTCTTCTAGTCATATGTACCTACTTATTATTTTTTCTGTTTGATATTTCTTTTCCTGTTTTTCTGCCTTTCTGCTATTTCTCCCTTATGTCTAAATGCTCTCACTTCTAAGTTTGATCTCTTGAAACTACCAGTTTCCTTTAAGACTTAGCTCAAGTGCTATTTACATCAAGCCTTTTTCTAGACCCCAAGCTGCTAGTGCCTTCTGTTCTTAGGCTGCTTCTATCTACTTTGTGCAGAATGTGTGTATGTGTGTGTGTGTGTGTCTGTATGTGTGTGTGTATACATATACATATTCACCAATTTGGGTTATGATAATTAATGTTACAAAGATTTTTCACTTAATATTCCTACTTCAGTTTATACTTACAAGGGGTTTCTTTATATATATAAGGACAGATTTGCATTTTGGAAATCACTCCAGTCATTTTCCAAGTTGTTGGTCTATGTTACATTAAGTTTTACTGTCATAGTACTCATGATATTCTAGCTTATAATAGTAGTGAGCTTGTGCATCAAGCCCTTTAAAATGAAAGAATAGACAAAATGACCTCTCCAGTTTCCTGGTATAACCTTTCCACATGATGTTGCTTTTCTCAGTGAATGTAATACAATTTCCATAGTTTAATCAATTTTTTTTGTCTTCAGAATAGATTTGCGTGGTTTTCTGCAAATAAATGTTTAGTTACATAAAGATTGAGTATCGATGGATGAAAATTTTAAATTATTACATTAATGTTAATATACTGTTATTGCTTTTGAGAGTTCAGAAATTCATAAAACTTGTCCCATTGAAATGAATGTGAATTACATTTTTCTTACTAAAAATTCATCCCACAGGGTATTTTCAAGAACCAATTTGCGCTCATTAGTCAAGGGAAAGACTGCACATGTAGTTAAAAGGCTGTTAGTTAACATCTTGGAAAGAAACTAGTGAGCACAGAGCTAGAGTGGATTCATTAAAACTAGGTCATGCCAAACTAATTTCATTTTCTTTAATTCAAGATTACTAGGCTGGTAGAACTAAATGGAGGAAGACTCCAGTGAAATGCCCCGGGATGTATGTTTGGTTCTGTGCAATTTAAACTTTTAAACCTAAGACTTAGATGAAAGCACAGATGGTTCGCTTATCAGATTTGCAGAGGACACAAAGCTAGTATTGAATGAACTGAAAAAAAGAACTCAATATCTTGAGAAGCTAGGCCAATAGGCGGGATATAATAAGATTAAGATGCAATTTCAACATTTTTGTTCCTAAAATCAATTTCACGAGTTTAAGATTGGGGAAGTATAGCTAGATAACAGTTTATATGAAAAGAATATAGGATTTTTTTTTGAACCTAACAGACCTTTATTAATAAATGTAGAGCAAATCAAAGAAGCAGTCCCCCTCCCCTCCCCTGTGCATTGACCACAGGACCATTGGTGGTTCTATGGTTATCAGAACCAATTATAGAATGTTTACACACTTCAAAATCTCTCCAAGGCACTAGTATTCTCCAGACAGAGATACATTGAGTCAATAAAGCAAACTGATGAGGTTTATGCATATTCTAGACCCCACTTCCCCCATTACACTTGAATGTCCTTGTAATGATTCTGCTTAGTTGGCTATCTTGTTACACTTTCTTTAAACTGGTTTTACTTTCCCATGTTTCTCTCTCCTTTATGTGGTGATATTGCTTATAATCATCAGTCATCCTTCTTTATGTTATTTTACAGATGAGTTTATATTCTAACATGGTCCTAATTAACTTTTTCCCTCCAGCAAATAAGTTAGATGTCTGCTGATATGGGCACTTTCTGGGTTCTTTTGGTCTCCTTGTTGTGGCAATTTATTTTCATTCTTCTAACTTTGAAATTGGATGAGTTGGTATCCATGTCATTTGTGTTATATATTTCCCATATTTATTTTTTATCTTGTTTAAATTATTTAGTGTTCATTATTTTTAATGCACTATTGGTAGAGTTGTGGACTGATCTAAACATTCTGGAGAGCAATTTGGAGCTATTCCTAAAGAGTTATAAAATTGTGCATATCCTTTGATCCAGCAATACCACTGCTAGATCTATATGCCAAAGACATCCAAGAAAGGGAAAAGGAATTATTTGTACAAAATTATTTATAGCAGCTCTTTTGGGGGGTGGCTAAGAATTGGAAATCAAAAGGATGTCCATCAATTGGAGAATGGCTAAACAAGCTATGGTACATGATTGTAATGGAATATTATTGTGTTATAAGAAATGACAAACAGGATGATTTCAGAAAAACCTGGAAAGACTTACATGAACTGATGCATAGTGAAGTAGACAGAAACAGAACATTGTACACAGTAACAACAATGTTGTATAATGAAGAACTACGAATGACCTAGCTATTCTCAGCAATATAATAATCCAAGAAAATCCAAAAGGACTAATGATGAAGCATACTATCTGCCCACAGAGAAAGAACTGATATTGTTTGAAAACAGACTGAAGCATGCTATTTTTCACTTTCCTCCTTTCAGTTTTTTCCTTTGAGTATTCTTGTACAAAATAACAAACATGGAAATGTTTTACATGATTCCAGATTTATAACATATGTATGTGTGTGTGTGTGTGTATGTGTATGATTGCTTACCATCTCAGGGAGGGAAGAAGGGAAGGAAGGAGGATACAATTTGGAACTCAAAACTTTAAATAAAAATGTTAAAAGATTAAAAACAAAAAAATAAATTATTTATTGTTGAATTATTTTAATTATCTGCCCCATCCTTTTCTCATTATATTTTTTTCTTTTTTTTAAAATTTATTTATTTAACTTTTAACATTCATTTTCACAAAATTTTGGGTTCCAAATTTTCTCCCCATTTTTCCCCTCCCCCACCCCAAAACACCAAGCATTCTAATTACCCCTATAA
Organism: Notamacropus eugenii; assembly: GCF_028372415.1. Taxonomy (NCBI): domain Eukaryota; kingdom Metazoa; phylum Chordata; class Mammalia; order Diprotodontia; family Macropodidae; genus Notamacropus; species Notamacropus eugenii. The sequence goes on from NC_092875.1 coordinate 270,659,190, forward strand.
CTAATCTGTTCTCTCTTCTATCATCCCTCTCTGCCCTTGTCCCCATCTTCTCTTTTGTCCTGTAGGGCCAGATAACTTTCTATACCCCATTACCTGTATTTCTTATTTCCTAGTAGCAAGAACAGAACTTGACAGTTGTTCCTAAAACTTTGACTTCCAACTTCTCTTCATCCCTCCCTCCCCACCCCTTCCCTTTGGAAGGCAAACAATTCAATATAGGCCATATCTGTGTAGTTTTGCAAATGACTTCCATAATAGTAGTGTTGTGTAAGACTAACTATATTTCCCTCCATCCTATCCTGCCCCCCATTGCTTCTATTCCCTCTTTTGATCCTGTCCCTCTCCAAGAGTGTTGACTTCAAATTGCTCCCTCCTTCCATTGCCCTCCCTTCCATCATCCCTCCCTACCCTGCTTATCCCCTTCTCCCCCACTTTCCTGTATTGTAAGATAGGTTTTCATACCAAAATGAGTGTGCATTTTATTCCTTCCTTTAGTGGAATGTGATGAGTGTTTTTCTCTCACCTCCCCTCTTTTTCCCTCCACTAAAAATTCTTTTGCTTGCCTCTTTTATGAGAGATAATTTACCCCATTCCATTTCTCCCTTTCTCCTCCCAATATATTTCTCTCTCACCACTTAATTTCATTTTTTTAAGAAATGATCCCATCCTATTCAATTCACTCTGTGCTCTGTGTGTGTGTATGTGTGTGTGTGTGTGTGTGTGTGTATGTGTGTGTGTGTGTGTGCGAACGTAATCCCACCAACTACCCAGATACTGAAAAGTTTCAGGAGTTACAAATATTGTCTTTCCATGTAGGAATGTAAACAGTTCAACTTTAGTAAGTCCCTTATAACTTCTCTTTGCTGTTTACCTTTTCATGCTTCTCTTGATTCTTGTGTTTGAAGGTCAAATTTTCTTTTCAGCTCTGGTCTTTTCATCAAGAATGCTTGAAAGTCCTCTATTTCATTGAAAGACCATTTTTCCCCTTGAAGTATTATACTCACTTTTGCTGGGTAGGTGATTCTTGGTTTTAGTCCTAGTTCCTTTGACTTCTGGAATATCATATTTCACGCCCTTCTATCCGTTAATGTAGAAGTTGCTAGATCTTGTGTTATCCTGATTGTATTTCCACAATACTTGAATTGTTTCTTTCTAGCTGCTTGAAATATTTTCTCCTTGACCAGGGAACTCTGGATTTTGGCCACAATGTTCCTAGGAGTTTCTCTTTTTGGATCTTTTTCAGGAGGTGATCTGTGGATTCCTTGAATACTTATTTTGCCCTCTGGTTCTAGAATGTCAGGGCAGTTTTCCTTGATAATTTCATGAAAGATGATGTCTAGGCTCTTTTTTTGATCATGGCTTTCAGGTAGTCCCATAATTTTCTCCTGGATCTATTTTCCAGGTCAGTTGTTTTTCCAAGGAGACATTTCACATTATCTTCCATTTTTTCATTCTTTTGGTTTTGTTTTGTGATTTCTTGGTTTCTCATAAAGTCATTAGCCTCCATCTGTTCCATTCTAATTTTTAAGGAACTATTTTCTTCAGTGAGCTTTTGAACCTCCTTTTCCATTTGGCTAATTCTTCTTTTGAAAGCATTCTTCTCCTCATTGGCTTTTTGAACCTCTTTTGCCAATTGAGTTAGCCTATTTTTCAAGGTGTTATTTTCTTCAGCATTTTTTTGGGTCTCCTTTAGCAAGGTGTTGACCTGCTTTTCATGCTTTTCTCGTATCTCATTTCTCTCCCCAGTTTTTCCTCTACCTCTCTAACTAAATTTTCAAAATCCTTTTTGAGCTCGTCCATGGCCTGAGCCCATTGAATATTTATTCTGGATGTTTGGGATACAGAAGCCTTGACTTCTGTGTCTTTCCCTGATGGTAAGCTTTGTTCTTCCTCATCTGAAAGGATGGGAGGAGATATCTGTTCACCAAGAAAGTAACCTTCTATGGTCTTATTTTTTTCCCTTTTCTGGGCATTTTCCCAGCCAGTGACTTGACTTCTGAGTGTCCTCTCCACACCCATCTCACCTCCAGATCCACACAGCTAGTGCTTGGGGTCTGAGATTCAAATGCTGCTTCCCAGCCTCAGGGCTTTTGGTGGGGACAGGGCTGCTATTCAGTGTGAGATTAAGTTCAGGTGCTCAGGTAGGGGGCAGGGCCACCACACTGAGCTTAGTTCCCTCAGGGGGTTTATGCAGAGACCTTCAACAATGGATCCGGGATCCTGCCTGCCCTGGGAGCCCTTGTCTGCTGCTGCCTCCGCTGCTGCCTCCCGAGGGGGTCTGAGTTATGGACACACCCTGCTCCTCTCTCGGACAGCTGAAAAGACCCTCTCACTGTCCTTTGGCACGTGTGGGTCGAGGGACCTGCTCTGCTGCTGGAGATTCCATCCCTGCAGGCTGCTCGGATCTGCTCCTCTTGGTGCTGCGTGGCCAAGGCAGGGCTGGTCTCTGCTCTGGGTCTGGTGCCCAATGGACCTTTCACTTGGGTTTTTCAGGTCTCTCTGGAACAGAAATCTCCTCCACTCTGTTGTTCTGTGGCTTCTGCTGCTCCAGAATTTGTTGGGAGTTCTTCTTTACAGGTATTTTATGGGATGTGGGTTAAGAGCAAGCTTATGTGTATCTTTCTACTCTGCCATCTTGGCTCCTCCCCTTGAATACAGGATTTTTTAAGGCAATATCTGAGTTAACAGTATGCTATAAAGGTGAAAAAAAGCCAAGGCAATCTTAGACTGAATTAAGAGAGTCACACTAGACAGAATCGCTGCTCTGCTCAAGAAACTTCAGTGACTCCATGTTGTTCCTAGGATAAAATAAAAACTCCTTTGTTTGGCATAAAAACCCTCCACAATCATGCTGTAACTCATCTGTTAAAGTTATTTGCACATCACTTTCACACCCTGCATTCCAGTCAGTTCTATAGGTGACATTTCATCTCCTTCCTCTGGGCCTTTTCCCAGATTGTTCTCCATGCCTGGAGTGCTCTTTCTCTTCACCATAACCTCTTGGACCCCCAAGTTCACATCAAAACTTTACACTATGTGCCACCTTCTTGAAAAGTCCTTTCTTTATCCCTTCGTTTGCTAGTGCTCTTCCAATCCCAATCTCTTTGTGCTTAGCTAGGTAGCACTCAACTGAGACCATGGGCTGGCAACCCAAACTAAACCCTGTCCTTTACCTGACATTTAAATTTGCCCTAGGTTCATTGCTCTGGGGTTGCCTGGCTTCTCAATAGGGGAAGATTTCTCAGTGTTCACAAACATTGATTCCTTACTTTCTTAGCTTGCTAAGGAAAGTTGCTTAGTGCAGTAATGGTGCTTTTCATTTTAGACTAGGGTTTTGTTTTTTAAAGAAGGGAAGGCTTTTTTTAAAGGGATGTAATGTCTAAATATGACACTGATATAGAACAAGAATTTATCCCCAGACAGAAACTAGGAATACTAAACAATTAAGAATTACAGAATGATTCAAGCAGAAATTGCTTGTCATCGAATCTCCTAAGTATAGAAAAATTTTTTCTACAGGGCTGGCAATTAGCCATTTTATCTTTTACCACTATTGAGTGCAGTCCCATAAAATGTCAAGTTTGGGTGTGATCTTCTTTTTTGGTATCTCTTCTTGCTCTAGTGAGTACCAGATGACACCATGGGTACCAGACAGCTACTTTTATTTCTGCTGCAACTATAATCAGTTGCTGTGATAGACACTTCAAACTCTGTTTCATTTGCCTCTCTGGAATTCATGATCTTCTGAAATTCATAAGATCACTTGAACTTGTCAGTCTAGAGGGTGCTACTCACTCATCTGCTTAGGAAAGGAAGCTAAAAGAAGTGGTTCTATCCCAAGTACAAGTTTGCTTGGGTAGGACATATGGTCATGAATCCATTGACTCACTGTCCATCATTCCCCTACCTGACTTTATTGAACCTAACTCTGAATAATTCTCGTGACTCTAAGATGGAAAGAAAAGAGGACTAATGAGGAGTGGTATATCTTATGGTGTTCTAGGTCAGTATTTAGTAGAACTTTTAGTCTTCATACAATATAAAATCCTGAGTCATTATAGCTTACAGAAAGCAATCAGAAGATATCTTTACATGTTCTCAATATGGAGGGAAATCCATGCACCTTTCTGGAATACTGACTAAGCATGCCCAAAGAAGTGACAGACTTGAAGATGCTGCATGTATATGTTGTGTAGAATTTACACATTGTGAACACATTGTATCTGGCCAGTAGATCTTTAAAAGTAAGGTCGTTGAAGGCAAGGACTGTCTGTTTCAGTTTTGTATTCGTACTCCAAAGACATAACATAATATCTGAAACTTAGTAGTTCTTTAATAAATGCTTTTTTGATTGATTAATTGATAGACACCTAGTCAGATCAGATATAGAATATTGCATTCAGTTCCAGGTGTCAATTCTAAAAAGGTTATGTAAGCCTGAAAGTGTTCAGAAGAAGATGATTAAAATGTTGAGAGAGAAGTATTTTGGTAATGGAACTAGGGTTCAATAGGAAAAGAGAAGACTTCATGAGGGAGTGGAGAGGGATCTTCGCGATCATTGTTCTCAACTACCAGTTTCCCCAATAGAAGAAGGATCTGATTTATTCTGCTTGACTTTTGAGGAGGACAGTATAGGAACAATCAGCAGAAGATACTGAGAAACAAATAGGGGTTCAATATAAAAAAAATTCCTGACTGGGAGAGTTACTCAAAAGTGGAATGGACTCCCTGAATGGGTAGTAGGTCCCCACTGATTAAAAAGGCTTAGCTAAAGCACACATGACTAACTGGTTCAGAATATTGTGAATGGGGATTTCTGTTTAGGAATAAATTATATAAGATGGCTTCTGAGAGCCCTTCTAACTCTTAAGATTCTAAGGTAAAATATTTCTAGGATCCTGGATTTTGTCCCCCTAAAAGCAAAATTAAAGATATCTGGGCATGTTCAATTGAAGGCACCCTTGAAGGGCTTTTGGAGGGTGCCCAGACTGCCTAACATGACGGCTTCTGCATTCCTTACCATGTAGGTGGGAGTTGCCTCTTTTGATTGGCTGCTAATCTGGTCACTCTTTCTGATGCTCTTTTAATTCATTTTTTTTTCTGTTTCTCTCTTTCCTATACTTGTCTAGAGAGAGTGGAGGGTGAAGATCCTAGTCACCCATAGCATGAACCCTATGAACTGAACCAGAGAAAGGAGGAAGAAAATGCTTTCCCGTGTTTACCCTGGCTCAGACAAATGAAACTTAGGGTGTTTGTTTTTGTTCTGTATTGTTTGTTCTACCCAGTTTCAGGGATGATCAGTAAGAGACCTGGGAGTTTGAACCATGACAGTCTTGGAGCCCAAATTACATATGGGAAAGTGCAGGCAGACAGGAAAGTCCTAAGAAGTCAGGGTGCCTGGGATTTTAGTTCAAGAGTAATTTTGACTTGGAATTGAAACAGGGCTCTGTAGGAAATGAGCTAAACTGTGAACCTTCCTTCCTCTTCCCCTCTCCAGACACTGAATTGGTGCAAAGGGAAAGGAGATTATGCCTCCTTTGTAATAGGGGAGTAATTTTATGTATTTGTGATAGTACCTTCTGAAATAATTATTCCCTTTTAAAAGTTCTTATGTTACATTAATACAGTACGTAACACATAGAAGGCACTTAGAAAATGCTTATTGACTGACTACCCACCTATCTCCTCAATAAAAGTCATCTCTTTTAATAAATAAATATAATGAAAACAAATCCACACATTGACCATGTTTAAAAATGGAATTCTTTTGCAGCTGTAGTCTACTACTTTTTGGTGAATAGGTGGGAAGCATATTTCATCATCAGTCTTCTGATGATTGTTCGTCATCATTAGTCACTGTATTTTTCAGAGTTCTTAATCCTTTCTCTGTTATTTTAACAACTCTATTTCCATGAGGTCCCTAACTCCAAGCGTTGAACTTGTTTATAGCTAGGCCAAGAATCTGAATTCCAGTGAAATGCTACATAAAGCATATCATAATGACAAGGTGACAACATATGGAAGATGCAGGAACGGAGCTATGTAATAGATATAGCAGAAGGATCCAAGTCATGAAGCTAACGAGAAATGGAACTACAGATGGGCTAAATGAGAAGGTCTCTAGCTTAACGACAAGGAATACCAGTACCAATAGGACTGTGCTCAAAGTGTGCTAGTGCCACAGAATGAGGACCTAGAGATATGAACAGTAAGTAGCCAAGAACAAAGGGGAACGATCATTTAGACTGCATCTCAAGAGTTATGTAGCAAGACACTCCCTGGAAGTGCCCTAGGCTACAGAAACCATCTCTGCCCTTTACTTTGCTGCTGTCAGGAATCTGAAGAAGAAAACCTTTCTTCCAGGACAATGTTGGAGAAGATGGTAAAGGGAGCATACTCCCTTAAGCAATGGGTATAGAAAATGTTTCTATTGTTTTATGCTTATATTTACATTTTTATTCTATGCTTTTACTGCTTCTGTGCAAAACAAAAGTAAAGCTAGAGAAACAATTTTTCTTGTTTTCTTCAACTTATAGTGTAAACTTTATACAGTAATCAATGAGTCCATGCATATATGCATGAAGTGCTAAGCATTGTGCTAAGCACAGGGTATATGTTCAGGAATATTTCAGCTCAGTGATTCTAAGATCCTCCAGGAGAGTAATTTGTGCCATCTAGATTCATTTGATTGGAGTTCAATAAATCAAGAGACAAGGCTAGAAGATAAAAAATGTTTAATTGGCTAATAACTCTGCGGAACAGAACAGAAGCAGATACTCGGGTCTATACACATTTACATAAGGTTTTACGCAGATTTAAGACAGGCAGCAAGACGAACCTATTAGGTGATGCTGCTTAGTCATTTCCCTTATTTGAGAGGTTGAGAAATAGGAATAGGATGTCAGGTGATTGGGAGGGGGGAGAATGTCTTAATTTGGTGTTAGCTAAGATGTCTATTCCTGGGAGGGTAGTTTTCGTATACTTAATCTCATCAGACCATCAGAATATCTAAGTAGAAATATAAGTCTAAGATAGTGGAGGTCTCTCTTTGCGATAGACTCATAATTGAATACTATCTGAGAGACTTCCTTCTATCCCTGCAGTCTATATTTCTTTGACTTGCAAGGCTATTATTTCTGGGCAGATGCTTTCTCCAAAACTCAGGGAACAGAGGTTTTGTCCATTTCTTCCACAAATACAATCTTAAAAGTGGGAAAGTCTATGCCCTCAAGGAGCTTATACCGTAAATGGGAGACAACATACAGGGGAGTGTAGTCAAAGAACTCACAAAGATAAGAAGTAAAACAACAGGATAGTCTATTGATATATTTTTTCCAGAGGTGAATAGATTATAGTTCTGAGCATGACACTGAAAATGATGAGAGGTGGGAGTTGGGGGTGGGAGGAGAAAAGGGAAGGGCATGTGCAAAGAACCAGGATGGAAAATGCCTGGGCTGAAGATGAAAAGGCAGAGTACCAGGTTTAACACCTCCTAAGCAGTTTTGAGGATGAAACAACATCAACAGGACAGAACTTTGCGACTTTTAGTGTTTATCCCATTGTCATCAGGTGTTCTAATTAACTTTTCTTTCAAATATAAAAAGAATATGAGACATCTTTATATAATAAAACACTGGCATCTCCATATTAGAGGGCCACTAGAGGGAGCTCAAAGACTAATTATTTTAAAAAATAAACCTTCCAAACTGTCGGGATATTATCATTAATACAATTACAGAAGGAAATGATTTTTCTCAAACACAAACCATTTTCTCATGTTTCCAAAAAAAAAAAAGCTAAAATTATGTTAGAAATCAATGTAAATACGTCATGTACATAAGAAAAAATTAATGAGCCCTACAGGTAAATTCACAAACCAAAGAAATGAGTATTCATAGATTTATTAAAAATCCCTATTTTGATATAGTTTGAGTAATTGCCTCCACGTGTATTGTTTAGGTTAGGGCAACACTTTCGTTTGTGAATATTTCAGAATGTTTTATCTTAGCTCTGTGGCTGTGTCTATGTAACTCTAGAATGCTAGAATTAATTTTTTTTAAAATTAGTTATTTGACTGAACGCTTTACCTACCTGAAATATCTACCATATTTTTAAGCAGAGGAAGTTGAGATAGGAATGAAAATGTTAGTGATTTTGTGTAGATAGCGATTCTTCTGAATGATTTCTTCTTTGAATAAATGATGAATTTCTCTATTAGCCTTTGTTAAATCATTGCTGGCATCATTACTCTTAGATCGATTCACTCCAAGGATGGGGAAAATGCTAACAAATTTATATTTACACAATTAAGGGATTTTCATTTTCCCCGCAGGGAAAAAAGGAGTAGATAAATAAATGGTTTAAGAGTAAAAACTAAGCTCAAGTCTCACTTTTGTATTTAATTCAATTCAACCAACATATTTATGCACCTGCAATATGTCAGGGGCTGTACTCTGGGGACATAAAGCTAAAAATGAAACAGTCCTTGACCTTGAGACATTTACAGTCTAATGGGGGAGGTCATGAAGTGTACAGATAGAATGTGATCTGCCTAATGGAGATAACTCATTAAGTATTTAATATGCACCACTGTAGGTCTGGTACTAGGGTAGATGTCACATGGGATATCAAAGAAGGTACAGTAAGATAGTGTGTATAAAGCACTTTGCAAACCTGAATATGCTGTCTATATTGTGAACTAATCTTGTGACTATTGTTGTTGTTGTGTTTGTCCTTCATGACCATCCTTCAATACTGAAGAAGACCATGCCACCAGAGAAATGATGACATGACTTGTACTTGACTTTGTTTTGAGTGAGGGAGGGCTGTGCAGGTCACCAGCTTCACTTCTCTTGGGTTTTTTCTTTTTTCCTCTCCTCTCCTCTCCTCTCCTCTCCTCTCCTCTCCTCTCCTCTCCTCTCCCCTCCCCTCCCCTCCTCTTCTTTCCTTTCCTTTCCTTTCCTTTCCTTTCCTTTCCTTTCCTTTCCTTTCCTTTCCTTTCCTTTCCTTTCCTTTCCTTTCCTTTCCTTTCCTTTCCTTTCCTTTCCTTTCCTTTCCTTTCCTTTCCTTTCCTTTCCTTTCCTTTCCTTTCCTTTCCTTTCCTTTCCTTTCCTTTCCTCTATTATTGAGCAGTGGCAGCACAGTATAGTGGCTAGATAGCTGTTCTCAGAGTTAGAAAGAACTGGGTTCAAGTCCTTCCTGTGATACATACTGACTGTGATCATGGGCAAGTCTCTTAGCCCCTCGATGTTTTAGGCATCTCTCTAAGATCAAAGTCTCAGAATCTTGTGTATTTGCATTGGTAGAAGGTGTTTCCTTATTGAGAGTTCCTTATTCCAGTGAAATCACAAGTATGGTTCCCCTCTCCTTACAGTGGTTTTTCTCCCCTTCATCTGGTTGTTTCCCCTCCCAACCCTCATACACACAATAAGTAGAAGTCACTGTTTTGTTTCCTCAAAGAGCTTACAAACTTTCTAGTAAGTGAAATAATTAGTCAATAGTATAAGTTAGTATCAAAACAGCTATTAGAATCTGAGATATAGACCACAAGCTTAGATGTACTATAAGAATTTAGAATGGAAGATATCACTAGGAGCTATAGAGGAAATCTCTCTGCCTCCTTCCATGCATTCTACTCCAGTCATATAGTGCTTTTGTTGAAAAGAATTCTGTATACATTTCCAGTGGTTGACATGACCCTTCTCTGAGCTCTTTCAAAGTGAATCTCTGCCAGAAAAAAAATCACTTATTTTCCCCAAATGTTTTTAACATTTCTTTAAAGTTTTGATTTCCAAATTCTAACCCTCCCTCCCTCCCTCCCTACTCTCCTCTGGGATGGTAAAATATAAGATATAGTTTATACATGTTTAATTATGTAAAATATTTCCATATTAGTCACTTTGTACAAGAAGGTTCAAATAAAAGAAAAAAACTGAAAAATAGCATCATTCAGTCTATATTAGTCAATAGCAGTTCTTTCTCTAGAGGCAGATAGTATGCTTCATCATTAATCCTTTGAGATTTTTTTGGATCATTGTATTGCTGAGAATAGCTAATTCATTCACAATTCTCCATTGAAAACTATTGCTGTAACTGTGTACAACATTCACCTGGTTCTGATTGCTTCACTCTACATCAGTTCATGTAAATCTTTCCAGGTTTTTCTGAAATTATTCTTATTGTCATTTCTTATAACACAATAATATTCACTTACAATCATATGCCACAGTTTGTTTATCCATTCCTCAATTGATGGGTATCCCTTTGATTTCCAATATCTAACCACCACAAAAAAGAGCTGCTATAACTTTTTTTTGTATAAGTAGGTCCTTCCCTTTCCCCCCTTTTTATGTCTTTGGAATATTGACCTAGCAGGCATCACTTCTTTTAGATGGCCATCAACTCCAATCTGTCATGTCTCTAGTTTCTACCTGCTCTTTGCAACCAGTTGGGGATATGCCTGGAGACAAGGTCAGAAAATCATAGTCCTACCACTGAATATAGGAATGGAAAGCTTATTTGTACCCATGTCTATAGCCCTTCCTCATTATAGGTAGAGAATAGATAATGTATGGAAATGGGGAAGCAAAAGGGAAAAGGTTGAATTTATCTTTGTGAATTAAAATTTTTCGCTTGAGAATTTAACACAAAAACAAGGTACAAGCTCTTCCCATCAATTTAAAAATATTTAGAGCTGAAATTCCAAAGAGTTTGAGTGAGACCTAGATGAACTAAATCCAAGAGTGTCTAAAGACCTGTTAATGCTGAGCCACTGTCTACAATCTCTGAAAGATCGTGGAGAATGTAAAAGGGGCCACAGGAGACTGGAGAAGATCATATGTCCCGGTTTTCCCAAAAAGATAAAAAAAGTGGAACTCCAAATCATAAGCATGGCTTTGATTCATGGCAAACCTAGAAAATATTGTTAAAGGTATGGCTTTTGGAATATCTATAAAAAGTGGCGATAGTCACTAAGAGTTAGCAAGGCCCCTTTAAAAACAGGTCTTTTAAAATTAACCTTATTTCCTTTTCTTGACCCATGTCAACAGTTCTTACTAGGCTGGTAAACAAGAAGAGGCAAAGCTGTCTGTCAATTTACTTCTTACCCTTGCCCCATCTCCTTTATGTGAGCAGGGCTTCCTCACTTGTACAGTGACTTTCTCCCCCACCCTGTAATGGTAATTTAAATGAGAAGAACTTTCTTATTTATTAATAGAACTATCCAACCTGCCTGGGTCACAAGGAAGCCTGAGTCACATAAGTCTGAGTCACATGGAGCTTGTGGTGGGATAATTTGGCTGAATGGGTGGAACAGGAAGAGAGATAGAGCAGAGCTGAGAGGAAATTAATGAGAGAGCAGTCAGAGCTAGGAAGGATGCAGGCAGCGGGCTAGCATGAGTGAAAGGGCTTGTTTGTGATTTTATTTAAGAGAGCCTACTTGTGATTTGTTTAATGAAGCTGGTTTGTGGGATGCCTAGCAGGGGCAAGGCTTGGGGACGGTGTTGTCCTCTGCATTGTTATTGTGTATATATTTTTGTTGGTGTAACAGATTTGGCTTTCTGGTGTCTGAATAAATGTTTTGGTTCTGTTTTCCATTTGGAAAGTTTGTTGTATTTCGAGATTCAGAACTGTGCTGGGATATTCATGGCTGCAGCAGGCCCTGTGAATATTGCATCGGCTACACATTTTCAGCATGGATCCTCCCCCTCTCCAACCCGGGTCTTATGGAATGAGTGATTTCCTTTCAAACCTAACCACAAACAATGCAAAGAAAGAGTGATTTATGTATTAGGGATTCACCACTAGTTCACTAGCTTCTTATCATTCTTACTGATCCATTTTGATAGAGACCCTTCTTGAAAGTATTCTCTCTTCCCTGGAAAATCTTTAAACAATAAATTCACTCTCTTCTTTGAAGATGAGTCCTCAAACAGCTTATGTTGACAACATAACAATTTTAATCTTCCTCCATTCAGTGTTTTTTTCAGTGTTCCCTTAACACTGCATCCAAGCACAAGCACACACAGTTTAATAATTAGCAATAGCATTAAACTTAAGGCAAACTTACACTAAAAGAAGTTCAAAGCCCTTTAGCTTAACTAGTCACTAAAAGAGACAAGAAGGTTGCTCTCTATACAAGATCTGCAGAATTGTGGGGATAGGGATTGGAGAGAAGTGAGTTTTGTGCTGTGGGCTAGAATAAGTCAATTTACCCATTCTCTCCACTCCAGATTACTACTGGTGTTAATGTTGTAGTTTTGCTAAACTAAGCTTAGAACCCTTCCACCAGTTTGTGCCTTCCATTATCTTTCATCGCAAGATTGGAAGATGTATATCAGTTCAGTCTCTCCACATGGTTATCTGGTGCATCTGGTTATCTTGTACCTCTGCTTTCACAGTCTACTGGTTTCTTTTCCCCTTGGTGGGGCTTGATTCTCAAAGTTATCCTCTTCCCCTGATGGGAGACTGTCAAATTTATCCAAGATGATGAATTCCAGAAGTAGTTGCCAATAAAGTGCATGTTTTCTCCATTATCAGTCTCTAAACTCTGTTCAGATTCTGGAAGAGGGTGTCACACAGGATCTTTAGACTAGGAGATGAGGGCAGAGGTAACAAGTATGCTCCACAACATTCCGGAGTGCTGCCCAAATCAGATTAAAATATAATTGGGAAGTAGTTACCAAGATAAATGAAATACATAGAATATAGGTAATGTTAACATGTGGTTTCTTAACTCAGTTTACAGACTTGGGGACCATTATGTACAGTTTAGTGACTTCCATTTCTATTTCTGTTTGACACTCCTGGATTAGAGTAATTTTCTGGATATAGTTTGTCTGAACTTTAGAAAACATAAGATGAGGAAATTATAACTAGATAGCAGTCAAAATGAGTAACATCTCTCAGCTGTCCAACAGATCTTCCTAAAGTTTAGATCTAACAATGTCACCTACCATAGAAAAAAACTACAGTGGTTCCCTAGGTGGCAGAGAAGATAGAACTTTGGATCTGAAGCCAGTAAGATCTGCATTCATATTCATCTTCAGACATTTCCTAATTGTGTGACCCTGAGCAAGTCATTTACCCTCTGTTTGCCTCAGGTTCCCAAACTATAAATTGATGATAACAGATAACAGCAGCCTACCTCCTGGGGCTGTTGTGAGGATCAAATGAAATAACTGTAAACTGCTAAGCACAGTGTCTGGCACATTGTGAAGACTATAGAAATGTTAGCTATTATTGTTATTGTTAGCTCCCACAAGAAGTATAAAATCCTTTATTTGGCATTCAAGGCACTTTATAGCCCGACTCTTTTCTCCCTTTTCTGGCTTCTCACACCTTGCTCATTCTTATGTCCATCATAATCTATTGACACTAATCTCCTTGCTCTTCCTTACCCAAGGTGCTCAATTTCCCAACACAGGCCTGGAATTCTCTTCCTTCTTATCTTTTTCACCTGGCCTTCCTGGCTTCCTTCAGGCTCTGCCTAAAACTCTGCCTTCTGCATGAAGACTTAGTGCTAGTCCTTTCCTTCTCTTGATAATTTCCAGTTTATTCTGTAGATGTTTTGTTTGCATATGGTTGTATACATGTTGTCACCTCCATTAGATGGTGGGCTACTTGAGGACAGGGGCCATTTGTATTTTTCTTTGTATCTCCAATGCTTAGCACAATACCTGGCACTTAGTAGGTACTTAATAAGTGCTTGTTAACTGACATCTGACACATTTCAGTGAATCAGAAGCAATAAAAATCAATAATGTGATAAAGTAGTAAAAAAATAAACAAATGGATGAAGTCTTAGGATATATTATGAGATGAAGAATGTCTTGGCACAAGAGGATGATAATGTTATTCTTTTTCCCTTGTAAAGCCACATCTAGAATATTTTGTTCTGAGTACCATATTTTAAGAAGAATTTTGATGAGTTCCAAAACAGGGGTGACCAAGATGGTAAAGGGACAAAGATCACTTTATAAAAGGTGATCAGTTGAAGGAATATATTTAGCCAAAAAAGAAAAACTTAAGTGGGGTATGGTGATTGTTTTTAGTTATTTAAAGGTCTGTCATGCAGAAGAGGAAATAAACTCATCCAACTTGTGTGCTAAAGACAGAACAAGGAGCAATTGGTGGATGCTGCAGAGATAACTATTTAGGCTTTATCTAAGGGGAAAGATAAACCCTCAACAACTTCCTAATAAAAGCAGCTATCTGAAAGTGAAACTGATCACCTCATTGCGGGGTTGATAATGGGGGTCAGTGTTCAGGGAGAAGTAGCACCTCTTTCTGAGGACTTGCTGAGCCCTTTTCAGGGCTTCTCATTCATCTTTGGTGTCCACCTGTTATTCAGTTTTCACTTGTGGCTCCAAGAAGTTGTAGACACACCCCAACAAAACCTTCTCAGCAGATAAGCTAAATCAGGTTGAGGACAACCAACAGGCCTCAAATCTGTCAGTGAGTTAGAGGGTTGTTGTGTTTGCCCTTCGTGTTCGAAGAGAGGGCCATGACATCAAGATATTGACATGACTTGCAGTTGACTTTGATTTGAGTAAGGGAGGGCTGTGCAGGGTCACCAACCTCACTTTATTCTCCTGGGCCATCTGGATCCAGTGGCCTGATACTCATCAGGATGGCTGGAGATCACCCAGGATGCAATGTGAGACCTTGGTCCTTTCAGGCTAAGGTCTTATAGCATTCTCACTTTGAGTGAGATACACCCATTCAATGAACAGGCTTCTTTAAGTAATTACTCAAGGGATTTCTACCCAATGCATGTGAAGCCTTCCCCCAATGGAATAGGTGGATGAGAACAATTTGTTCCCATGGTCATGAAGGCAGCTGAAGCAAGTGCTGTGGAGCACTTAGAGTTTGATCAGACATCAAAGGTCATCCACTGAATCCTGGGCCATCATCAGTTGCCCTGACTTTGTTCTGCCACTGGACTAAGATGACTCCGGAAGAGATTGAGGCTAAAAAGCTTTGTGCAACTCTGTCTCACTTAAATCCAATTCACATGCAGGTCACGACATCACCCTATATTGTCACTGGTCCTCTTTGAAAATGAAAAATAAACAATAAAACAAGTGGGTTCCCTCTTATTCAAGATTTTTAAAATGAAGGTTGTATCAGTACTTTGTGAGGGTGCTGTAAAGGGGAGTCTTTTTCATGAATGTGTTGAGCTAGGTTAGGTTCAGAAGTCTCCTTCAACTTTGGGATCCAGTGATATTCAGTGATACTTGTCCATTTTTTAATTAGTTTAGATTACAGCTCTATACTAAGTACATTCATTTAATGTCACAGAATTGCACAGTTCCTTTAGTTGGAAAGGACCTTGCTATCCTGTTGTTTTGGTGTCTCCATAAATTCATCCCTGTACAGGGGAAAGAATGTTGAACTTGGAGTAACATGACCAGATTTTAGACCCCAGCTCTGCAACTAACTATGGGTGTAACTCTGGGAAAGTTACCTAACTTCTCTGCACCTCAGTTTCCTAATCTGTAAAATGAGGTAATTGGACTAGATGATGTCTAAGGTCTCTTCCAACATTAGATCTGTGATACCGTCCTCTGACCACAACTCTCATTGTTCTTTTCATTCTGTGTAATTCCTATCCATGTCTTTCCACAAATACTTCATAGAGGATTCATTCAGGTCAATGAAGGCCTTCCTCTGGTTCTTTTAATATATCAAGGGTATCACTCATAATGTCTATTTGTTGTCTAAGGTATCTGAAGCATCTTAATTCAATCTAAGCTCCTCATTCTACAGACAAGAAAACTGAGACACAATAAAGTATGCTTTAAGGTATCTGAAATTTTAATCATCAATCAAAATAATTCTTCAAATTCTAATTCGAATGAATGTGATTATCTTTCTCTTCCCCCCTCATGAGACATTAATATTGTAGATTAATATTTTCATATATAGGCTAAGCATTTACTTCTCCATTTGAATGAATGTGCACACACCCACATGCCCTCTCATGTAGACACACACAAAACCCTCTCCTGCAGTGAGAGGAACAAATTCAGCATGAAATCCATGATAGGATTAGCTCTTTCAGTAGATGGAATAAACAGCTTGTGTCAGCATTAACAGATTTGTCTATAACATTTTCTCACTAAGTGACTCTGTAACTGTGTCTAAAATTCTCCTTACTTATCAACACTTTGCTTAAGGTTTTAAAGGGCCTGATAAAATTCAAATAGGTTGTCTTGGTTATCAAATTTTCCCCACAATTCAGCAGGTATTTATTAAATGCCTACTATGCACCAGGAAATGTTCTGGACATATAAAGACTAAAATGAAATAGTCTGTGCCCTGAAGGATTTTATACTCTGTTAGGTAGAAATGGCAGACTTTAATCCCTTACCTTCCTGACAGAGTTCAGAGGGGCTGGTCATAAAAGAAAGATGTCTTGATAGAATGAGAAAAGGCTTGATACATAGGAAACTTCTAGGGGAGGTAGACAACCCTTGATGGATTTCATAATGGTTGTTCTGGGCAGCTAAGAAATAGCATGAAGATACTGGGGTACCTGGCAAGTGGGGTACAGAAAAAAAACATTGCCAACTTTATAATTTTTTATAGACTGCCCCTTGTTCTTTGTATCCTTCCATGCCATCAGTGAACCTATACACAAGAGAGAGGCTGTCTCCTACCACATGGCGAGGGGTTATGGCTCAGGAACAAAGGATAAAGCAGTAGGTTAGATGAGCCACATGTGCCAGCTTCTGGGAAGATGAATGAGGGAATGTTATTTACATTTCTACTTCTGTGATGGTCTGCTGCTCAGAAATGAAAGGAAAATAGGGCTGTTTGTTCCCTTATTTCTGTATACATAGTATATGCTATACTCAATTATTCTTAATGTGTCTGATATGTATTCCTTTTCAATAATACACTCATAAAGCCACAATCAAGTGCAATCAAACTGTCTTCATTTTGCTGTTTTTGCCAATTGATGTTCCTTTACATCTTATAATTTTCTCTAGTAAACTACTGGCTTCTCCTCCCTTAATCACAATTACTGTCTTCCAAATACCTGCCTGTGGAACTATTTCCTTATTGTGAACAGATCACCTCTATGATTTCAGAAGCTTTAGTGAAAAAAAGGAACCAACTTCCTTCATCCTCATGGTAAGCAGTAAACATGCCAATCTGAACTTGGATCTTATAGAAATTCTGATGAGACATGTAGTAGAGCACTTGTTGCACAGTTTTTTTTTTTCTCCTGAGCTAAAAGGATATTAGATATTGCCTTTAGGACCTCATACTGACATCTTTGTAGTTGTAATAGTCATCCCTTCATTCATTTGTTCATTCTATTCAATCATTCATTCATTCATGAAGTGCCTAATATGTACAATGCATTGTTCTAGACACTTGGGGGTAGAAGGGTTGTAGGGATTTGGAAGGGAAGGGGAATGAAGGAAGATAAAAAGATAGATAGAAAAACATCTTTGCCTTCCAGAACCTTACAATCCATTAAAGGATAAAAGATTTACAGTTAGGGGTAGGGACCAACTTTGTACTTAAGATGTATATCAACAAATAAAATTAAAATTAGAATATAAGTTTGTAAGATGAATACACAGTACTATGAAGAGAGATGAGGAAGAAACTGCTTCTTGTTGGGGGAGAAGGGATACAGGTTATATAATGCATAGAGCTATTGCTTCTTTCAAAAAATAATAACCCCCTCCTATATGCTGATGTTATTACAGAAATTCTAGTTCTGGCTTAGATTGTTTCCCTTTTAACCTTTTATAAGTGATCAATTTCCAACTCAATATGTCTAAAACCTAGTTTATAACCTTCTCTCCTAAATCCACCTTGAATCCCAATCTTTGTATTTTTGTGGGTGCTACAATTACCCATCTAGGCTTGCAAAGTTTCCTATGTCAGGGACATCTTCAATTCCTCCCTCTCCTCACACATCCAATCAGTTGCAAAGTTTTGTTGATTCTTCCTCCACAACACCCTTTAAATCAATTCCTTCCCCTTCACTCACAGAAGTACCACCAAGCCTTTATCACTTCTTTTTTTGGGGGGAGGGGGAAATAGAGCTTAAGTGACTTGCCCATAGTTGCATTACTAGTAAGTGTCTGAGGTCACGTGTGAACTCAAGTCCTTCTGACTCCAGTGCCAGTGTTCTAATCACTGCAAGATGGCTCTGGAGGAGAAGTGAGGCTGGTGACCTGCACAGCCCTCCCCCCTCCCTTCCTCACAACAAAGTCAAGTGCAAGTCATGTCATCATTTCTCTGATGGCATGGTCTTCTTCGGCAACAAAGGACGAACACAAAAAACATCACTGCACCACCTAGCTGCCACACCTTTTTCACTTCTACTCTTGAACTATTCTAGTAGCTTTCAATTGGCCTCTCCCTTCTCAAATCCATCATTCACAATTTGCTTTAATATTACTAAAGCAAAAATCTGACCATATCACTCTCCTGCTCAAGTTCCTTCTTTGGCTCCCTGTTGTCTTCAGAATAAAATATGGACTTATTGACATTTAAAGCTCTTCAAAATCTGGCTCTCACATATATTGCTGGAATTTTTCACTGCTCCTCACAAATTCCATGTTCCAGTCAAACTCACCTATTTCTTTCTCTCTGTCTCTCCTGCCTCCTTGCCTTTGTGCAGGCTAGCCCCATAGCTGAAATGGTCTCCCTTACTCACTTTTGCCTTGTAATATTCCTAGCTCCTTTCAAAGATCAGCTCCATTGCATCCTCCTATAAGAGAGGCTTTTCCTGATTATCGACTTTCCTGACACTTCTCTCCCTCTCCCTCCCCCTCCCTCTCTCTCTCTCCCCCTATCTTCCTCCTTCCCTCCCTCTGTTTCTGTGTTCCTCTCTGAAATTAATTTATATCTGTTTTCTATTTTAATTATCTTCGGAAATGATTCCTCTGGTAAAATGTAGGCTCATTGAAAGCAAGGATTGCTTGCTTTTTGGCCTTCCTATCCCCTATGCCTCCAGAGTGCTTGACACATAGTAAATATTGAATAAATGCTAAATGAATTGAAAATTCCCAAAGTAGACTATCCATCACGTGTAATGTAGTAATGGGATGACTTTTATGGATTTATAGCATCATCTACTAAGAGCTAAACGAGACCTTGGAGATACTCTAGTGAAATCTCCCTATTTTATAGATGAAGAAACCAAGGAACAGAGAGATTAAGTAATATACCCAATATCACATAACTGATAGTGATGGGATTCAAACCCAAGTTGGCTGTCTACAAGTTCAGCGTTTTTTCCCTACTGTTCTGCATTGTGTCATTCTCCTCTCTTTCCATGATTCAGTATCTTCAGTTACAGAGTTCCTCTCTCCTAGGTTAGAGGAAAACACTTGTTAAAATGTGTTTTTTCTCTTTAGTTTTCTTTAAAACCTCCTTCTCTTAAGAAGTCAGTTGTAGCAGAGTTGTCAACATGTTGTCAGTGACTGTGGCAGAACCATATTAAAAGTAATTGAGAAATATTTAACAAAATCAATAAAAACAGAATAAAATAGATTATGTTACTTTTTAAAGCTAAGTCAATATGCAGCCCACAGAGATCTTTATGTATCGATCAATAACCCGTGTTTCTATTTAACACCGCTGAGCTATAGAATCATAGATCTAGAGATTGTTGTTGTTCAATCATTTCAGTCATATTTGACTCTTTGTGAACACATTAGGGTTGTTGGGTTTTTTTTGGCAAAGATACTGGAGTGACTTGCCCTTTCCTTCTTCTGCTCATTTACAGATGAGAAAACTGAGGCAAACAGGATTTAAATAACTTGTCTAGGATCACACAGGTTTTAAATATCTGAGGTCTTCCTGACTCCAGGCTGGTGCTCTATTCATTGTATCATCTAATTCAATCTTCTCATTTGATAGCACTACCATACCTGGCATATAGTAGGTACTTAAAAAATGTTTGTTGAGTTGACTTTACAGATGAGAAAACTGAGAACCAGAGAGTTTAAGTGATTTTCTCAAGACAATACATATGTTAAGTGATAGTCATGATTTGAACCCAGGTTGTCTGACTCCAAATTCAGCAGGCTTTTCAGTATGAAATGCTACCTCTCCTTAAGTACTCATAGAAATAAATGTCTAGGACTCACATCTCAGGGAAAGATGCTTACCTCTTGTCTGATATTCTCAAGGTAATGCTCTACTTCCTCCTTCATATGGAGAACCATGAGAAGGAGGTCAAATGGTCTCAGGGCTTGCTTAGGATAATGCTAGGATGCATGACATCATAGAGCTACTGAGTAGGACTTAGAAGGATTGGTACTATCCATATAGCACTCCTAGAGGAAAAGTCAACTGATGTAAAAAGTCACCTGATGTAGCTATTTTCCATCTTTCTCCACTTTGGAAAAATTGTCAGCCAATACAATAAAGAGTTGAAAGGGTTCTTATAGGTCATCTAGTCGATTCCCCTCATTTCATAGATAAGGCAAGAGGTAAAGTGACTCATTGTGTGAGTGGCAGAGCTGAGATTTGAAACCAGGTCTCCAGACCCCAAAACTAGGGAGTAAGCCACAGCAGCATACTACCCATTTCATTCTACTGGGACAAGTGAAAAATTGACCAGAAAAAGGCCAAAGAAGGGCTAAAAGAAGGTAGCATGCAAGTCCTTAAGTATTTTCTGCTTCTCTTTACTATCTATTAAAGAAAATTGAAACCTTCAGTGTTTAATGGTGCTCTCACACCATCTTGGCTGTTTCAATCCCTAATAATTACTTTTTTTCTGTAGTTGGCATTAGTGAAACTAGACTGTCTCAAAGTTAGAGTGGGCTTGCTGGATAGAAGCAAGGAGGTAACCCTGGTAGGTGTTGTTAGAAAGCATTTCCTAATGGATCTGTTCATCCTTTGGGTCTGTAAGAAGTCTAGGACAGAATAATGCCACTTATTTATTTAAGTATTGATGTTTATTTAGTTTAAAATATTTTTGAGCACTGTAATAGATGCAATTTTTATAAATCCATTTTGAAAAATATGAGCTGGCTGTTTATTTTGGTTTCATACTCAGTTGTTTCATCCATCAGTTTCTTTATTTATTTGTGTCTTGTAACTGCCCAACTCGTGTAGTCCTAAAGGTTAGCTCCAGTTAGCCCATTATAATAATGGGAGAACTAAGGGACAGAAACAGAACTGCCAGAGTAAAGCTACCATTAGAACTCAGATTTTCTGGCTTAGAACTCAGTACTCTGCCTATAAGTTCAATGCAATGGATTCCACATCCTCCAGATCCTTATAAACTGCTGGGATTTTGAGGTTTTCTCTAGTCTCCTAGGTAAGGGAATATTCCATGGTTTGAGGGATTAAAGTTGAACTTGGAGAGTCCCTAAAAGTATCATTGGAATGAAAGGAAAGAGGAACTTGCTTACCCCAGCCCAGAAGGGGTCACAGGGAATTGTATTCAGGCTGAGAACAGCTTTTATTTTTTCCAGCAATACCATTGAATTTAATAATTGAGAAGTATTTTTCCTTTCCAGGCTCAATAGTATGGGAAATTTCAGTCAAGACAAATGTATTTCAGGAAATGTGGATTATCTCTACTTAACTCCCTTCCCTTTTCCATTTGTTTCTTCATTAATGAGTCAGTCTTCAATTACTTTTATGTATGAACACAGGAGTTTCTTTTATATTGACTGTTATTATTTCTTCCTACAAAGTGTGGTCAACCCAGACGTGTACTTCAGTGTGTAGCTTTGTTCAGTATCTGAAGGTGAGCGGGGCACTCTGGTAGTCTTAGCGATAGACAAGGGAAATTATTGGGAAGTTTCATACTGATTCTGCTTTGGGAACTTAATTCCTTGGGCCATTGTTAGATAACTCCTCTTCAGCTGGGCATATTATTATGAGCTGTTTACCCCTATTTCCTGAAAATGTTGTAAGCACCCTCAAATTCACTTTTGAGAGGGAATTCTGGGACATTTTTCTATCTAGATGAAAAGAGGCTAACCTTCATGTTTATTATAATCACTAGTATTGTATGAGGCAGCCTGTTGGGGGTACACTTCTTTTAAAATATCAAAAGGTCAAGGGGAGGAGATAAGATGGCTGAGTAGAAAGACACACATATGCTAGCTCCCAACCCACAGCCCATAAAATACCTGTAAAGAAGAACTCCCAACAAATTCTGGAGCAGCAGAAGCCATAGAACAACAGAGTGGAGGAGATTTCTGTTCCAGAGAGACCTGAAAAACTGACAGGAAAGGTCCATCACGCACTGGACCCAGAGCAGAGCCCAGCCCTGCCTTGGCTGCATGGCACCAAGAGGAGCAGATCCGAGCAGGGTTCAGGGACAGAATCTCCAGCAGCAGCACAGGTCCCTCTACCCACAGGCACAAAGGTCAGTGAGAGAGTCTTTTTGGCTCGCTGAGAGGGGAGCAGGGTGTCCCCATGACTCAGGCCCCCTTGGGAGGCAGCAGCAGAGGCAGCAGAGGACAAGGGCTCCCAAAGCAGGCAGGAGCTTGGATCCATTGTTGAAGGTCTCTGCATAAACCCCCTGAGGCAACTGAGCCCCGTGTGGTGGCCCTGCCCCCACCTGAGCACCTGAACTTAATCTCATACTGAATAGCAGCACTGCCCCCACCAAAAGCCCTGAGGCTGGGAAACAGCATTTGCATCTCAGACCCCAAGCACTAGCTGAGCAGATCGGGAGGTGAGATGGATGTGGAGAGGAAACTCAGAAGTCAAGTCACTGGCTGGGAAAATGCCCAGTAAAGAGAAAAAAAAATAAGACTATAGAAGGTTACTTTCTTGGTAAACAGATATCCCCTCCCATCCTTTCTGATGAGGAAGAACAATGCTTACCATCAGGGAAAGACACAGAAATCAAGGCTTCTGTATCCCAAACATCCAGAATAAATATACCTCAGGCCATGGAAGAGCTCAAAAAGGATTTTGAAAACCTAGTTAGAGAGGTGGAGGAAAAACTGGGAAGAGAAATGAGAGAGATGCAAGAAAAGCATGAAAAGCAGGCCAACACATTGCTAAAGGAGACCCCAAAAAATGCTGAAGAAAATAACACCTTGAAAAATAGGCTAACTCAATTGGCAAAAGAGGTTCAAAAACCCAATGAGGAGAAGAATGCTTTCAAAAGCAGAATTAACCAAATGGAAAAGGAGGTTCAAAAGCTCACTGAAGAAAATAGTTCTTTCAAAATGAGAATGGAACAGATGGAGGCTAATGACTCTATGAGAAACCAAGAAATCACAAAACAAAACCAAAAGAATGAAAAAAATGGAAGATAATGTGAACTATCTCATTGGAAAAACAACTGACCTGGAAAATAGATCCAGGAGAAAATTATAGGACTACCTGAAAGCCATGATCAAAAAAAGAGCCTAGACATCATCTTTCATGAAATTATCAACGAAAACTGCCCTGACATTCTAGAACCAGAGGGCAGAATAAATATTCAAGGAATCCACCAATCACCTCCTGAAAGAGATCCAAAAAGAGAGAAACTCCTAGGAACATTGTGGCCAAATTCCAGAGTTCCCTGGTCAAGGAGAAAATATTTCAAGCAGCTAGAAAGAAACAATTCAAGTATTGTGGAAATACAATCAGGATAACACAAGATCTAGCAGCTTCTACATTAAGGGTTTGAACGGCATGAAATATGATATTCCAGAAGTCAAAGGAACTAGGACTAAAACCAAGAATCACCTACCCAGCAAAACTGAGTACAATACTTCAGGGGAAAAAATGGTCATTCAATGAAATAGAGGACTTTCAAGCATTCTTGATGAAAAGACCAGAGCTGAAGAGAAAACTTGACCTTCAAACACAAGAATCAAGAGAAGGAGAAGCATGAAAGGGTAAACAGCAAAGAGAAATCATAAAGGACTTACTAAAGTTGAACTGTTTACATTCCTACATGGAAAGACAATATTTGTAACTTGTGAAACTTTTTTCAGTATCTGGGCAGTTGGTGGGATTACACACACACACACACACACACACACACACACACACACACACACGCACATACACAGAGAGACAGAGACCACAGGGTGAATTGAATAGGATGGGATCATATCTTAAAAGAATGAAATTAAGCGGTGAGAGAGAAATATATTGGGAGGAGAAAGGGAGAAATGGAATGGGGCAGGTTATCTCTCATGAAAGAGGCAAATAAAAGACTTTTCAGTGGAGGGAAAAAGAGGGGAGGTGAGAGAAAAAAAACATGAAGCTTACTCTCATCACATTCGACTAAAGGAAGGAATAAAATGCACACTCATTTTGGTATGAAAACCTATCTTACAATACAGGAAAGTCGGGGAGAAGGGGATCAGCAGGGTGGGGGGAATGATGGAAGGGAGGGCAGTGGGAGGAGGGAGCAATTTGAAGTCAACACTCTTGGGGAGGGACAGGATCAAAAGAGAGAATAGAAGAAATGGGGGACAGGATAGGATGGAGGGACATATAGTTAGTCATACACAACACGACTATTATGGAAGTCATTTGCAAAACTACACAGATGTGGCCTATATTGAATTGCTTGCCTTCCCAAAGGGAATGGGTGGGGAGGGAGGGATGAAGAGAAGTTGGAAGTCAAAGTTTTAGGAACAACTGTTGAGTATTGTTCTTGCTACTAGGAAATAAGAAATACAGGTAATGGGGTATAGAAAGTTATCTGGCCCTACAGAACAAAAGAGAAGATGGGGACAAGGGAAGGGAGGGCTGATAGAAGAGAGGGCAAATTGGTGATAGGGGCAATTAGAATGCTCGGTGTTTGGGGGTGGGGGAGGGGACAAATGGGGAGAAAATTTGGAACCCAAAATTTTGTGAAAATGAATGTTAAAAGTTAAATAAATAAATAAAAAAAAATCAAACAGTCAGAAGTTCCAAGAACAACCTTATGGCAAGTTGGCCTAATAATGAAATAAGATAAAGGATATATAATCAAAATAATGATTCCAGACTGCTCTTCTTCCTCCTCTCTCAGAATGTACAATAGACCAATATTTGATCACTATTACAAGAATTTAAGTGAATTAACTGATTGATGATGATTAAGAAGCAGGTTTAGCCATCAAATTGAATTTTAAAAAATAATCAGATTTTTATACCTACAAAATAGCAGATACTTGTATCTTACTAGAGAGAATCTAAACTCCACTTTGTTTCAAGTCATCATAGGACTATTTAAAAGACAGAGCAGGTAGTGAAATAATTTAAAGGATTAAGGAAGATAAATTGTGCTCCCACATTTTTGTAGAAGTAGCAAAATTCACTAGAAAACTCAATTTATGAAGATGTAGCTGGGGTTATATCTACATCACAGCTGATGAACCATGGGCCTTGTGTCCTGTGTAAGCCTCACTTACAAAATCTTGAATGTGAAAAAAGCTAAAGAGAAAACAATACCCTAATGCACCCCTCCATGCCAATGCTTTGCCTTGATTTGGCATATAAAATTCTTTATTATTTTGTATGTACTGCGTCTAATATAGGTTTTTCCTAATATGTGGATTTTTTAAAGGTATATGTGTTTTAAATTAGGGCTATTTGGGAAAGAATTCTTTTTTTGACTAGCTGATTCAATATCATGAGTTTATATCAGAATAGTTTAAATAGTAGCTAAAGCTCCTCAGCCAAAAGGGGCTTCAGTTTTCTTAGATTTAAGTGCTTGAGAAGCCATGGCACTACATCCCTGGGATCCAAAGTTTTTGCATTTTATATTCTGGTATTAAATATTTCTATCTGGTTAGTAGAATAGAGTAGTCTATGGAACACTGAACTTGATATGAGGAAGACCTTGGTTCAAATCTTGCCTCAAACACACTAACTTTGTGAACCTGGGAAGCAATTTAATGTCCTTATGCTTCAGATTCCTTACTTTTAAAATGGGAGGCAGGGTAGAATGTGGATGCCTTTCAGGTCCTTTTCAACTCCAAATCTATGTTCCTACAATGATGTAATTATGCCAGTGTTTTGGAACAGTACACTAGATGGCATAAGTAAGCTACCTCCACTATCACTGATAGACAGAGCTAAAGATAAAATAACTCTGAAGGCCTAAATGGGAGCAAAATATCCTCCAGGAAGAGAAAAAACAAAACAAAACTCAGGTAAACGAATACAATTAGGCTCTAACAAGACTTGGGGAAGTCCTGTGTGAGAAGTATCCATCTAGGACTCTTGCTATTTTCAGATAGTCTACAACATGGTGTTTTACATTTCAGTAAACATCTTGCAAAAATGATCAATAAACCAATAATTTCATAGTCTATAGGATAATAACATGGTATTAGTCAACTTTTGCTAAAAGACTAAAAACTTCCTATGTTGTTGTTCAGTCATATCTGACTCTGCATCACCCCATTTGGAGTTTTCTTGGCAAAGATACTGAAGTGGTTCATCATTTTTTTCTCCAGCTCATTTTATAGATGAAAAAACTGAGGCAAACACAGTTAAATGACTTGCAGAGGGTCCTGCAGCTAATAAGTGTTTGAGGGCAGATTTGAACTCATGTCTTCCTGACAACAGGCCCAGAGCTCTATCCACTAAGCCACTGTTACCCAAAAACTTCTTACAAATTCCCTCAAATGTTCAATTCAATTCAGCAAATATCCGTAAATACCTGCTAATTGCAAGACATTGGAAATTCAAAGAGGAGAAACATCATAGTCTCCTCTCTCAAGGAATTTACACTTTAATGTGCAGTGATAAAGTGAGGAAGGATGGATGAGACATGTACAGAACTAAAAGGTTAGAAAATGACTAAATGTAACAAAGAGCTTAGAGTCTCAGTGTCAGAGCACTAGGGGATTACTTAGCTTTAGAATCTGGATTATCTGTCTGTAACATACACATTTATCTCTCTAATTTCATCCAGCTTTTGATCTGGTTGCTGAGCACCTCTCTTTTTGAAATATCTGGGAATTTGTCAATTCAGACAGCCAAAAGCTGGTTTTTATTTAATGAACATCTTTTATCATCAAAGATGTCTTAAAACACCTACGGCCACTAGGGAAACTTGGGAGCTGCCTTGGATGAACCTTCATTCTAAGCAAGGATTGATTTTAGCTACTTTACCTCACAAGGCTGAAACTGCCTCTCTTTGGAAACAAATAATTTTAACAGGTCTGTTTTTAAACCCAGCGTTGGTTATTTGAATGGCTTGTGAAGTGAAGTAACTAGGGTTTGAATTTGGCTTGTATTGGTGCAGAGTAATTTCTTCTTTCAAAGGAAACAGCTTTGGGAACACTGCATGAACCATACTGGTATTCAAGAGACTCTTGTCAAGTCTAAGTATAAACCAGTAAGATACCTAAACCTTATATTTCTCTAAAAATAATTCTCACATTTGGGCAAGATTAATTCTGAGGGTTTTCAAAAACCAAAATATTTTTACACTTAGCTGCAGAGAGACTTACAGTAAAGGTGAAAAGCTAGGATGTTATTCTGCGGCATATTTAACCTCTTCACCATCATTGATTTATATTAAAAAGCTAGGCTGCCTTAGTAAAAAGAGGGCCAACTTCAGAGTCAAGATCTGTTCCAAATCTCATTCTGAGAGTCCTATTTGTAAGGCAGCTGCCAAGTCATTTAACCTCTTAGTGTCTTTCAGGGCTTCTTAAACTCTTTCCACTCTCTACTCTTTTTCACTTTTTGGCAGATTTGTTGGTGTTGCTTGGCCTGAGGGAATGCACAGTGCAAAGCTTACCTGCTCTGTGTTCAGAACCAAAGCAGCAGTGAAGCTGTGTGATGCAACACGGGCAAGCACTATCAGAAACACGTTTGATTCTCTACTTATTTGATTTATAATTAATTTCTGGTCATGGCATGTTCAGAAACTTTTTACTGTTGCCAAATATTTCATGACCCCATACATGCTTGTGACCTACAGTTTAAGAAGTGCCATATTTGAGAAATTTTTAGGCCTACAAGTTATAGATAAGTTGCTAACCTCCCTTGATGGAAGGAGTTAACACTCAGGTAGATCTTGGACTAATGAAATCAGAGATTCCTTTGACTCTCCTAACCATCAACTCCCTTTAAAAAAGTCTCTTAATGCAACTTGCTACTTTCCTCTATAAGACCAGAAAACAGAGATCATAGTTTGTACAATCATAGTAATTATAAAGAACAATAGGTATCATTTGTATATCACTTTAGAGTTTGAAAATCACTTTAAATATGTTCTCTCATATGATTCTCACAACTACCCTATAGATTAGTTGCTATTGTTATCCCAATTTTATAGATGTGGAAACTTAGGCGGAGAATTTAAATGACTTGCCCCAGAGTCACAGAACTAGAAATGATTCAAGGCAGGACTGAAATTCAAGTCTTCCTGATTCCGTGTCCAACACTATAATCATTGCACATAGCTTTAGTTTTCAGCAGTAATATTTAGTTGGTAAAATATTGATACTAATTCATTCTTATAAGTGCTTGTGTTACCTAGTAGGTTGGTCTGTAGTGTGGTCATTAATGTGTATGTGTTCATCCTTCGTTGCTGAAGAAGACCATGCCAACAGAGAAATAATGACATGACTTGCACTTGACTTTGTTTTGAGTGAGTGAGGGCTGTGCAGGTCACCAGCCTCACTTCTCCTCCAGAGCCATCTGAATCCAGTGACCAGATATTTATCAGGATGACTGGAGATGACCCAGGATAAGGCAACTGGAGTTAAGTGACTTGCCCAAGGTCACACAGATAGTGAGTGTGAAGTGACTGTGGTAAGATTTGAACTCAGATCCTCCTGAGTCCTGCACTGTTGCCCTATCCACTGCACCACCTAGCTGCTTCAGTTGAAATGTCTATATCAAGTGTGAAGTTAGCATACTTCAAGGCTACTCAGGGAACCGGAGTTTTATCATTGAGGCAATGGCCAAGTCATGTCAAAGAAGAGGCAGATGCCACATAGAAACCTCAAAAGGATACAGCAAGTTCTTAATAAATGCAGAAGAGTCTCCACAGTGAAAGGCAACTGGAAACCAACTCTTCAAGAACAAATTGCAAAATATTTGTGGTTATAATACGCAAATTGGGAGAGGAAAATAAATGGAATGACAAGTCCTAGCTGGGCTCATTTTCTCAAGTCTCCATCAAAATCTCACACTGCAGCAGTGTTTACAGTTATCAGCTGGACTATACTGCCCCTAGTTCAAGAACAGAAGACACAGTTCTGGATTTCCCTGACAACAGAAACTGTGGTTTTCCTTAAATACCATGAGAATAATATTGACCTTAATAAAATTTAAAGAAATGGCTTATTTGTTAACTTAACAGTCAAGATGTCTATTTACAAAGAATCATATGCCTTTGAACATGAAAACAAATGTGATGCAAAAAAAAAATCTTCCGGGGCATTAGGCATCTTCGAAATCAAATTTTTTAATGAAAAAAATTCAATGAAGAACTTTTGGCAGAAAAGTTTTCAAATACACTATTTACAATAGGAAAAAAAGGAAAACTGGACACAACTAAGTTATCCAAAATGCATGATGAGCTAAGCAAAACAAGCATCTTAGCATAAAGTAATACAACTACTAAAGGCCATAAATGTCTGAACTTTTGTTGAGAGATGGAAACATGCACATAATGTCTTAAGTAAAAAAAGAAATATTATTTACAAACTATACTCATGTAAAATGTGTACGTATGCTCATTAACAAAGATCTGAGGAAAATTTAGTGATGTAAATAGAATTGAATATTCAGCAACTTTTAATAAAGAAGTATAATTGAAAAATAAGTCTTTTAAATCCTTGAAAAGTATTGAATTTGAATATAATAACATATTCAACTTTAAGATATATCAAACATACTTTAATCGGTTTTTTTTTATGACTCAAAGGGTGGTTTCGGATCTCTCAATGTCTCAGGATCTTTGCCAGGAATATCAATTATCAGATGAGTGGATATGTCTTTTTTTAATCAAGATTCTCTATGGATAAAATGCCTTATCAACTACTTTTTTTTACTTGGCATGCTTATGACAAAATAACTTATAAAGCTGAACAAAGTTATACAAGTTATAAATGCAAATTTTTCACATAATATTAAAGATTCATTGCATATCATTTCCAAGTAGGAAAACTTTTCCTTGGACTAGTTTGCTGTGGCATGTAATTATGGTTCTTTATTGTTTTTTTGGTAATTTCACTTCCACCTTTGCTTCACTTATTAACTAAATATTTATTTATGATGCTCAAATCTACTTCTCTAGTTCTTAACTTTTGATTCTAATTCCCTGTTAGATATTTTCATCCAAATGTTTTCCTAGCACCTCAAATGCAATGTATTCAATTCCAAATTTATCAGCTTTCCACTTTCTGAATTGGTCCCTCCTTATGTCTGTTTATGTTAATGGAATCATTATTCTTCTAGCCACCTGAGCTTGAATCATCAGAATTCCTTCTGACCACCTCATCACGTTTAGTATCCTGGCAATACCCAGCTACTCACCAAATCTATGGGGAACAGAAGTAATAGATACTTCTCAGTATCTATTACTTCTCTCTTCAAATTTTCATCCCTATGATTGGTACTCTTTAAGAAATATGTTACAGTCAAGAATGTTAGTGGCAGAGCTAGGATTAGAATATATAGCTTCTACCTTCCAATCTAGTAACTGGTAAGACATTATACCTGTGTTCCTTCCCCTAGCTCCCTGATTATCTACCTCAAAATATCCAGATAAAAAGTGAACAACTAAGTCAGCCATCTGGATTCAAAATGTCAAATATCAGATGAACATTTTTGGAAGCATGCAGATGTTTGCTATTAGACAAAACAGAAATCTAATCAAATATAGGTATCCTTTTAATAAAAATTCATATCATAACATTTTTTCCTATTAGCTATTAAAATTGTTGCTATTGTCCAATTATTTCTGACTCTTCATGACCCCTTTTGGGGTTTTTTTTTTGGTAAAGACAGTAGAATAGTTTCCTTTCCAGCTCATTATACAGATGAGAAACTCAGGCAAACAGGGTTAAGTGACTTAACCAGGATCACACAGCTAAAAAGTGCCTGAGGCCAGATTTGAACTGAGGAAGACCTGCCTTCCTGACATTAGCCCTTGAACTCTATTCACCAGGCCACCTAGCTGCCCTAGCCATTAAAATACAGTTGGATTATTTCAGGGAGAAGATCATTTAAAAATTTTGGATTGTTTGTTCATTATTCACATTTTTAATTCAGATGAATTATTCAGATATTCAAAATAATTCAGATGAAATAAAGTCAAAAGAAAACAATGAAGAAGGCAAGAATCAGTTATCCTTACAGAGACCTTGGCTTGTTTTTTATGACAAACTGACTAGTTGGTATGAAGTATTAGGTGCATCTGTCCTCCCTGTGAAATCTGGTTTCTTTTCCAACTTCTCCCACCCTACTTGCCAATCCAGGAACAGGCATCACTAAGCTCATCTGACACTTTCAGGAGTATGTCCCTCTTGTTGGGTTAATAAGAATAATTTCCATTTTTAGGTTGAGCTTTGAAAAGCCCTGACCCTCTCCTTTTACTTTTTACTCTTCACTCTTATGATTGGGTTCAAAGCTTTTCATCTATTATATAACTTCTGCTAAATCAGTCTCAGGTCATCACAAAATAACATTCACAAAACCCTATCATTAAGATGTACTTATGTAAGATGAATCCTGCTTCAGGAAAAAAGGAGGCATGCATAATTCACAAACAATTGGAGAAGGAGATTTTAGTCAATTTAGTAAGTGGAAGAAAAGGCAAATAAGTCACACAAAAAGTAAGTGAAAGTCATATTACATTACATATGAATAAACAGTAATTCATTTATTGGTTCCTTATTTTGGCAGAGACATATATCTGAAATAGAAACTCAAGATGCGCAATTACTTTAAAGTGAAATTGAATAGAAAAAAGAGAACAGGTAGCCTTGTCTTTGTGACAATATAAAGTATTTTTCATGACCTCAAACTTCTCCAAGTTTTTTTTAACTTTATTTTATTTTTAGTACCAATTGTCTTCCTGTGATTCTTTAAGGCTATAGTCATGGAACACCATAATCTCAGAAGAATCAAAATTGTGAGCCATCCACTACTAAGCTACAGCATATTATCAAAGATGAATTTTTCACAGTATAAAATACATCACTGGAAATATTTATGAGCAGAAAAGGAGGAGAGCTGGTCTTGTAGGAAGAAATGAGTTATAACTAATGGACATCATGTGTGCTGCTTTGATACCTATATATGGTAAGAGATCTCCAGGAAAGCCCCTAGCTCAATAAATGGGTTGTTGTTGAAAACTGACAGGAGGCCATGGATAAGAGTTACGCGGGAAGAGATAGTCTGGATGGCTTATGTTCTTCACCAGTGGGGAACACTCACATAAATGAGTTTGGGGGGATATCTGCCCCCAAACATGAGAAGACTTCCACCTACTGAAATGAATGAATGAGAAGAATTTGTTCAGTGGTCTTGAAGGCAGCTGAAGTAGGTGCCATGGAGTGCTTGGAGCTTGGTCAGATATTAAAAATGCTAAGTCATCCATCACATTCCAGATCATTGCTAGTTAATCTGACTTTTGTTGTACCACTGGTCTTTGATGATTCTGGAAGAAAGAATAAAGCTAATGACTTGACTCTGTGTAATTCTGATTCACTTAAGTCCAATTCACCTATGAGTTAAGAAATCACCCCCATAATGTCATTGGTCTGCTTCAAAAATGAAGGACAAACAACTATATTCCAGGCATTGTGATGGATGTTACTGACAGAGGTAAAAAAAAGATGAAACAATTCTTGCTAGCAATGAGCTTACATTCTAATTATACACACACAAACACACACACATACATAACATATACATATGCATATAGAAGAAAACTAAATGCAACATAAAGTTAATAAATACATCTGCACAAAATACTAAATGAATATGTATACATAGACGCGGTGGTTTAATATAAGGGAATGTGGGAAGAATGTAGGAACAAGAGTATTAACTCTCTCCAGGGGTAGGGAGCATCAGGAAAACTTTCAGAAAGAAAACGGTGTCTGTGTTTCTTCTTAAAGGAAGAGAGAGACTCTGAGGTGAGGTAATAAGGGAGTTGTTCCAGGCAGGGAGCTGGCTCATACAGGTTCATGAGAACAGATTGTTAAATTGTCATTGCAAGTCTTTACATCTCAAAAGTTGGCAAATGCTACAAATCTAAGCTTGATTTATTGTCTTGTTGGTTTTCTTTTTTTAATAATTATTTTATTTGTTTTCAGTGTTCTATAATCACTTCCATATGTCTTAGATTTTCCCTCTTCCTTCCCCTTCTTTCCCCCTCCTTCCCTACTCCCTCCCTGAGATGGCTTACAATCTTATGTAGGTTCTACACATACATTCCAATTAAATACAAATTCACCAGTCATATTGAATAGAAGAATTAAAATGAGAGGAAGAAACCATAAAGCAACACAAAACATAACAGAAAAGAAAATGGTCTACTTCATTCTGTGACCCAATTTCATAGTTCTTTCTCTGGATGTGGAAGGCATTTTGCCTCAAAAGTCCTCTGAGAGTTTTTTTAGGTCCTTGCATTGCTATGAAGGACTACATCTACCAGAAAAATTCGTTACTATGATTGTTGCTGTATACAGAGCTCTCCTGGTTCTGCTCCTTTCACTCAGCATCAGGTCATATAAGTCCTTCCAGGCCTCTGTGAAGTCTTCTTGTTCATCATTTCTTATAGCACAATAGAATTCCATTACTTTCATATACCACAACTTGTTCAGCCATTCCCCAAATGATAGGCATCCCCTCGATTTACAGTTTTTGGGCACCACATAGAGAGCTGCTATAAATATTTTTGTACATGTGGGACCCTTTCCCATTTTTATGATCTCTTTGGGATATAGTCCTAGAAGCAATATTGTTGGGTCAAAGGGTATGCACATTTTTGTAACTGATCTTGTTGGTTTTCTATTAGGGGTGGGGAAACTTACCTCCTGGAGGCCAGATGTGGCCCTCTAGGTCCTCATGTGCAGCTCTTTGTCTGAATCCAAACTTTACAGACTAAGACCCCTTAATAAAAGAATTTGTTTGAGGGCCTAAAGGGCCACATGTGACTTTGAGGTTGCAGGTTTCTCACTCCTGACTTAGACTTATGAAGAGGATGGAGAAAACATTAATACTTTAGGTTAAACTTAAAAATATGTCATGTATGCATAATTTTCTTTTCTGGAGAGCAGTTGTTAAATATTTCCCAGTACAGCCCTTATTTCAGGCAGTCCAGAGTAAAAATGCAGATAGGAGAAATGGAGTCTTGTAAACGTGGAACAGAGAGAAATTCCACTGGACTAGATGGCAGAGTATGGGAGAAGGAATAAGGCCCTGTGAGGCTGGGAAGATAGATTGGGTTCAGGTTGTGTAGGGCTTTGGAAACTAAACAAATGAGTTTATCTTTTATTCTACAATCAATGGATAACCACTGAAATTGACTGAGTAGGGGAGTCCCACAGTCAGATTTGCATTTAAAGAAAACTACTTTGCCAGCAGTGTGTAGAATGGATTAGAGTGGTGGGAGACTTAGGGCATGTATTTGGCAGAGACATGTGCACATTAATCTTCTAAAAATATTCCTTTCCTAATGTCACTCCCTGATTAGAAACCTAAATAGCTTCATTACCTATAGGATCAAATAAAAATCCTGATATTAAAGGCACAATACATTCAGGATCTAAAGCACCCAAACCCCCATTCTAGCCCTTCCAATCTTTTAACCATATCTGGAATGCACCAGGTAGATACCCTCCTCTAAGCCTTAACTCAACTAAGCTGTCTGACCTGGACTCAAGAAGACATGAGTTCAAATCCAACTTCAGATATTTAGTAATTATGTGACTTGGGGAAAGTCACTTAAACTCTGTTTTCTTCAATTTATCTATGCCTTGAGGTTGTTGTGAGGATGAAAATACTTAGCATAGTGACTGGCACTTAGTAAATGTAATATAAATATTATTATTATAATTTTACCTTTATTTGTTTTCTATACCTTGAATATCCTCTCTACTTTCTCTTCATCTAGCCAAGTTTTATTCATTTTTTAGGTCAGTGGTTCTGAAAGAAAATACTGAAACACTCTAATTGTGTCAAACTGTATGAAACTTAAAATAGCAATCATATGTGCAGATGCTGTTTCCTAGTTTTCCTGTATTATGCCAGGACTCCTCATGTCACAGCATAATGTTGCACCACAGGCAAATAAAGAAATGAATAAAACAAAATAAAAATTTGAGAACCCTTGCTTTCAGGACAAGTTCAAGTCTTACCTTCTCGATGAAATCACCCCACCTGAACCCATTCCCTTTTCTACAGATCTAGCCCATGTTTTTTTCACTCATCTGAAATGTGAAACAATTGTTAACCACTTATGTGCTATCTAATGAAACTAAATATGTGGAGGAGACAGGTAAGTGGAAGAGTGGAATAGATGTTTGAATCCAAGTTTGAAAACCTGGATAACTGAAAAGATGATGATGTCCTCAATGAAAAATAGAAAAGGAAGGGAGAGTTTGGGATATGTGGACTGATATTGCTTGCTCATGATGTTTCAGCCTTCTTCTCTGTATGAATACCCTTGGAGGTTATACCATATCTCTCTACTTGTCAAAGACTCAGTTGTTTTTTGGTTTAAGCTAACTGAACATTTTGCTTCCCCCTCTGTAACTGATTTGGGCTAGCCTTCACTGAGATAGAGGGATAGTCTATGTCATTTATCCATTTCCAATTTTTTGATGTCCATAGCTTGCTTCAATAGATCAGGTTGTAATACCTGCATTTCACATCAAACACCTTATTTTTATCCTTTATTTGACACTGTCATATCTTTGATCTAACAAAGTCATAGATTTGACTTTATTATATAGATAATTGATTCAGAAATGAATACCAACGCTGGCAACTAGCAGATTTCTGTTCATTAAAACATAATTAAATTTATTGTGCTTTTACTTGGTGCTTGCCATTTTAGTTTTTCTTAATATTTAGAAGTCAAACTTCAGTATCATATCAAATTTTTTGCCCATTTTAATTTCTTAATTCTGTGCCATATTTTCCCATACATTTTCATCATCCTTTCCTAGGTTCATCTCCAAATTGTAGTTACCAAGTGGAAAATTTTATATTGATTGATCCTATACTTTCTTTACCTTAGTAAGCCTCAGCACCTGATATTTGTTGCATAATCTTCATTTATCTTCATGGTTTTGTGATAGCCTTCTGGCAAATGCTTGTTATGCGGTAACTACAATAAAATATAACCAAATGGTTTATGAAATGGCACTTTTTGTCTCTCGTTTTGTGATAAAATTAATCCTTCCAATTTCATTACATACCTTTCTTTTTTAAAAAAACATTAATTAGTTTTTAGTTTTTAACATTCACCTCCGTAAGATTTTAAGTTCCAAATTTTCTTCCCATCTCTGCCCTCCCTCCCTTCCAAGACAGTATGTAATTGATATAGGCTCTACATATACATTCATATTGAATCTATTTTCACATTAGTCATGTTGTAAAGAAGAATTAGAACCAATGGGAGAAACCACTAGAAACAATAAACAAACAAAAAATAGGAAAAAAGAGAAAGAGCAACTAATATACTTTAATCTGCATTCAGACTCCATAGTTCTTTTTCTGGATGTAGACAGCATTTTCCATCATGACTCCTTTGGAGTTGTCTTGGATCCTTGCATTGTGAAGAAGAGAAGTCTATCAAAGTTAGGCATCATATGTTGTGACTGTTACGGTCATTACATGTTTTTCTAAGGAGAACCCAAAAGTTATATTCACGGGCATACTAAGCTGAAATTGGTATGTGTTTTCTGTTTTTGTTTCCCCATTGCCTTTCTTCTTTGTCTCCTCTTCAGTACTGGTTATTCCAGAATTCATTTGGGATGACCAGGCATTGAAAAGGCACAACACAAATGAGAGGGAGTGCCCTTCCCCTTATCCTCTCCCAGCACGGGGAGGCTAGTCCAGAACTGACTCAACACCATCAGGAGGATTCTAACCCCTTTGTCTTTTCCCTTCCCCCTTTGCCCACTTCCTTGGCAATCCTTCCCAGATCATATCTAGGATTTCTAGGTACCAGGGAAGACCCATCACCACTGGAGGAGTCACTTCTTGTTTTCCCTTAAACTCCTTTCCTAACATATCAGAAATATCCAGGTGCTAACATCATGTGTGAGGAATGGAAGTCAACAGTCATATTCCTTATGGTCAGATGAGAAACTTTGAGGACTTATCATCTGCTTTGTCACTCTCTCTGGAGCTTCTCCTGATCTTACCTTATGCTCTGCCAGTATGCCCTGCCAACCTTTAGCACTATCATATGAAGTGCTTATGTAACTTTGGGACCCTTTGGGTTTCCACATATCCCACTACTGGACCCTTTAGACATCAGGGCCTTTCCATCTTCCCTGCAACAAATCTTTCTTTTATGTGTTGTCTCTCTCAATTAAGGTGTGAGCTTCTGAAGAATGAACTCTCAAGTGCTATGTTTTTCTACTTGTATCTTCCATGATTTGCATAGTGTTTGGCACACAGTAAGCACTCAAAAAGCTCTTTCATTATTCATCCATTTAGTCAATCCACATTTACAGGAGGAGTGTCAAGACTGACATTCACTTTCTTTAATAAATGCTGTTCAATTACTGGGCAAGAATTTTACATTTATAGTTCTTCCAATCTACATTAATGCTTATAATATATCACCTAAACTGTGATTCTTTATGCCTTGTTTCCTTTTCTACCATGAACCTACCATTGTGGCAGAAGAATCACACAGATGTGTGAGCCACAAAGACAGAAAAGAGGTCTCCCTTGTCCTCAAGGCACTTACATTTTATCAGGGAAAATAGCATGTTTACATGTACAAACATATACACATATGTATATACACACACATAGATGTGTGTGTCTATATATTTATGAATTTATATACACATATACATATATACACACACATACAGACAGAGAGAGTGCTTGGGATTCATTACTTGAAATATATATTATATGTATATGCACATACACACACATATATATATACATATACATACACACATATATGATTTATCAGGTTAGAATTCTTATAATGGAATTATAATGGTACTTTACAGAGGAGGGAAGAATTCAAGTAGAAAGTAGCATCAGAACTAACTTTTGAAGGAAACAAGGAATTTCAAGGGGTGAAAATGAGGAGGGAGTGCATTCTAATGACCAGGAACATGTGGTGAGTGCAAAAGCACGAAGATGGTAAATGGAGCGACATTTATGAAGAACAAGAACAGTTTTAACTCAGCTACAGAATTACTGGAGGTAATGGGAGTAATGTACAATAAGGTTGGAAAGGCAGATTGGGGCCAGATTTTGAAAGACTTCAAAGGTCAAACAGAAAAATTCATATTCAATCTTAGAGTCAATAGGGAGCTATTGGAGTTTATTGAGTAGGGCAGTGGAATGATCAAGCCTGTGCTTTAAGAAAATAAATTTGGCAGCAGTGCAGAGGGTAGATTGAAGTGAGGAAAGACTAAGACAGACTGTGCAGCTCTGGGAGTTATTGTAATTACATTTGAGGTAATAGATAAGGACTCCAACAGAAAATGTTCAGAGAGAAAAAAAGATGACCCCAGACATAGACTTGATGTATACCCACAATTAGGGGAGATGATCTGGATTATTACCTAGAAAGGTAAACTTAGGTAGAAACCAGAAATCAAAAAGATAAATCAAGAAACGGACACAGAAACTTAGTAAAAATGGGGTGATCAGCAGCATCAAATTTTTCAGAAAGGATAAGAACTGAGAAAAGGCCATTAGATACACTAATCAGGAAATCTTTGTTAAATTTGGAGAGAACAGTTTCAGGTGAGTAATGGGGATAGAAGTCATATTGTAAAAGACTGAATATATGGGAGAAAAATTGTAAGCAAGTATAGTGAAGGAAGCATTTATTAAGCATTAATCATGTGCAAAACAGTCCCCCCCCCCCCCCAGGAGGTTGGTTGAGAAAGGAAGAGAAATAAAGGATGATAGCTTGAAAGGCTACTGAATTTTTAAAGTTTCTGGTAGCTTTAGGTGTGTTTGTAAGCAGTAGGACAGGAACAAATAGAGAGAGTCTAAAGATTGATGAGAGAGTGGAGAAGATTCTGAGGAAAATTTTTTGGGGAAATCAAGAGGTGATCAAGGGTACACATAGAGGGGTTAGCCTTGGCAGGAAAATCTTCCCTTCATCAGATACTCGAACGAAGAAGAATGTAATATGGAATGTCAAAAGGTTCTAAAGTATAGAGAAGGGGAGAAGAAAGAACTCACAGAAAGTGGTTTCTATTTTCTCAGTAAAGTGTGAAGTGAGGTCCTCAGCTGATATTGTGGGTGGAGGAGGATGTGGTGGGGGAAGTTTGATGGGAGAAGAGTTTGGAATAGTTTGGAATAGTTTCTGTGGTTGAGTGGGATAGACATTCCACTAGAGAAGAAGAAAAACAGTGTGGTGAGGACCCAGATGAAATGAGGTAACCTAAATTTGTAGTCAATCTCCCATCATGTTTGTAGTGTGATTTTTGTCAAGTTCTTTTGAGTTGAATATGAATTAAATGAGAAGGCAGATGGTGGGATTGATCTAGGGTTGATTATCAATTACTGAATGTTGATTGTGACTATTGATTATTCCTGACTCCTCAATATTATTCCTGTTTTGTCTCCTCATCTAAGGCAAGTGATCTAGATTTGAAGAATCAGTAAGATAAAGTAGCAAGACAGCAGTATACATTCTGCTTAAAGAGTTACCTAAAATCATCTACCTGTTTTTATAGAATATATTTTTAAAGCCAACTTTAAATTTAGACTAGCTCTCAAATCTCTCAAATTAATGCTTTCAGAGCAAATATAAGTCTGCCGTTCAGAGAGAAAAACAAATGGAAAATAATCTAAGTGAAAGTATCAGGGGATTGATAGAGGTGGTATGTTGGATCCATGAATTAAGCTTCTGAGAGGGGAGTTGTCATTGTGAAGCCTATTTTTATTATTGTTATGCAAGGGAGGAGTATAGTGGTCTGTTAGGACAATTATAATTATAATGCCCATTTCAGGACAAAACTAATTCCCACTAAATTCCCACCAAAGCACGTTAGTTCTTTGACAGGTTTATAGTGGTGTCAGTACTTTGGACTTCTTTAAAAACTAATCATGGTTATTTACCTTGTTTGACCCTTATGATTAATTTGCAGTCCTATCAATTACACAATGAGCCTTATTAATCTCTAAGAATCATTATATCTTTCCCTCCTTGTATAAAAAGAATGATTCATTTTTTTTTCTGGCCCTTACACCCATAGGTAGAGATCCAAGTGTTTGGATTTCTAAGGATTCATTAAAAGGTCATTTTTAGACTAACTTCTTGCCTTTAGTGATCTCTCCATGAAATTTCCTCTGCTTCTTTCATGGTCTTTTTTTACATCTAGATCTTCTAATGGTAACAGAAGCTATTTTCTGCCACTTCTGTGGTTTGAAAATTTGGTTTTTCAGTGCTAGCTGAGCCTCATTAGCCTGGAGTAGGTGAGAAAGGCTTGAAAACCAGATAACTCTCAGCAATTTTTGGGTAGATGAACGTTTCTTCTGTAGCGAACTCTGTCTAATTTTGCTTCCTCATCATCATCCCCTGCAGTTCCTGAAAGTAAGCCTGGCAAATCAGTTGATGTCACTGGTCTAATGCTTTTGTTCCATGGCACACCTATTCCTTTTCTGCTACTATGGACTAAACCCCAACAGGGGACTCTATCTCAGACTTAGCAATATTCAAACTCATTCCCTCCTGATTCCTCATATTCCCTGATATCCTGCCTATTCCTCAGTGGGAACTCTGTCATTTTTTTCTAAATAAAGAAACCATATTTTATTCATGTTCTATGAGGCCATATATATGAAAGAAAAAGTACATGATTTTTAACCCCAGGTCCATCATCCTGACTGATGACAATGCAGTACATGGCTTTTTTAACTTTAATAATAATAACTAAAATTTACATGGTACTTTTAGTTTTGCATGGCACTTTTACGTACATTATCTCATTTGATAAGGCTAGGTGGCACACTGGTTTGCTGGACCTAAAGTCAGAAAGTCTTGAGTTCAAATATGGCACTTACTATCTGTGTGATCCTGAGCAAGTCAACCTCTATGTCAATTTCCTCATCTATAAAATAGTATATTAATAGTATTAATATTAGTACTATATTACTAGCATCTGTCTCCCAGGTTGTTGTGAGGATAAAATAAGATATCTATAAAGCAATTTGCAATCCTGAAAGCATTATATAAACACTAGCTATTATTACAACAATCTTGTGAAGTAGATACTATTATCACCCCCATTTTACAGATGAGAAAACTTACACTGAAATAGATTAATTGACTTGCCCATGTTCACACAGGTGGTAAGTGGCTGAGACTGCATTTGAACTCAGGTCTTATTGGCACCAAGTTCTGCACTCAGACCACAAAGTCACTTAGCTGCCTCTATTTGACCATCTGTTAAAATAGTTATAACATAACTTCATGAAAAAGCATTTTATAGATATTATCATATTTGATCCTCATGATGACTCTATGACTTAAGCAGGACAAATGTTATTATCTCATTTTAAAGATAGACAAACTAAGTGAAGAGAGATTGAATTACTCACTCAGAGTCTTGTAATTAATATGTGACAGAGTTGAGGTCAAAGACCAGATCATCTGATTCCAAGTTCCAGATGTATTCTACTGTATCACAGTTGTTTCTGTTATCATGTGAATAGTTTATATCACATTGATTTGGATGTGCTTTTGTGAAGATAAAAATTAAGTAAGATATTAGAATTTGTATTGCACAAAGTGCTAAAATATTTATGGAATGAATGATAGCATGATAGAGATAAGATAAGTACATAAGAACTCATGTCATGTTGCATTTCTCCCTATACAAAAACCCAATTTTGGTATCTTATTGTGGTAAGGAACTGACTGTGGGTTCTCACAGGCTATAATCATAGACTGCAAATTCTGCTAGGTTCTATGATATTGAAAAAGCTTTGATTATGGTCATTGTGGTAGGCAATGACTGTTGTCTAAGGGCCAATCTTGCTAAGTATGGAGAAGCTCATCATTGTTAGTTTGTCCACAAAAAAGTGAATGCTTTGGCCATGGAAACCCATGAATCAAAGAGAAATAGAGAATGGTTCTGGACATTCTCTTCTGCTCTATGGTGATGGTGGTAGAATGACATGAAGGCAACAAAGGATCATGTAGGTTTTTAGCATTGTTACTGGCACACTAACTATGAGAACATTTTCTAATGACCAATAATTTGATATTATACTAGGGGATCAAAATCATATCAAATTTCACATTTTGACTACAAATGAGACCAGAAGAAAAAAAGAAATTTGCAACTAAATAGGTGACTCATAGGTTAACTAGAGAGAAGTGAATAAAGGAGTTGTCAAGTTTCTTTTTTTTAATGGTATATACAAGGAGCATCATAGCATGAAATATTTGGTCATCTCAAATTATCGTGCTTACAGGGAGCATAAACACAAAAGACCCTTAATGACAGTTGCAATTTAGGTGCCCACATCCATTATGGAGAATAAGGAAGTAAAATTACAAAAGAAAAAAGGCATAATAGAACCTGCAAGTTAAATCGATATATACTTAAAAACTTGGTAACTTCAATGCAAAGCTGAGAATAGGGAGGATGGCAAAAAAAGTGCAAGACATTGTGTCTCAGATTCAAGAAACAAGAGAAGGCAATAGCTTCTGGGTTACACAGAAACTTCATTATTTACTTATCATGAGCAATATTTTCAAGAAGGTATTGGACACAATGAGTAGTGAATAATGACAAAAAATCTAAATCAATTCTATCTCAATATATAGGAAATAATGAATTTTGATGTGAGTGAGGCATTTCTGAATCTGTTGTCTGTGGATAGTTAGACCATCAATTTGTTAAGACAAAGTTCACTATCAATGCCAAATTAGAAGACTGCAAAAAGATGATATAATCTGTATTGAAAACAATTCTAACTTGACCTATTAAAATGTGTTGTAAACAATAAAAATAAAAAAAACCCAAACAGATAAAGTATAAAGATCAACATGGGTTGGAAGTTTCTATAACAAACTACTATTGATATCAATCACATACATTTTATAGATTTTATGTAAATTGATTGCATTATTTAGTTATATTTTAACAAAGCATTTTGCAAAATCTCTTATAATGTTCTTACGGAAAAGATGGAGAGATGTAGGCTAAGTAACTAGACAGAAGGATTTGGGACTGGTTGGATGATCAAGCAATTGATTTGATTTGATATGATTTGATATCAACTTGGAAAGAGAGTTCTGCTAGAACACTCTGTGGTTATGCTTTTGATACTATTTAAAAAAAAAAACTTTTTTTCATTTATTTATTTTTAGTTTCCACAAGATTTTGAGTTCCAAATTTTCTCCACATCTCTTCCCTTCCCCCATTCCAAGACACTGTGTATGCAGATTACCCCTTACCCCTATCTTCCCTCCCTTCTATCACATCTCTCCCTTCCTTTATCCCCAACTCCTCTATTTTCTTGTAAGGCAAGATAGATTTCTATACCCCATTACCTGTATTTCTTATTTCCCAGTTGCATGTAAAAACAATTTTTAACATTCGTTTTTAAAACTTTAAGTTCCAACTTCTTTCCCTTCCTCCCTCCTCACCCATCCCTACTGAGAAGGCAAGCAATTCAATATAGATTATACATGTGTAGTTATGCAAAAGACTTCCATAAAAGTCATGTTGTGAAAGACTAACTATATTTCCCTCCATCCCTTCCTGCCCCCCATTTATTCTATTCTCTCTTTTGACCTTGTCCCTCCCTAAAAGAGTTTACTTCTAATTACCCCCTCCTTCCATTTGTCTTCCCTTCTATAATCCCCCTCACAGCCCCC
Source organism: Notamacropus eugenii (assembly GCF_028372415.1). NCBI lineage: Eukaryota > Metazoa > Chordata > Mammalia > Diprotodontia > Macropodidae > Notamacropus > Notamacropus eugenii. Next base: position 270,703,162 of record NC_092875.1, read on the forward strand.
TTCTCCCCTACTTTCCTGTAGTGTAAGATAGATTTTCATACCAAATTGAGTGTGCACGTTATTCCCTTCTTAAGCCAAATGTGATGAGAGTAAGCTTCACTTTTTCCTTCTCACCTCCCCCCTTTTCCCCTCCATTGAAAAAGCTTTTTCTTGGCCCTTTTATGAGGGATAATTTGCCCCATTCCATTTTTCCCTTTCTCCTCCCAATATATTTCTCTCTCATCTCTTTTTTTTTTAAATTTTTAAATTTTTAATTTTTATTTTTTTATTTTTTAATGTTTAACAATCACTGCCATACAATTGTAATTTTATCCCCCCCACCTATCCCCCACTCCCCCCTTCCCTCCGCATGACTGCATACAATTCTGTATAGATTCTACATATACTTTCCTATTGAGTATATTTTCACTATAGTCATGCTGTGTAGTCAGACTAAGATAAATGAAAGAAATCGTATAACAAATCAGAACATGATACACAAACACATACACATACACAAACATGATCTGTTACATTATGTGAGTGACTTCCATATTTCTCTCTCTGAGTGTGGAAGGCATTTTGCCTTGAGAACCACCATTGGGATTTTTTTTTTTTGTAAGAAGTTCTTGTGTTATTACAAAAATCTAAGTCTACCAGAAAAAACTCTCACACACTGTGGTCGTTGCTGTGCATAAAGTTCTCCTGGTTCTGCTCCTTTCACTCAGCATCAGGTCATATAAGTCCTTCCAGGCCTCTCTGAAGCCTTCTTGTTCATCATTTCTTATGGCACAATAGTACTCCATTACATTCATATACCATAATTTATTCAGCCATTCCCCAATTGAAGGACATCCCCTTGACTTCCAGTTTTTGGCAACTACATAGAGTGCTGCTATAAATATTTTTGTACATGTGGGACCCTTTCCCATTTTTATGATCTCTTGGGGATATAGTCCTAGTAGCGATATTGCTGGGTCAAAGGGTATGCACATTTTTGTAGCCCTTTGGGCATAGTTCCAAATTGCTCTCCAGAATGGTTGGATGCGCTCGCAGCTCCACCAACAATGAAATAGTGTTCCAACTCTCCCACATCCTCTCCAGCATTTATCATTTTCTTGTTCTGTCATGTTTGCCAATCTTATAGGTGTAATGTGGTACCTCAGAGTTGTTTTGATTTGCATCTCTCTAACCAATAGTGATTTAGAGCATTTTTTCATATGATTATAGATAGCTTTAATTTCTTCTTCTGAAAATTGCCTGTTCGTATCCTTTGACCATTTATCAATTGGGGAATGACTTGTATGATTATACATATGGGTCAGTTCTCTATATATTCTAGAAATGAGGCCTTTATCCCCGAGCTTAGCTGTAAAAATTCTTTCCCAATTTACTACATCCCTCTGGATTTTGGTTACATTGGGTTTGGTTGTGCAAAAACTTCTCAGTTTAATGTAATCAAAGTTATCCATTTTGCATTTCATAATGCTTTCTATCTCTCCTTTAGTAAAGAATTCTTCCCTTCTCCATAGATCTGATAAATACACTATTCCTTGCTTCTCCAGTTTATTCATGGTATCAATCTTTATACCTAAATCATGTACCCATTTGGACTTTATTCTTGTGTACGGTGTCAGGTATGGGTCTATGCCTAATTTCCGCCACACTGTTATCCAGTTTTCCCAGCAATTTTTGTCAAACAATGAGTTCTTATCCCAGAAGCTGGGGTCCTTGGGTTTATCAAACAGAAGGTTGCTATATTGCTTGCCTACTGCATCTTGAGTGCGAAGTCTATTCCACTTGTCTACCTCTCTGTTTCTTAGCCAATACCAAGTGGTTTTGATAATTGCTGCTTTATAGTAGAGTTTGAGGTCTGGTAGCACTAGGCCTCATCTCTTAATTTTCTTTTTTTTAGATTATCCCTTCCTATTCAACTCACCCTGTGCCCTCTGTGTATAAGTATACAATCCCTCCCAGTGCCCAAATCTGAGAAAAGTCTCAAGAGTTACAAATATTATCTTTCCATGTAGGAATGTAAAAAGTTCAACTTTAGTAAGTCCCTAATGATTTCTCTTTCCTGTTTTCCTTTACAGGCTTCTCTTGTGTTTGAAAGTCAAATTTTCTATTCAGCTCTGGTTTATTCATCAAGAATGCTTAAAAATCCTGTATTTCATTGAATGACCATTTTTTCCCCTGAAGTATTATACTCAGTTTTGCTGGGTAGGTGATTCTTGGTTTTAATCCTAGCTCCTTTCACTTCTGGAATATCATATTCCAAGCCCTTTGATCCCTTTATGTAGAAGTTGCTAGATCTTGTGCTTATATTTCCACAATACTTGAATTGTTTCTTTCTGACTTCTTGCAATATTTGCTCCTTGACTTGGGAACTCTGGAATTGGGCTACAGGATTCCTAGGAGTTTTTCTTCTCAGATCTCTTTCAGGAAGTGATCAGTGGATTCTTTCTATATTTCTTTTACCCTCTGGTTCTGGAATCTCAGGGCAGTTTTCCTTGATAATTTCATGAAAGATGATGTTTAGGCTCTTTTTTTTTTTTTTGATCATGGCTTTCAAGTAGTCCCATAACTTTTAAATTGTCTCTCCTGGATCAATTTTCCAGGTCAGTTGTTTTTCCAGTGAGATATTTCACATTGCCTGCTCTTTTTATTTCTGCCTTTGGGTTTCGTTTATAATTTCTTGACCTTTTTTAAAGTTGTTAGCTTCCATCTGCTCAAGGAATTATTTTTTTTAGTGAGCTTTTAAATCTTCCTCTCCATCTGGCCAATTCTGCTTTTTAAGACATTCTTTTCCTCATTGACTTTTAGAATCTCTTTTGCCATTTAGGGTAGTCTATTTTTTAAAGAGTTATTTTCTTCAGCATTTTTAGGGTCTCCTTTAGCAAGCAGTTGACTCATTTTTCATGATTTTCTTGCATCACTCTCATTTCTCTTCCCAATTTTTGCTCTACTTCTCTTGTTTGATTTTCAAAATCCTTTTGAGCTCTTCCATGCCTTGAGACAAATTCATGTTTTTCTTGGAGGTTTTTGATGGAGGTGCTTTGACTTTGTTTTCTTCTGTTTGCATGCTTTGATCCTCCTTGTCACCAAAGTAAGATTCTACAGTCTGTTTTTTTTCCAGTTTTTGCTCATTTCTCCAGCCATTTGCTTGACTTTTGAGGTCTTTGTCAAGGTAGTTCTCTGTTACCATTGGAGGTAGGGGACTGTACTGTCAGCACCTGGATCCCTCCACAATCTGTGGGCCTAGCCCTCCAGGAACAGTTGTTGTCTCTGCCCCAGCTGTTACTGTGGCTATGGCAGGTTCCTTTGTGTCTCCTCTGCTGCCCTGGAGCTGGAGAGCTGGACCACTCCACTGTCCTGCACTGGTCCCACAGGTTTTTTCCACTGACCTCCTAATTTGTCCTTTGCATTTTGGGGTCCTGAAGTCTGGAAACCACCACAGGTGTGAGATTCAGTCTCCCCTAGGCCTGCTCAGGCCCTATCCTTGCTGGTGCAACCCACACTGGATTGTGCCTTGCCCCCACTCATGGCACAATAGACACTTCCTGGTGACCTTCCAAACTATCTTGGGCTGGAGATTTGCCTCAATCCATCATTCTGTGGGTTCTGGAGCTCCAGAATTTGTTTAGAGCCATTTTTTAAAGGCATTTGGCTGGATTTGGGGGCAGCATTCTAGAAAGTGCCTGCTGTTACTCTACCATCTTGGCTCCACCCCCTCTCGATACCTTTTTTCACTTTTATTTTGGATATCATATTTATTCAAGAGTAAAGGAATAGATGATTTATCACAATTGTTCATATTGTAAGCCTGGAATGGATAGCAACACATTAAATGACAGAGACAGAACTCAAGAAGATCTTAACAACCTAGAACACTGGACCAAATCAAATACAATAACATTTATTTTAAAGTCTTAAACTTGGGCTCACAAAGTCAAATTCATGAGTATAATATAAGAAAGGTAAGACTAGAGAGGAGTTTAGATAGTGGAATTTTCCAGATGGTCAGTTTTGCAGATGAGATTATACTGCACATATTAAGCCCCATAACTGCATTTCTCTAAAGAAATTCATGCCAGCCAAAGGAGTATAGCCCAAAGGAGATTGATTTTTGTTTTTCCAGTCACCTATAGAAACTCAGAATTTTAGAGCTGAAAGGACTTTAGTGATCGTCTAGCCCAACCCATATATAAAAGGAATCCTATTATAACATACCTTACAAGTCATGTAGTCTCTAGTTAAAGAATTTCTAGAAGGAGAAAACCATTACCTCTTAAGGTAACACTTTGGACTGTCTTAAAAGTACCTCTGAATTGTTTCAGCAGTTAAATTTTTTCCCCAAACTTCAAACAAATTTATATCTTTGTAAATTTCTTTCATTATTTTGATTCTGTCCCTTGTGGCCAAATAGAACAAGTTGAACACTTGAAAATACTCAAAAACAGCTATCAGGTAGCTATCCCCTGAGCTTCCTCATCCCTGGATAAATATCTCTGGTTCTCTTCATTAATCCTTATATAAAATAGACTCAAATCCCTTCAGCATCCTGGTTTCCTTCCTCTGGGTGCTCTTCAACTTATCCATGTTCTTCTTAGACTACAGAGTGCAGAACTGAACACAATACTACAGTTCTGGTCTGCCAAAGTTAGCGTTTTGTGGATTACCACCTCCCAGTTCCTGGCATCTCCATTGCTCCTGTTTAGTCCAAGACCATATTCCCTTTTTTCCCTTCTTCATCACACTTGATTCAAATTGAGCTTTCAATCTACTAAAACTCCCACATATGGTTTCATTTTCCAGAACAACTTTCATCCAACACTATGCATGCCATTTTTTATGGGCAAAGTTTATATCTTCTATCCAAGTTTAAAACTTTATATCCCTCTCTACTAAATTTCATCTTATTAGATTCAGCCCAGTGCTAAAACTTGCTAGAATATTGACAGTATTATCTAGTGTTTACGTAACTTTAGCAGTTCTTTATCTTCTGAAAAATGGATGTGTATGACATCTGTACCTTTAAGTCTCTTGCAAAAATGTTACACAGCACAGATCTTTAAGGTACTGTACTAGTGATTTCCTGCCATGTTGACATTGATTTACTAAAAATTACTTTTTGAATGTAAGTTAGGTCAATCAACCAATTCTGAACCTCTCTAACTACGCTATCTTCTAGTTCACCTTTCACCACTTTCGCCACATGAAGAGTAAGAGATATACTATCAAAAAGTTTGTTAAAATCTATGTAAAACTAATCCACTGAATTTGCCTTATCTATTAGCTTAGGGGGTCCTATTAAAAAGGCAAAGGTTAACTTGGAATAATGTGCTTTTGATAAAGTCATATGGGATTTTTGTTGTTAATACTTCTGTTTTCCAATATTCAATAAGTATCTCTTTAAGTGATCTGCTTGGTAATTTCCCAAAAATCAAAGTTAAGCTGACTGACCTTGAGTTTGAAAGTTGTTCTCTTCTAGTTTTTGAACACTAGAACAACATTTTGTCATTCTCTAATCTTGTAATACCTCTCCTGAGTTTCATGATCTTTTAAACATCACTGGCTGGATCTCGGTAATCATACCTGCCAATTCTTTCATTACCAGAGGATATATTTCTTCATCAAAGATGTCTTTGTTCTTATTACCTCCTTCTCTTGGCTTTCAAATTAACTTGAATTTGCATATCAAGCAATTTTTGTTCTGTCATTTCCTGTGTAATGATTTATCACAGAAAACAGCAAAATAAGCACCAAACAGTTGTTTTCTCTCTTTTGTTAGTTATTGTGAAATCCACCTAAATGTCCTGTTCCTTATTTGATTTTTCTTTTTCTCCAAATAGAGTTAGCAGCAATAACCCCTAGAATTATGAAAAGTAAGTAGTTGTCATATGTTTTGAAAAGTCTTGGGAAGTTCTGTATTATGTTTTGTTAGGATACATGTGTTGAGAGGGTGACAGCAATAGATTGTTGTTATCAAATTAATGAATAGTTGCATCAGTATCCCTGAGCTGGATCATCAAGTAATATTATTGTTGCCTTCTTCCTTTGGCTTTTACTGGATGGTCTTCTGCTTAATAATTTCTGTGACTATGCCATATCATTTCCTGAGGACATTTCCTCTTTAGGGAACATCTCAAATTTGTTTTTATATTGTGTATATACAGTTGGACTTTTCCTTCTCTTTCTCCTTTGTGTAACCCAATCTCCAATATACTTAAAAGACTCAAATCTCCCATCCTCCTCCTCAGATCCATTTTTCCCATTGAATTCTCATTTTTATTCCCTTAGGAGCCCTTCATTTTCCCTAACAACCTAGAGAGTGGAGTCGTGTTCTTCAAATCCTTTCATATTCTCCTCAAGGACATGTTCTACAATGAGGAGAGCTTACATTTGAAAAATTGGCATCAGCTGTGGCAAAAAGCAAATATATATTTGATTCAAGTCACTGCAAAATTTAACCTTCTTTATTATTTGAGGGGGCAGCTTGGCACAGTGGAGAGAGAAAATTGATCTTTCTGATTTCAAATCGGGCCTCAGACTGTGAGAAATGAGAATTTTTATCTTATATTTAATAACTAATTATTGTATTAGGATCAATTTTTCACTTTTTCTACTTCCTCATCCAGAAACCAACAAGTGTGGGAAATCTTAGGCAAAGATTTATCCAGGCCAAGATCTAATAAGACAGCAAAAGAAATTCTTAGTTTGGACTAATGGATGCATTCCTGCTCATTGTGTTTACTCAGACAGTTTTGGGGAATTGTTGATTCTCCCTTTTGACAGACAGGCAATATGGAAACTGTAAGACTCTTTGATCAAGATATGGGCAATCCAAGTCATGTGCCCCAAGACCTTCATTGTAATGTAATCCAGTTTCACATTGCAATATTCATTTTCTCTTTAAATTTTAGCCAATCAGAGCTGATTGCCACCCCTCAGGAATGCCCACTCTTTGAAGGGCATATAAACAGCAAGCCTACTACTATGAGGTCTAAGAGAGATAACCAAATGACCATCCTTTTATTACTAAACGTATTGGCCTTATTAAGAAAATGACAAAATTATCCAGAAAGTATGTCTCTCAGACTTTTAAAAATGCTACAATACACTTACCAGCTGTGTCAAGTCATTTAACCCTGTTACACTGGAGAAGGAAATGGCAAACCACTCAGGTATTTTTGCCTACAAAACCCCAAATAGGGTCATGAGGAATTAGAAATGAGTGAACAGCAACTATCATTTGCAAGCTCCTTCAACTCCTCTTTCTTATTCTCAACAACAATTCCATACCTCTCCTTTGGTCTTGAATTAATTTCAATTAATTAATTTCACCAATTTGTTCCACTTATCAGCCTAGTGTTTACTTTACCTTCTAGATATCACCTGTTTTGTCGTCTTTCTGATGCAATCCATCACTGGATTCAGATGGCTCCAGAAAAGGAGAAGAAGTAACTAATGGCTGCCTCTAAAAATAAGTTTCTCATGTATCATGTGTCCCGTTAATCACATTGGCTAACACTCATGGTAGCTTATAAAGGTGAGAGGTATTTGACTCCATAGGAATCGTGTACTACATGACTTTAAGAAGGTCAGTTAACATCTCTAGGATTCATTGTTACATTTCTAAGGAGTTAGAGTGGATGATGTCTGGGTTTCATTATGTCTCAATAATTTTGTGGTTATGATTCTAAATTTTATAATTTATTGTGTGCAGATGTATTATTTCCTCTAGTCTAATCTTACCAATATTTTAAGGGAAATTATTAATATCAGTGCTGGTGCCATGTTTTTATGTGAAAATACATATGAATTATTACCTCTTTTTGATAATTAAAAAACATTTCCGATTTTTCCTCCAAAAAGGAATTGTCTCCAGCAGGTAACTTCATTAATGTTTTTGTAGGTAGGGCAACTGAAATAGATGCATTTTGAGAAGAGCAAAATAATCTGTGTATGGTCATTTGGAAATTGGAAGCAAGTGAGAAGAGCAAATCCAGTATTACAGCACATATATGATCTCATTGATGTGAAAAACTCCATGTAAATAACCACCCACTTTGCACCTAAGGAAGAAAGAAAGAAAGAAAGAAAGAAAGAAAGAAAGAAAGAAAGAAAGGAAGAAAGAAAGAAAGAAAGAAAGAAAGAAAGAAAGAAAGAAAGAAAAAAAGGGCTAACAACCTCTGTGAGTGGAAATAGAAGCTGCCCCACTGGGGACCCAAACAAAATTGGTCAGGGGGGCAGTTTTCTGCCCCTTCCTTCCTTCCTTCCTTCCTTCCTTCCTTCCTTCCTTCCTTCCTTCCTTCCTTCCTTCCTTTCTTCCCTCCTTTTTTTCTTAAGAACCATGTCATAAACCCAAGTCATTCTGACTCTCATTGATTTGCCAACAATAGGTTCCACATCAAGCCTACTTGATCATTGTTTGAGCCCTGATTGACTCAGAGTGAATGTAAATAGCAATTGTTTCTGTTTTGGTCAGAAACCCCTGAGGGCCTTCCCTTCCCAGATTTATTTGTGTTTAGTGACGAGGTAAAAAAGGCAATTCTTTGCTTCATTTCTTACCTAACCTTAATTTCTGAATGGGTATTGCCTCATTCAAACTGAGATCTGGGAAAGATCTTAGCTGAAAAAGACCAAGGTTCCCCATTGCATCCTGGGCCATCTCCAGTCATCCTTATATACATCTTACCACTTAGATCCAGATGACTCAGAGGAGAAAACAAGGCTGATGACTTTGCACAGCCCTTCCTCACTTAAATCCAATTCACTTTCATGTCATAGCATCATCTTTCTGACGTCCTGGTCCTCTTTGAGAATGAAGGACAAATAACAACCAAAGATCTGCTTCTAGTTTTCATCTATGTTGCTTCATACTTAAAACATGGCATTTCAAATCAAATGAATAACATTAAATATTATCGATTTGCTTATATTTGCCCATACAGATTTAAGCAGAGAGGGTGGAGTAAATTCTCCCTAGAGAATCTAAGGGAACCAAGAAAATATGAGTCTCTTAACTCTCCAGTGTGTTTCATTACAAACAGAATCTGCTTACTAAATAGAGAGATCATCTAGTTCAAGTCCCTCATGCTGCAGGAAGTCTGTGAGGTTAAATGACTCACCAAAGACAGCACCACTAATTAGACAAACAGCTGAGATTAGAACCTACTTCTTTTAATTCCAAAACCATCTTGTCTCCCATGAAACCAGTGTTGAAAATTCCCTTTTGTCTTAGAAACCTCTGTGGCAGAATTAGGCTTTTTAAAGGGTTCTCAAAGGTTTAGTGTGGGTTTTTTATTTGGGAAGAAACTGCTCTATTTTGTTCTATTTTGGAATAAAATACTCTGCATTGTTGTTATTGCTGGTGCCAGCATAGTCTACCAACAAGCACTTATTAGGTGTTTCAGTATACCAGATACTATTAGATGCTGGATATACAAAGATGAAAGTTATAGATATTCTGATCTTTCACTGTATTGGAGAAGAGGGGAATGCAATATGTACTCAAATGAGTAAATTACATACATACTTACACAGATATACATGTATGTGTATATGTATATACACATATATGTATGAATTTATATGTATATATGTATGTATACACACATACATATACAATTTTGTAACAATCTCTAGCAAAGTTTTGGCTGGTCGCAAAAGCCCTGGGAGTTGTAATTCTTTCCAGATTGAGAAGAGAAGCTAGAGCGAGATCGAATGGAGAGTGAGAGCTTTTCATGTATATTGAGAGTTTTGAGAGACTCTCCAAAGAGAAAAAGGAAGGGATAAAAGACAGGTGGCTATTGTTCTCTGGTAGCAGCTGTTTAGAAGTGAGATCTAATCATCTTTAAGACCATGAGAAATGGCCTCTAAATGGAGAAAAGGAGAGATATATTATTTTTTAATCCCCCCTCCCCTCTGCTTGCTCAATAACTACAAAGCTAAGGAAAACCAAACCAAAACCAAAATTATATACTTCTTTGCTTGTCCTCTTAGAGGTCTACTAGTATGGTTTTGAAGAAGAGAAGTACAGATGTGGCCACAAGTTGCCTGTCTTGGGTGCTACTGCCCCAGAATGCCAGTCATCTCTCTGTTGCCCCTCCTCCTCCCTCACAGCTTCAGCTATGTATGAAAGCTCCCTGCCCTCAAGTCCTAATTTTACCTTTGCTACCTTTCTCCCCAAATTGGAAAGAATCTTTATGACCAGCCAAAGTCTTACTAAAAATTGTTAAACTAGCAATCCTGAAATATAGAATAGGATAGGATAGGAAAGGATGCATTATGATGGAATGGAATGGAATAGTATAATTATAAGGTGCTTTAGAAGCCAATCCTCATACTTTAGTTAGGAAAGTTAGGTACAGAGAGGTTAAGTGACTTAGACTGCTCTAGTTAGAAAATGTCTTAAATAATTATAGAAAGTGTAATTGGATAGTATCTACCGTAGAGTCCTCATTTTACAGAGAAGGAATCAGAGGTCCACGGAGTCAGGGGTGTGCTAGATCCAGACTTTATTCTCTCCCAAGAGATTGTTAGTTTTTCCATATGAGCATTTACAACCAGGATATCAGTAAATACTACAAATCGGGGCTTGATTTATTGTTTTGTTGATCTACACTCTTAGGTAAGTGATGGAGAAAAATGTTAATAATGAAAATGCAGTTTAGAGTTATATTTTGAATCCATTTTATTTGATCTCATTCCAATGAGATGAAATAAGCAAATAGTATGTGCTTAGTACTTATTTCTTTCCTTCACTTTTTAAGAGAGATGATTGTTAAATATCAGCATATATCCCATATACCCAAAGGGTAATAGGAATGCCCAATGTCACATATCCAATCAGTAGAAAGCTTCAAACCCTATGGATCCTTTGACTCTAAATTCAATTCTCTTTCCACATCATAATGCATCAACATTATTTAGGACCTACCTATATATTACAAACAAACAGTTATTAATGGTTAACATTTTTTCCAACTATAATAAGAGCTAAGAACTAAATAATGATTCTCATCATTAAATGCTTCATGCTTCAGTTCAACGGTTCATCTAGTTTGGTCCAACTGTGCTGGCTCTAGTTTTCCTAACATATAAGATGCCATGAAAGCTCAATATCATTGATTATTTTCCATAATATTTATTAAAAGGCTACATTTCTACATGCAAATTCATTTCTCAAGATAAATCTGGTTATGTCTAAAAATGCGGGCATCATCCATTCAATTAATATTATTGCTATCTGTAATAGCAGGCAAAGGAACGTGGCATAATGAGAAGAGCATTGGATTTGACATCAGGAGATTTGGGTTTAATTACTGGCACTGCTACTTAATAGCTTTGTGTCCATGGGAAAGTCACTGAACTTAAGTTTGCTTCACCATATAGTGAAGATTGTGATATTTGAATTACGTATATACATGTTGCCTTCCACAACAGAATATTAGCCCCTTAAAGGCATAGATCATTTTATGTTTTTTTATGTCCCTAGCCCTTAGCACAGTGGTGCTACTTATAGTAGAAGATTAATAAATCTATGTTGATTGATTTATTGATTACCTGCTCCCCCACCAAAGGTCTTAAGGAAAGATCAATTGAAGTAATGTAAGTAAAAGACTGGAATCATGGTAAAGTTCTACCTATTCATGTTAGGTATTATTATTAGTAGTAAAAATTACTTCAAGGACTTCCTCCATTCATTTCTCCCTAGAAGCTCCCACTCACCAATTTATTTGACCTTTTGAAAACTTCATTTTTATTTACCCACATAGATTATTCTATTAAAAAAATAAGAATCTTTTGTTAAGAAACATTTGTATCATTAAGAAACAGTATTAGGACACTCCAGAAATATCAGAATGCTTTCCTTGTACTCTGAAAAGTAAGATATTTCTGATTAGATTTGGATAGTTTCATGAGAATGTCAATTCTTCTCTTATTTCGGTTTCTGACTTCCAGCAGCTGAATGTCAAGCCATAGCAAATTACCACTGAGTGGAAAATCACACAGGACATATATAAAGTGGGGCTCATAGAGTAAGCAAGCAAAACAAACCCTTTCTGCCATCCCAATTACATTTAGATAATTATAAGGGATTGTGATAACTCACTGGGCATATATTTATCACAAAGTTTTAGAAATTAGAGACAAGCCATCATATTTAGATAATGCACAACATTCTTTGAAAACATATCTCTTCACAAGCTTCCTCATTTACTCTCTCTTTCTGCTTTTAGGAAATACAGAGGTCACTTGCTTTTAGTGACAATCTGAATTTGTTTTGGAAGCTACCTCTCAGTGAGAAGTTAAAAGATAGGAGACTATTCTGGACTTCTTTATATGCAGAAAAAGCTAAGGCCTCCCAAAGCAAAGACAATTTGTTCCCCTCTAATTAGAATTTTCTACTTGATGTTCTTTGCAGAAGTGGGGATCCTAGATATTTGATTAATTATTCTAATAATTGCATTTGGTGGCTTTGAAGAACAATTGGGAAGCCAGTATCTATGTAGTTATTCCTTTTATATCTTTCTAGAGTGTGGAATGAGTCATAGGTACCCAGTCATCTTCTCTCATCAAATTTCTTGACTTTTGTCAGAAGCAAAATCCAAATTGGAGGAGAGTAGAGAGAGAAATAATGATCACAGGTTTGTGGTAGAAAAATTGTCAGCCTTTACTCATTGTAGTTTGGCTGTGCTGTCTCTACATCAAGCCATAAAATTCTGCCCATATTTCCTTACACTTCTAGGATTTTTGTCCAGTGAGAATGTTGAGGTTGATTGAGATATGACTTCCTAGTAAAGGACTTTCCACACTCCTTACATTTATAAGGTTTCTTCCCAGTATGAACTGTGTGATGTCCAATAAGGGTTGAACTCCAAGTAGAAGCCTTCTCACATTCTTTACATTTATAAGGTTTCTCTCTAAGGTGAATTATGTGGGGTATAGTACGAGCTGAGCTTTGGTTCAAGGCTTTCATTCTTTACATTCATAAGGTTTCTTTCTAGTGTGAATTCTCTGGTATTGAATGAAGTATGAATTCCAGTGAAAAGCCTTCTCACATTCCTTATACTAATAAGGATTCTCTCCAGTATGCATGTTCTTATATACAACAAGAGCTGAGTTCTGACTGAAGGTCTTAACACATTCACCACATTTATAAGGTTTGTCTCCGGCATGAATCCTCTGATATTAAATGAGAAGTGACTTCTACTTGAAGGCCCTACAATATATTTGACCATAGCAGTATTCATAAATATAGCATGAAAGGGTAACAAAACAGGTGAAGAAAAATAAACCATTGGTTTATTTGCTATTAAATGGTTCTTTGTTATTAAAGTTGAGTTCATGGTGTAAAATGTTAGGTGTAAAATGGATAATTTTAATTACAATAAATTAAAAAGTTTCTGTAAAAATAAAACAAATGTAGCCAAGATAAGAAGGAAAGCAGAATATTGGGGGAAAATTTCAATATAGTTTATCAGATAAAGGTCTCATATCTAATATATAAAGAACTTTGTGAAATCTATAAGAATATGAGTCATTTCCCAATTGATAAATGATCAAAGAAAATAACTGTGTTGGTTAAAATTAGCTTATTATCTACTATCACTTAACTTTTTAAAGACAATACATTTTTTACCTTTTTGAGATAGGAAGGAAGCTTCCTGGAAAAGAACTATCATATCAAAAGCATATATCAGTTTACTGTCAGAAGAATTTTAGCTGCAACTCATCCCTTGTGTTCATTAAGTGGGAAAGACAGATCAGTACAGCAGATGTGAGAAATTCATGTAGAGTAGGAGAAAAATCTGGAGAGTCACATGGAGATATAAAGATCATATATGATCATATCTGTAATCATAAGCCATCAATTTATATGTGTGAAACTATACAAGGTAGAGATGAATGTTGGTAAAGGATATATACATATATATTATACATTATATATATAGATAATGTTATTATATATGTGTAGCTCTTTTCCTATATATCTTTTCTCTTTCATGGCTAAAGTTGACAAAGCCAAGACAAATAGATGACAAATAGATGCTTCCACTTACTTTCCTCTCACCACCCTGCTCCTAGTCACATCAGCTCACAATATAAGTGTTACCCTCAACTCCTCAATCACTCTCACCCCTATATATTGTCAGTCACTAAGTCTTCTCATTTCTATCTCTGAAACATCTCTCTCATATATGTACCCTTTTCTCTAACATCGCCACTAGCTTGGTTCAGGCCCTTATTGAGTTGTTCTTGTTTAGTCATTTCAATTGTGTCCTGTTGGGACTGGAAGCTCAATTCCGTGTGGATGGTCTCGGGCGGGTAAAATTGGGACTTCTAAATCTTAGAGTCTTACGAGGCCCTCCATGAACAGCGGGGGTTCGAGAAGGTCAGACTGAGCTAGCTTGGCTAGCTCGGGTATTTCCGCCTCTCCCCTGGAGATACGTGATGGGTGGAGTCTCCCTGCCCTCGAGGTCGTCCTGGATTGGAGCACACCTAGTTACCTAACAGCACGGTATTGAGATGCAAACTGTGTGGCTGAAGGTTAAGTAGGATTGAGGAAGCCAGAAAGCTCTCTTAGCACGTGTGGAGCCAAAGAGGACAGTAGGGCTCCGCTTCTCTTTTCTTTCCTCTCTCCCCTCCCCCTCTCTCCCCGCTTGTACTTCTACTTCCAATCCCTTAAGCTTAGCCTCATTAGGAAATCTCCCCCTCTTCCTCCTAAGGAAGACCCCCCTGCACTTGTAACCCAGACCCTGTAATAAAGCTCAACCCCTGTTCGACTCTGGAACGTCCTTTCTCTCATATGTGCATCCGGCGTGGCCAGCCGAAGACCTCGGAGGTGAGGTAAGAAAGACTCGGGTAGCCCAATACAGGCCTCTAGGCTTGGCAGTTGGCGCCCCAACAGGGATTGGGAGCGTAGATAATCCTGGGTGCTTTTGGGGTACACCCGGAAGGGGCTGTGAAAGAAGCGAGTCCCGAATCCTAGATTCGGAAGGAGAGAAAGTGGAGAGAAGCTTCCCACACCCCTGGGAAAAGGGCAGAGATCGATTGCCAGTAATAAAGCCAGAGGAACAGGAGGTCTGGGCTGAGAAAGCTCAACCCCTGTTCGACTCTGGAACGTCCTTTCTCTCATACGTTTATCCGGTTTGGCCAACCGAAGACCTGGGACAGGTAAGAAAGACTCGGGTAGCCCAATACAGGCCTCTAGGCCTGGCAGTGTCCAACTCTTTACTACGTAATTTGGGGTTTCTTGGCAAAGATACTGGAGCAGTTTCCAATTCTTCTCCAGCTCGTTTTACAAATGAGGAAACTGAAGTAGCAATTAGGTGACTTGCCCAGGGTCACACAGCAAAACATTTGGTCTGATAAAAAAAAGCCTAAAACATTTGCTCTGAGACCAAATTTGAACTCAGATCTTCCTGACTCCTGGCCTGGAGCTCTATCTGCTGGACCACCTAGTTGCTTGTCATCGCTTTGTGTCTCCACTAGTGCCAAATCCTGCTGATTGATCTTAAATGTCTTCCAACTCTCATCCATTCTGCACTCATCTACCAAACTGATTTTCCTAAAAAAGAAGTCTGAATGTCACTCTTCCATTTGATAAACTCCAGTAGCATCTTCTTATTTCCAAGATCAAATATAAAACCATCTGTTTGGCTTTTAAAGCTCTCCATAATCTTACTCCTCCCAATCTTTCCGCTTAACTTACACTTCGTTTCCCTTCCCTTCCCTTCTCCAACCAAACTCAGTTATTTTGCAATCTAGTGATGTTGGCCCCCTTACTATTTCCTGATTCTAGGCATTTTCTCTGACTGTCCCCCATGTCTCCAACTCTTTTCCTCCTCACTTCTGTCTTACAGCTTCCTCACTTCCTTCAGTCTCAGCTAAAGTCCAACCTTCTGCAAGAAGTCTTTCTCAGACCTCACTAATCTTAGTGCCTTCGCTCTGGAATTATCTCCAATTTACCATGCATTTATCCTTTTTGTACATAGCTGTATACATATTGTCTGCCTCATTAGACAGTGAGCTCCTAGAGAACAAGTGTTGTTTTTTGCCTTTCTTTGTATTTCCAGTGATTAGCATAATCTCTGGAACATAGGCATTTAATAAATACTTTGCAGATTGAACAAAAACCCCCAAACAGCTGTATCAATCAATTAATTAGCAAATTTGCTTTATATTCATAGGTGTTAGTGCCTTTTACACAGGAAAATAAGGGGTTATCTGGGTCAGTTTCAGAATAAATGAAGAGCTAACTGACTGGCATGTCATTTTAGCAAAGATACAGGTTGTATGTTGCTCTGGTAATAGATAATGCAGTCATAAAGCATTACATGGGGGGCGGAGCCAAGATGGCGGAGTGAAAGCAACGACTCACCTAAGCTCCTGGAAAAACTCCTTTGGATATTTCTGGGGGGAGAGTCTCACCAGACTTTGGAGGTGTAGAATCCAGTGGGAGACGGACTTTGACAGATTCGGAGCCCAGGCTGGACTGGAAGGTCCATGGGAGGGATCTGTTCCGCGGGGGTAAGAGCCCGGCGCACAGCGCAGCGCGGTCGGCGCGGCAGGGCGGAGGCGACCCGAGGGGCCCGAGAGTGGCGGGCGAGACCAGCGGAGCAGGAGATAAGCCAGGCCGAGCCAACGATATCAGCGCAACAGCCTTTGAAATCTTCAGCCTAAAGACGGGACTTCAGTGGGTCACTACTTGAACATCCAGAAGCTGGGATGCCGGAGTGATCAGTAAGTGCTCTCCCCTCCCCCCCCGATGACCGTGAGGGAACCATAAAATTCTTCCCCAGATTGATCCTGGATCAGTGGGAGCAGCAGAAAGGGGCGAGTGGTCTCGTAACACCAGAGGCTGGAGAGGTGGCAAAGGGGGATTCTTCCTACCGTGGTGGAGGCTATCTGGAGGGACAGACGATCCAGGGCAGAGAAAAATTCGCACTGAGACCCAAGCAAGCCTCAGCCCGGGAGACGAGCCCCAGGAGGGGCGGGAACACGCATTAGCCTCTAGGCGTGCCCCAGCCCTCCAGGGGAAAAGGGAAGACAATAGGGAAGCTGGGATCACCATCCCCAGACCTTGCCTTTGCCTCAGGCCAGCTGAGGAGATAGCCTGAGACCAGACCACACCTCCCACACACCTATCAAGCTAAACCCAGGGTTGATCTGGGAAACAACAACAACAACAACAAAAAAAAGCCTGCTTTTAGCCTAGACAAACATCAACTCAACTTAAAAGATCTGTATCTTCTGACTGAAAGAACCAAAAGCTACAACACTCAGCCAACATCATGAATCGGAAAAAGCAGACGAAAAGTGAAAAAACCATAGAATCTTTCTATGGGGATAAGGACCAAAACACAAACACCAAAGAGGTCAGAGCTGAGACTGTACTTCCATCTGAAACCTCAGATGGGACTATGAATTTCTCGCAAGCACAACTAGATTACCTGGAACGTCTGAAGAAGGATATAAAAGAAAAACTGGCCAATGATTTTAAAACCATAAAAAAAGAATTCACTGATGAGAACATCAATCTGAAAAAGAAAATTGAAGAAATGGAAAAGGAAGTTCAAAAATTAAATGGAGAGAATAATTCCCTAAAAGGAAGAGTTAATCAAATGGAAAAGGAAACTCAAAACCTAATAGGGAAAATTGATCAGATGGAAAAGGAAACCCAAAACCTAACTGGGAAAATTGGTCGAATGGAAAAAGAAGTACAAAAATTAAATGGAGAAAATAGCTCCTTAAAGGGAAAAATTGGCCAGATGGAAAAGGAGATGCGAAAGCTAACTGAAGAAAACAATACGATCAAGATTAGAATTGGGCAAGTAGAAACTAATGACTCAATGAGGCAACAAGAGTCAGTCAAACAAAATCTAAAGAATGAAAAGATGGAAGAAAATCTAAAATATTTAATTGGAAAAACAACTGACCTGGAAAATAGATCCAGGAGAGAAAATCTAAGAATTATTGGCCTGCCAGAAACCCATGATGAAGAAAAGAGTCTGGACAATATCTTCCAGGAAATCATCAAGGAAAACTGCCCAGAAGTACTAGACTCAGAGGGCAAAATAGTCATCGAAAGAATCCACCGTTCCCCACCGGAAAGGGATCCCAAACTCAAAACCCCAAGAAATATAGTTGCCAAATTACAGAGCTATCAAGTGAAGGAGAAAATACTACAAGCAGCCAGAAAGAAACAATTTAAATATCAAGGTCACACAGTCAGGATCACACAGGACCTTGCAGCTTCTACATTAAAAGATCGAAAGAATTGGAACCCAATATTCCGTAAGGCAAAGGAGTTGGGACTCCAACCGAGGATCAACTACCCAGCAAAGTTCAGCATAACATTTCAGGCAAGGAGAAAGTCATTCAACGAAATAAGGGATTTCCAGAGCTTCCTGACCAAAACACCAGAACTCAATAGACAATTTGACCTTCAAATGCAGGTCTCCAGAGAATCATAAAAAGGTAAACAGAGGGGAAAAAACAAAAACAAAAACTTGCAACTCAATTAGGGCAATCTGTTTACCTCCCTGTAAGGGAAGATGCTACCTATTAATCTTGAGAACTGTGCAGCTATTATGATAAAAGGGATATATGTAGAGGGAACGGGCATAAAGTAAATGATGTCATGGCAAAAATATGATTTAAGTATGAGAAGGGAATGTAATAGGAGGTGTGGAAAGGGGGAAGCAGAAAATGGCAAATTATATCACAGGAAGAAGTACAAAACCATAGTAGAGGGAAGGAGGGGAGGGAGATGAGCATTGTTTGAGAGGTACTCTCATCTGATTTGTTCAAAGGAGGGAACAATAACCTTAAGCAGATAATCCTAACTAGCTCTATAGGTAGTAGGAGGGGAAGGGGGAAGAAAGGGGAGGGTGGCTAAAAGGGAGGAAAGAAGCAATAAGAGTAAAGGGGACTAAAAGGGAGGGGGGCTAAAAGAAGGAGGGGAAGGCTGCAGGAGGAGGGGGAGAAAAGTGAATACTATTGAGGAGGGGAAGGGAGACGGGAGAGTTAAAAGCACAAATGGTGGGAAAGAGGGTGGAGGGAAATACACAGATTGTAATCATAACTGTGAATGTGAATGGGATGAACTCTCCCATAAAACGGAGACGGATAGCAGAATGGATTAAAAGCCATAATCCAACAATATGCTGCTTACAAGAAACACATTTGAAACGGGGGGATACACATAGGATAAAGGTCAAAGGATGGAGCAGAATATATTGTGCTTCAGCTCATGTAAGAAAGGCAGGAGTAGCAATCCTAATCTCAGACAAAGCAAAAGCAGAAATAGATCTAATCAAAAGGGATAAGGATGGAAACTATATCCTACTAAAAGGCACCATAGACAATGAAGCAATATCATTACTAAACATGTATGCTCCAAGTGGTATAGCATCCAGATTCTTAGAGGAGAGGTTGGGGGAGTTGAAGGAAGAAATTGATAGCAAAACTATACTAGTGGGGGACCTCAACCTCCCCCTCTCTGAACTAGATAAATCCAACCTTAAAATAAACAAGAAAGAGGTTAAGGAGGTAAATAAAACTCTGGATAAGGTAGATATGATAGATCTTTGGAGAAAATTAAATGGGAATAGAAAGGAATATACCTTTTTCTCAGCGGTACATGGAACATTTACAAAAATTGACCATGTACTAGGACATAAAAATCTCACAATCCAGTGCAGAAAGGTAGAGATAATCAATGCATCCTTTTCAGATCATAATGCATTAAAAATTACATGTAATAAAAGGCCATGGAAAGAGAAACCAAAAATCAATTGGAAACTAAATAATCTAATTCTAAAGAAGGATTGGGTTAAAGAAGAAATCATAGAAACAATCAACAACTTCATTCAAGAGAATGACAATAGTGAGACAACGTACCAAAACTTATGGGACACTGCAAAAGCAGTTATTAGGGGAAGTTTTATATCTCTGAATGCTTACATAAATAAAATAGAGAAAGAGGAGATCAATGACTTAGGCTTGCAGTTGAAAAAGCTAGAAAAAGAACAAATTGAAAATCCCCAAGTAAATACCAAATTAGAAATACTGAAAACCAAAGGAGAGATTAATAAAATTGAAATAAAGAAAACTATTGAATTAATAAATAAAACCCATAGTTGGTTTTATGAAAAAACTAATAAAATTGATAAACCTTTGGTTAATCTGATCAAAAAAAAGAAAGAAGAAAACCAAATTACTAACATTAAAAATGAAAGGGGTGAACTCACCTCCAATGAGGAGGAAATTAAAACAATAATTAGAAACTACTTTGCCCAACTTTATGCCCACAAATTCGATAATCTAAACGAGATGGATGAATATTTTAAAAAATACAAATTGCCCAGATTAACAGAAGAGGAAGTTGAATACTTAAACAACCCCATCTCAGAAAAAGAAATTGAACAAGCCATCAATGAACTCCCTAGGAAAAAATCTCCAGGGCCAGATGGATTCACAAGTGAATTCTATCAAACATTTAAAGAACAGTTAATTCCAATACTACATACACTATTCTTGAAAATTGGGGAAGAAGGAGTCCTCCCAAATTCTTTCTATGATACAAATATGGTTTTGATACCCAAACCAGGAAGAGACAAAACAGAGAAAGAAAATTATAGACCAATTTCCCTAATGAATATAGATGCAAAAATTTTAAATAAGATTTTAGCAAAACGAATACAGCATCTAATCACGAGATTAATACATTATGATCAGGTAGGATTCATACCAGGACTACAGGGCTGGTTCAATATTAGGAAAACTATTAGCATTATCGACCACATCAACAACAAAGCTAACAAAAACCACATGATTATCTCAATAGATGCAGAAAAAGCTTTTGACAAAATACAACATCCATTCCTACTAAAAACATTGGAGAACATAGGAATAAAGGGAACTTTCCATAAAATAATAAGCAGTATCTATCTAAAACCTTCAGCAAGCATTATATGCAATGGGGATAAGCTAGATGCATTCCCAATAAGATCAGGGGTGAAACAAGGTTGTCCATTATCACCACTATTATTCAATATGGTACTAGAAATGTTAGCTGTAGCAATTAGACAAGATAAAGATATTCAAGGAATTAGAATAGCCAAAGAAGAAACTAAGTTATCACTCTTTGCAGATGATATGATGATTTACCTAGAGAATCCCAGAGATTCAAGTAAAAAATTACTTGAATTAATAAACAACTTTGGCAAAGTTGCAGGGTACAAAATAAACCCACACAAATCCTCTGCATTCCTATATATTAGCAACAAAGTTCAACAGCAAGAGATAGAAAGAGAAATCCCATTTAAAGTTAGGGTAGACAGTATAAAATACTTAGGAGTCTACCTGCCAAAACAAACCCAGGGACTATATGAACACAATTACAAGACACTTTTTGCACAAATAAAGTCAGATTTAAGTAAGTGGAAAAACATTAGTTGCTCATGGGTAGGCCGTGCTAATATAATAAAAATGACAATTCTACCCAAATTAATATACTTATTTAGTGCCATACCAATTAAACTATCAGACAATTACTTTCTAGAGCTGGATAAAATAATATCAAAATTCATTTGGAAAAACAAAAGGTCCAGAATATCAAAGGGACTAATGAAAAGAAATGCTTGGGAAGGTGGCCTAGCGCTACCAGACCTTAAACTGTACTATAAAGCAGCAATTATCAAAACCACTTGGTATTGGCTAAGAAACAGAGAGGTAGACAAGTGGAATAGACTTGGCACTCAAGATGCAGTAGGCAAGGAATATAGCAACCTTCTGTTTGATAAACCCAAGGACCCCAGCTTCTGGGATAAGAACTCATTGTTTGACAAAAATTGCTGGGAAAACTGGATAACAGTGTGGCGGAAATTAGGCATAGACCCATACCTGACACCGTACACAAGAATAAAGTCCAAATGGGTACATGATTTAGGTATAAAGATTGATACCATGAATAAACTGGAGAAGCAAGGAATAGTGTATTTATCAGATCTATGGAGAAGGGAAGAATTCTTTACTAAAGAAGAGATAGAATGCATTATGAAATGCAAAATGGATAACTTTGAGTACATTAAACTGAGAAGTTTTTGCACAACCAAACCCAATGCAACCAAAATCCGGAGGGTTGTAGTAAATTGGGAAAAAATTTTTACAGCTAAGCTCGGGGATAAAGGCCTCATTTCTAGAATATATAGAGAACTGACCCAAATGTATAATCATACAAGTCATTCCCCAATTGATAAATGGTCAAAGGATATGAACAGGCAATTTTCAGAGGAAGAAATTAAAGCTATCTATAATCATATGAAAAAATGCTCTAAATCACTATTGGTTAGAGAGATGCAAATCAAAACAACTCTGAGGTACCACATCACACCTATAAGATTGGCAAACATGACAGAACAAGAAAATGATAAATGCTGGAGAGGATGTGGGAGAGTTGGAACACTAATTCATTGTTGGTGGAGCTGTGAGCGCATCCAACCATTCTGGAGAGCAATTTGGAACTATGCCCAAAGGGCTACAAAAATGTGCATACCCTTTGACCCAGCAATATCGCTACTAGGACTATATCCCCAAGAGATCATAAAAATGGGAAAGGGTCCCACATGTACAAAAATATTTATAGCAGCACTCTATGTAGTTGCCAAAAACTGGAAGTCAAGGGGATGTCCATCAATTGGGGAATGGCTGAATAAATTATGGTATATGAATGTAATGGAGTACTATTGTGCCATAAGAAATGATGAACAAGAAGACTTCAGAGAGGCCTGGAAGGACTTATATGACCTGATGCTGAGTGAAAGGAGCAGAACCAGGAGAACTTTATGCACAGCAACAACCACAGTGTGTGAGAGTTTTTTCTGGTAGACTTAGATTTTTGTAATAACACAAGAACTTCTGAAAAAAAAAAAAAAATCCCAATGGTGGACCTCAAGGCAAAAAGCCTTCCACACTCAGAGAGAGAAATATGGAAGTCACTCACATAATGTAGCAGATCATGTTTGTGTATGTGTATGTGTTTGTGTATCATGTTCTGATTTGTTATACGGATTCTTTCATTTATCTTAGTCTGACTACACAGCATGACGATAGTGAAAATATACTCAATAGGAAAGTTTATGTAGAATCTATACAGAATTGTATGCAGTCGTGGGGAGGGAGGGAGGTAGTGGGGGGTGGGTGGGGAGGGATAAAATCGCAATTGTATGGCAGTGATTGTTAAACATTAAAAAAAATAAAAAAATTAATAAAAAAAAAAAAATAAAGCATTACATGTTTCCACTTAGTTCCAAATCTTAAAGTGAGAAGTAACTATATTAAAATCTGTCAATGAAAGTCAGATTTGCTTCTTATTTTGTTAGCCTCTGAGAGGAATGAAAAGCTTAATGGAGATGAAGTGGACTTCAGGAATGGGCAAGGGGTTTATTGAGTATGTGAGGATAGTCTGACTTTTTAAGTGAGCTCTGAGTTTCTGAAATTTAGTACTATTCTATAGGAAAAATAATGGGTGACAAATTTATATAAAATATTTATAAACTGATAAAAGTTTATAAAATATTTTTCATGCATTCCACTCAACAGTTATTTTAGTGCCTATTATATTCCAGGCACATTGCTAGATGCTAGAGTTACAAAGACAAAAAAAAGAGAAATAATCGTTGATGATAAGGAGTTTATAGAGGCCACATTATTTCATTTGGACTCTTTTCCCACCGTCCCAAAATAGTATATATTGTACAGTGGAAAAATAATGACGTATGGAGTGAGGAGGCTTGGATTCAAATTCTTTTTTTGGTCACTGTGTGACATTGGGACAGTGACTTAATATCTCTGAGATGTATCTCTTATAAAATGAAGGAGGTTGGACTAGATGAACTCTCAGGTATCCTCTAGTTGTAATTCTGTGACTCTAAGAGAAAAGTATTTTTATCCTTATTTTATAGATTAGGAAGCCAGTGTTAAGTAACTTGCTCATGGCCACACATCAGGTAAGTGACAAAGTGGGATTTAAATACAGGTCTCTCATGACTCTAAGTCCTCCACTCTTTTGACTATACCATATTACTTCTTACTAAGAATGGAAAAGCACTGGCTGTCAGGAAAAGCTACTGCTGGCAGAGTACTTCAGGCTACCTAGGGCAGCTACTTGTCATTGTAGTTAGAGTACCAGGCCTGGAGACAGGAAGACTTGGGATCAAATCCAACCTCAGACATTTAGTAGCTCTGTGTCCCTGGGTGAGTCATTTAACCTCTGCCTGCTTCAGTTTTCTCTCTAAAGCATTTGGCAAAGTATCTGGCACATAGTAGGCACTTAATAAATGCTATTATTTTTGTTCTTATTATTGTTTTTAGCTAAGCTCCAGATTCTAGGTTTCTGGTTCTTTGTGGAGATGAACAGGAGCAAACGAGGCTCATCTCTTGGCCTGGGATGGAATATCAGCTTCAGTTTAGTCCTCTTATAATTTTCCCTTT
The DNA here is from genome assembly GCF_028372415.1 of Notamacropus eugenii. NCBI lineage: Eukaryota > Metazoa > Chordata > Mammalia > Diprotodontia > Macropodidae > Notamacropus > Notamacropus eugenii. Next base: position 270,727,648 of record NC_092875.1, read on the forward strand.
AACTATTGGCTCAGTAGACATTGGTTGCCTTGAGTTTCATATGTGTACACTGTTTTCCCTGCTGTCCCACAGCTGTCCTTATAGGAAGAAGAGCAGACATAGAAAATCAATTTTATCCTCCTCCTTGGATTCAGACTTAGTATTTTTTTTTTCATATCAACAGGTTTGCTTCCCAGGTTTCATTAAATCATTCATCATGCTTTATATTTATCTTTTCTATGTAGATCTAAATTTGCTACTTTTCATCAGGTTAGGGTCATAATATATGGAATTAAAGGGTTGGTTGTTGTCCTTTGGTCTTGAAGAATGACATACTATGTTAGAGTCAAGTTAGAGTGTGTCCAGTTGTGGCTGATCAGACCAATACAACCTTGGAATGTGCTAAATAGTTGAGCATAAATAGTCCATATGAACATCTGAGGTGAATTCTCTAAATTTGCATGTCTTGTGTTTCTTTTGAACTACTTCAATTTTGCTTTGTTCATAAAGCATAGCACCTTCTCTATTGAGGTCATACCATGTTGAGTGGTCCTGTGCCAGTGTCTCCCATGTCACATAACCAATTACAAAGTTCTTAAGAGTGACATTGAGAGTGCCCTTGTATCACTTTTTTCTGACTATGACGTGAGCCTGGAGCTCTCCATAAAATAGTCTTTATGACAAGCATAAATTTGACATTCAAACAAAGTGGCCAGCCTGTCAGAGTTGCACTCTCTGCAGAAGAGTTTGAAAGCTTGATGGTTTAGTTTGAGAAAGGACCTCAGTGTCTGGCATCTTATCCTGCCAGGTGACCTGCAGAATCTTCCCAAGACCACTAAAATGGAAGTGATTTAGTTTCCTGACATGGCACTGGTAGACTGTCCATGTTTCACAGGCATGCAACAATGAGGCCAGCACAATGGCTCTGTGGACCTTCAGTTTGGTAGACAGCCTAATACCTTTTTTCTCCCATACTGACCTTTGGAACCACCCAAACACTGAGGTATAAAATAGCTAATAAATAGGAAGTTGATGTAATATTATTTAACACTTATAATTCTTTAATGTATTCTTTTTTTTACTTTTGATTCATTTTACTTTGAACTTAAACATCAATTAAGAATATTTCCATATGCACAGCAGAAAACAAAAAGAAGAGTCTAGATGAGAATTTGCATTTCCATTTCATACCTCTTCTTTTTAAAAAAAAATCATGAATCGTATGTGTTACTTTCAAAATTATTCTTTCTTCTTAACTTTCTTATATTCTCTTCTGTCCATTTAAAAATGTTTCAGTGACTGTCTTTTCTTTGACATCTCTATTGCCATCACTATTTCCTCTTGATATTTCTTCTACATCAATTAAAAAAAAAAGAAAAAAAAGTTGTTCAAATAAGCATAGTTAAGCTAAAAAAATTCCTGAAGTAGCCATGCCCAGAACATGCATGGATCTCTTTATCTATCTTGTGTCCATGACCTCTCAGTCAGGAGGTAGGTAACATGCTTGGTCATAGGTTTACTAGAGACAGATAGCAATTTCATTGATCCGAGTTCATAAGTCCTTTGAAATTGTTCTTCTTCATATTGTTCCTGTTTTTGTTCAAATTGTTCACTTGGTTCTGCTCACTTCCCTCTCTGTCACTTCAAACAAGCTAGAATTCTCTGAAATAATATCTTCTTTCTTTTCTTGTGGAATAATACCATTCGATTATATCCATATACAGTAATTTATTTAGCAGTTTCACAGTTAGCTGAGACAATTGAAGGCAACACTTCAGTTCTAGTTCTTTACTTTCTCTTTTTTCCTTTTAATCCCCACTTCCTTAACACCAGGAAGTTTGTTTTGCTTGCATCTATTCCCAACTCAATATTGTCCTCCCTCAATTCCCTTCTATTCCAGGTTGTTTCCCTGTTGAGTCTGGTATATTTCTATATCACAATGTGTGTAAGTATCTATTTCTCTTTTTTATATTCAAGTCAAGCTTAGGGGTCATCAGATGCCCATGTTACCCACCCCTTTGTCAATTGTTTATATGCCCATCTCCTCATATGCCCCAGTTATGAGAAATAACAACTTCCTACTCTTCTTCCTCCTCTCAGTACTAGTTTATTCCTTTTATCCTCTCATCTCTTTCCTCTCTTAAACCATCAGAACAGAGGTTATATATATATATATACATATATATATATATATATATATATACATACATATACCATAACATACTGAAACTTTTTTGTTTTCAGTGATTCAGATAGTTTCAGTATTGGGAAGGCTTTGTTATTCTCACTTAGCTATTTCTGTAAAGTTGGCCTTGTTACTGAGTCTGTTCAATTAGAACTCAAATCAAGAACAAATTCATCAAATCTTACATTCAGAACTTTTTTTAGTACATGTGACATAAAGAGGTAAAAGAAACTGGAGATCTGGTTTTTCAGCTAGAAAAAAACCTTACATTTTCAACCAAGAAGGGCTTTCTTTTGTAGTTAACCCTTTAAGGAGTTCTTCAAAATATCTTTGGATGACATTGTCCTTCCTTCCTTCAGGTCACAATCCTTTTCCCCCTCTCCTTTCTGCTTGCTTCTGTACGTCTTGCTCATTTGCTTCCCTCCTCTCTTTTTTTCTCCTTACCTCCCCGTCCCTCATCAAAGTCAGGGTTAAATGAAAGATACTCCAGGTAGCTTGTTTTCATTTAATATCTGAAACCCCCTGGAGCTTAAAGAATTCTGAATGAAGGGTTTCTCTGCTCACAGACCTACCACAACTTACCCTCATCTCCTCTACTCTGAGTCCCTGCCTTTTTGAGAAGCTCAAAAAAGGGACTGGTACTATCTAAATTAATTTTATAACTACTTCTGAAATTAATCGTATGATTATTTTCTATTTCTTTTTTATTTACTTTCTCATTTTAAATATGATTTCCATTAGTAACACCAAATCAATCATAAACATGTCTTATTTCATTTAAATATTCATTTTGTTTGTCAGCTCTTTTTCTAATGTGATTGCTTTTATAGCAATTATCTCCTCATTTTGTTGAATTACTTAGGGGGTATTCTTATTTTAATTGCTGCTCCAAATATCTTAATTTTGTACCCTCACCTTCCTCCCCCATTTAAATTTACACCTCATTCACTCTTACAGAAGGTCATATTCCCACCCAAGTCTGGTGTGAGCAGAGTGCTCATTAACCTCAGTGGCATCCATGGATGAAGCAGGCCTACAGTCATGGAGAAATTAAAGTTTCATGATTTGATGAGACAGAAAAGTGGGCAGATATAAGCAGAATGAAACACAAATGAGAAGTATGTAGAGTAATTCAACTAGTTGGGGTGGGGGAGAAACCAGGTTGGTTTGAGGGCAACACTAACTGGGTTCTCTCCTAACTTCTTGATTTAGTTTTGAGTTGGCAACATGGAATCTTATATGGAGTGTTGGACTCAGACTAAGATTTAGATCAATCAGTCTATCAAGGAATAAGCATTTATTATATGCCTACTACGTGTCAGGAACTGTCCTAGGTGTTGAGGATACTAGTACAATAACAAAAACAGGTACTTAGTTAAGGATTTTATTGAGGGACAGTTTACTAGGGGGATACAACATGTTCACAGATGAGTACACCTATCCATTCACTGTGCTGTCTCTGAAATTTTTAAATAATTCAATATATATACATATACACCTACCACAAATAGTTGTTGATTATATTTTCATAGTTACTTTGCATCATTTCAGTAATGGGAAGGCTTCTTTAGTGTTAATTACCTGTTTTAGTAAACTTGGCTTTGCTTCCTATTCTGCTATATTTCAGTTAGAACTGAAGGGACTCATCATAGCTAAGATTGGGAACTACATTTCTGGGATAAATGAGGGTAAAAGAAGATGGATATAAAAAAACTACACAGTTGGAGAGGGTGCTAACAACTAGGAGACTCAAAAAAGGCTTCTTGGAGGAGCTGGCATTTGGACTGAGTTATGAAGGAAGTTAGAGGATGCAGTTGGTGGAAGAGAGGAAGAAGCACATTCTAGGAATAGGGAATACATCATCTGTGGAAACGGAAAGAGGGAGAAGATGTAATATAGTGTATGAGTAACAAGTAGGTCAGTTTGGTTGAAATGTAGAGTTTGTGAAATGTTATCTTTAAACATCCTGGAAAGATAAGCCAGAACCAGATTGTGAAGGACTGAAGTAGCTTTTATTTTATCCTAAGGGAAATGGGGAACCACTAGAGTCTCCTGAGCAGGTAGATGCATGATCAGAGTCTCTTTAGAAAAATCAACTTGCGGGGGCGGAGCCAAGATGGCGGAGTAGAAAGACGCACATACACATAGCTCTGAACCCACAACCCATAGAATGGCTACAGGGAAGTAACTCACGGCGAATTCCGCACCCAGAGGCCAAGGAACATTGGAGCGAGGGAGATTTCTGTTCCAGAGAGACCTGCAAACCTCTCGCGGGGGGTCCTTCGCGCCGCGGACTGGGCGCCGGGACTGGGAGCTGAGTGCAGCCCTGCCGCAGCCGCGCACCGAGAGGAAAAGATCCGAGCAGGCTTCACAGACAGGATCTCCAGCGGCCACGCGGGTCCCTCCACCCACAGAGGGATCTGCAAACCTCTCGCAAAAGGTCCGTCGCGCTGCAGACACAAAGCCCAGCCCAGACCTGCTGCGGCCACGGCTGCGGCACCGAGAGAAACAGATCCGAGCAGGCTTCAGGGATGGGATCTCCAGCGGCCGCACAAGTCCCTCCACCCACAGGTGACAGGGGTGGGTGAGAGAGTCTCTTTGGCGGGTCGAGAGGGGAGTGGGGTGCCCCCATAATTCAGGCCCCCCCCCCCGGGAGGTAGAAGCTGAGAGGCGGCTGCAGACAGGGGCTCCCCAAGCGGGCGGGAGCCTGAATCCATTGCGGAAGGTCTGTGCGTAAACCCCCTGAGGGAACTGAGCCTGAGAGGTGGCCCTGCCCCGACCTCAGCACCAGAACATAATCTCATACTGAATAGCAGCCCTGCCCCCGCCAAAAGCCCTGAGGCTGGAAGCAGCATTTGAATCTCAGACCACAAACACGGGCTGGGAGGATCAGGAGGTGAGGTGGGTGTGAGGAAAATATTCAGTCACTGGCTGGGAAAATGCCCAGAAAAGGGAAAAGAAATAAGACTATAGAAGGTTACTTTCTTGGCGAACAGGCATTTCCTCCCTTCCTTTCTGATGAGGAAGAACAATGCTTACCATCAGGCAAAGACACAGAAATCAAGGCTTCTGTGTCCCAGCCCACCCAATGGGCTCAGGACATGGAAGAGCTCAAAAAGAATTTTGAAAATCAAGTTAGAGAGGTAGAGGAAAAGCTGGGAAGAGAAATGAGAGACATGAAGTCAAAGCATGAACAGCAGATCAGCTCCCTGCTAAAGGAGACCCAAAAAAATGTTGAAGAAAATAACACCTTGAAAACTAGCCTAACTCAATTGGCAAAAGAGGTTCAAAAAGCCAATGAGGAGAAGAATGCTTTCAAAAGCAGAATTAGCCAAATGGAAAAGGAAATTCAAAAGCTCACTGAAGAAAATAGTTCTTTCAAAATTAGAATGGCACAGATGGAGGCTAATGACTTTATGCAAAACCAAGAAATCACAGAACAAAGAGAGAAGAATGGAAAAATGGAAGATAATGTGAAATATCTCATTGGAAAAACAACAGACCTGGAAAATAGATCCAGGAGAGACAATTTAAAAATTATGGGACTACCTGAAAGCCATGATCAAAAGAAGAGCCTAGACATCATCTTTCATGAAATTATCAAGGAAAACTGCCCTGAGATTCTAGAACCAGAGGGCAAAATAAATATTCAAGGAATCCACAGAACACCGCCTGAAAGAGATCCAAAAAGAGAAACTCCTAGGAACATTGTGGCCAAATTCCAGAGTTCCCAGGTCAAGGAGAAAATACTGCAGGCAGCTAGAAAGAAACAATTCAAGTATTGTGGAAATACAATCAGGATAACACAAGATCTAGCAGCCTCTACATTAAGGGATCGAAGGGCATGGAACAGTATATTCCAGAAGTCAAAGGAACTAGGACTAAAACCAAGAATCACCTACCCAGCAAAACTGACTATAATACTTCAGGGGAAAAAATGGTCTTTCAATGAAATAGAGGATTTTCAAGTATTCTTGATGAAAAGACCAGAGCTGAAAAGAAAATTTGACTTTCAAACACAAGAATGAAGAGAACCATGAAAAGGTGAACAGCAAAGTGAAGTCATAAGGGACTTACTAAAGCTGAACTGTTTACGTTCCTACGTGGAAAGACAATATTTGTAACTCTTGAAACATTTCAGTATCTGGGTACTGGGTGGGATTACACATGTACACACGCTCACATACATAGAGACAGAGTGCACAGAGTGAATTGAATAGGATGGGATCATATCTTTAAAACAAAATGAAATCAAGCAGTGAGAGAGAAATATATTGGGAAGAGAAAGGGAGAAATTGAATGGGGCAAATTATCTCTCATAAAAGAGGCAATCAAAAGACTCATTAGTGGAGGGATAAAGAGGGGAGGTGAGAGAAAAACATGAAGTCTACTCTCATCACATTCCACTAAAGAAAAGAATAAAGTGCACACTCATTTTGGTAGGAAAACCTATCTCACAATACAGGAAAGTGGGGGATAAGGGGACAAGCAGGGTGGGGGGGATGATAGAAGGGAGGGCATGAGGAGGAGAGTGCAATTCGAGGTCGACACTCATGGGGAGGGATAGGATCAAAAGAGAATAGAAGTAATGGGGGACAGGATAGGATGGAGGGAAATATAGTTAGTCCTATACAACACAACTATTATGGAAGTCATTTGCAAAACTACACAGATATGGCCTATATTGAATTGCTTGCCTTCCAAAGGGAAGGGGTGGGGAGGGAGGGAGGAAGAGAAGTTGGAACTCAAAGTGTTAGGATCAACTGTCGAGTAATGTTCTTGCCACTAGGAAATAAGAAATACAGGTAAAGGGGTATAGAAAGCTATCTGCCCCTACAGGACAAAAGAGAAGATGGAGACAAGGGCAGAGAGGGATGATAGAAGAGAGAGCAGATTGGTCATAGGGGCAATTAGAATGCTTGGTGTTTGGGGGGGGAGGGGATAAAAGGGGAGAAAATTTGTAACCCAAAATTTTGTGAAAATGAATGTTAAAAGTTAAATAAATAAATTTAATAAAAAAAAAAAAAGAAAAAAAAAAGCATTTCTTGAGTGGCAACCACTAAATACCAGGAATTGTGAAGGATACAAATATTAAAGAAAATGTGGTTCATACCCTCAAGGAGATTTTAACTTAGTCAGGAACATAGACAAACCAAATAAAATAAGGTAGAATATATTAAGATCATAGGATCATAGTTCTAGAGCTGGGAAGGAACTCAAGGTATTTTGATCCAATCCATTCATTTTACAGAGGAGGAAACTGAGGTTCATGGAGGCTAAGTGACTTGTCCAAGGTTGCACAGAGGTGGGGGACTTAGACTCATGTACTCTGATTCTAGGGCTAATTTTCTTTCCATTTTATCTGAGGCACCAAATGAACAGGAAAGTACGGATTTAAGGTCACTCAGAACAAGTAGCAAGAGCAATTAAATAAATCCTCAAGCATTTATTAGGAGACTAATATGTGCCAGGCACTACGCAAGGGAGAAAAAGAAAGAAAAAACAGTTCCTGTCCTCAAGGAGGTTCCTTTCTAATAGCTGGAGACACAACAGAAATAAATTGGTACATACAAGATACATACACAGGTTCTTATAGAGTCAGAAGTTATCTTGTACTACTTCTCAATGTACATAAAGGGAAACTGATGCATAAAAGATTAAAGTAACTTGTTAAAAAATCAAAAAAAAAAAAAAAAGAAAAATCAACTTGCTATCCCTTGGAGGACAGATTTGAGGAGGAGAGAAATTAGATACAGGAGTATAATCAGGAAGGTATTGAAATAGTACAAATGAGAAGAGGGAGTCCTGAGCTAAGGATACTGTAGCATGAGTAAGATGAAGGATGTAAAAGCTTTGAGAAGATGGAAGCTGCAAGAGCTGATGACTGATTGGATGAGGGAGGGATAATAAAGAGAAGAGTTGGTGATTATGATGCTTGGAAGAACATAGTATTCTTAATAGAAACAGTGAATTTTGGAACAGAGAAGAGTTTAAGAGGAAAGGTAAGAATATTTCCTTTGGACCTGTTAGGTTAGATATTGGGTCTCAGGTGAGGTCAAGTGGGCAACTAGAGATACAGGCTCAGGGGAGGGATGAGGGCTAGATCTAGATTTATGTATCATAAAGAAGGCAAGTAAGTCTGAGGGATCTGAGATGATCACTGAGAGTGACTATAGAGAGAGCCCTAGATGGAGCCCTAAAGTAAAAACATTTCACCCACATGTACTTTACCCTATATTACCTCAATCTCTGGAGAGAGTGAGCAGTATCTATCTATCTATCTATCTATCTATCTATCTATCTATCTATCTATCTATCTATCTCTATCTCTATCTATATCTATATCAACACACACACGTATATATACATATACATGTATATATATATATACATATACATACATACATACATATAGCATTTGTCTCACTAAGTTCACATCCAAATGAAGCTTCATTGCCAGATAAGTAATTGTCTTGGAGGTCACTCCTCATTCCTCAGGAAATCAGTGCCGGCTAGCTGTAAAATCCGGCATGGGCTTAATTCCTGGACCTCCTGAACCTCAAATTTTTCCAATTATTTGAAACTTACAAGATATAGTCATCTCCTTCACCTATATAAAAAAGAGCAAAAGCCCTGGTAAAGATGTGAGGCCTATACCTCAGGCCATGTCAGCCTCGGATAGAGAGGGCCCAAGGCTTCACATCTTATAACATTGTCTCCCTTCTCTCATCAGAATAGCAACAGCCTAGAAAAACCCAGTGGAAGAGAAGTCAAACTTTTAATTGCATTCTTCCTCCCAGCCCTAATCTATACAACTTCAGTCAATCACAGCGTGTCCTCTTCACTTCATGGTCAACAGAATAGAACTAGTTATAGAATGTCTACAAATGCTCCAACGTCTTTCCAAGACACTTCTACTGTACATTGTCATCACTTTCCCATAAGCAAGATTGCCAACCTCTTCCACATGGAGAATTGTGTCAGTAGCACTCTTTGTACACTCATAAGAACTGGAATCCATGACCAGTTCCTCCACTATACTTAGGAAAAAAGTATATCCATTAGGCACAGAATTAGGAGATAGGAATTGTATAAAATTACGAGAACATTGACCTTAGGTTATGGTAAGAAGGGGGTTATGTGGACATAAAAATTGGATAGCAATTAGAAAATGTTAGATACTTAAGAAGATCTGGGGAATTTAGTATAAAACATATCATAGTGCACCATGTATGTATGGATCATCCTGCTTAATTATCTTCTTAGATGAAAAAGAGAGACTTGGTTGATTTGACTCCTTTCCTACTCTATGGTTCATTTTAGCACTATTTTTAGAGTGTACAATATATTTGCAATATTAGCATATGCACATACATGCACACAAAAGTCTGAGAAAAGTAATTTGATTGAAATAACACGGAATTGAAATTTTCTTGGTATTTGTTAGATGAAAACTAGGATATGAATATTTTTTACGTCTATGAAATTCTACTCTGAAAACAAATGAACAATTTTTTCAGTTCAATTTTTTAAAAATGAGAAAAAGAGATTATTTCCCTTTTTTATGTCCCACATTGTAACAAAATAGTATTAGAATCAGAGAGCTTGCAAATCAATTGATAGAGGAGGGGGAGCATGTTTCTTCCATGACAGAGTACTCCTGTATGATTTTTGCAATTACTTAAGAGTTTCTACAGAATTTTATGCCTGGAACATGGAAGGAGATCAGGCCCTTAAAAGCATGCCTCTGGCAGGTATTTCATTTAGTAGAAAACAGATACATCAACAATCATTTCACACTCAGGACAGTCTCCTCAAATCTCTACATTATTCTTCTAAAATTAAAATACTTCTCCAATAAATTTTATTTTTTAAAAATTACCTCTAATAAGTACTGTGGTAAGACACAAGATGGGTGTTGATAGGGAAAGACATAATAGCTTTGGGGAATTTTCAGGAAACCTATTCTATGGACTTGATAATGTTAAAACCAATTTGAAGGGATGGCTAGCTTCCAATACCAACATAAATGAGACTCTGCATGCAGGATGGCGATGTGAGAATGGGGTGAAGCAGGTGTGAGAAAATGTGGCTGTTGGGAAGTGGGAAGCATAGAACCCAAGAATGAAAATTCAGTCAGTCACAGTTTTAGCACCAGCATTTTGCCTTCTTTGCATTTTGATTCTTCAATTCATATTTTCCAGATCAATAGTCTCCAAGATGGAATGCACAAACTCCAGGAGATTTTGAGACAAAACAGATGGGTTTCATGGCAAATTTGTCACAATAACCAATCGCAGGGACTGACTGAGTTTTCATGCTCAGAGAAAGGAGGAGTATGGTATGCTTTTAGAGACAAACAGATAAGATGACCTACAAGTATGGATTGATGGAATATAAAGGTGAAGGGTGTCCTTCAAAGTAACTTGCCACCTTTTTTGCCCTCCATACAGGTCTTTTAGCATTCTGGACTCAAGCTCTTGGCCGAGGATTGAATGAATTTAACAAAGGCCAGTAAGAACAGACTGAAATTTCCTAGTATCTTGTGAATGTGAGCAAAGGAACTTTAATTTAAAGAAGAAAGAGTAGAAAAACCACCTATTTTTCTGTCAGATCAGGTTTCTGTCAAATCAGGAATAGCAATAAAAACAGAAAGAATATCTGTAAAGAGAAGTTATTCATAGACAAAACCTAAAATCCGGCAGTAAGCAAGCCAACAAACTGATCTTCTAAATGTCAATAGATAGAAAGTATGGATAACAGACAGAATGAAATAGAAACCTAATACAAGTAGGTAAATTTGACCTGTTAGTATCAATCAAGCAATCATTCAATAAACATTTATAAAATGTCTACTGTATATTAGGAACTGTTTTAAGTATTGTAACACTGAGATTTGGTGATATTGAAGCATGACTAAAACAGAGTGATATAACTTATTAAAATAGTAGAATGGATGAAAAGAAAGGGGATAGGATGAGAGGCAAAGATGTGCTCATGATATCCAGAAATCCAGGAAGCAGAGGGCAGAAATGTGGTAGATAGCATATGCCTGAAGATCAATAAAGGGAAACTTAATGAAAGTCATGGTGGTATTGTGGAGAGAAAGCTGGACTTAGGAAAACTTAGGCTCCAATTTTGATTCAGACAAATGTACTTGTGACCATGGATAAGTCATATAACCTCTCTCAGTCTCTTTCCTCATCTATAAAATAGAGACAGTCATTTCTGTTGTAACTGCATCAAAAGTTTGTTGTGAGGCTCAAATGTATTAGTAAATACTAGTTGAATTAATAAATACGTATTTAAAGCCCCTTACGAACTTTCAAGTGTTATGTAAAATTAGTATTAGTGCAACTGCATAATTGCTATGGGATTTTGTTGTTGTTTCCTTGTTTCAGCTGTGTCTGATTCTTTGTGATCCCAATTGGGATTTTCTTGGCAAAGATACTTCACTGGTTTGTCATTTCCTTCTCCAATTCATTTTATAGATGAGGAAACTGAAACAAATAAGGTTAAGTGACTTGCTCAAGGTCACGCACTGAGGCTAGATTGGAACTCAGGAAGATGCATCTTCCTAACTTCAGGCTCAGCACTCTGTTCACTGAACATAAGGAAGACTGGATGAGAAGTTCAAGAAACAGATCACCAACTTGGCACAGAGACCTGAAATAGTATGTTAAATTATCTGGATACCTGCCAGAGTATTCTCTTTGCCAAAAGTAAAAGGAGCATTTATTTTTGACTTGTCATAATGATAATTCTTCGTTCTTCAAAAACTGGAGAAAATGACAAGGGAAATGGTTATTCTGAAGCTTATTATAGCCAATAAAGAAATACTTTTTGCTGAAGTAGGAATGATGGGAACCATTTTGGGGGGTTGAGGAAACCCAATCCCATCCTATCCAATTCAATCCAACAAGTACTTATTAAATGTATATTGTTTGTAAGGCACTGTGCTAGATACTAAGAATAGAAAGACAAGATACGTTGTAGTCCTTGGCCTTAAGTGATTGATACTCTAATAGGGAAGTGACCCTCTTTCTCAGAATCAATGATAATCTAAAAACTGATGATAGCCTGATATGAACCTTAGAAATGGGTAAAGAGGATTTCAAAACTTTTAGAGAAATGATAGCTAGGATCTCATGTCTTAAAATGCTATAGTTAAAGTTAGTCCAAAAGAGATGGGAAAGTCTAAGGAATTACATTCTAAAGATACAAACAAAAATGATTGCAATGATGAAGAAAAAGAGAAGTCGGGTAAAGGGTTCAATTTAATAAAAAGAAAACCCATTGACCAGATTTGATTTAAAGTTTATATAAGTTAATTGGGATGAATCTGTCCTTGGCTTTGTGCTATTTAACATGTTTATATATGACTTGGATAAAGGCACAGATAGTGTGCTTATGAAATTTGCTCATGACACAATACTGGGAAGGATAGCTCACAAAGAGTATGACAGAGTTACAATCCAAAATGATCTTGACAGTCCAGGACACCAAGCTGAATCTAATAAAAATGAAATGCAATAGGATAAATATATAGTCTTGCAGTTGACTTTAAAAACTGAACATCAGAAATATGCAATGGGAAGAGTTTTATTAGATAATAGTTCTGAAAAATTGCTGGGATTTTAATGATTTGTAAACTTTACAAGACTGTAGAGGTCTAATGTAAAAAACTAAGAAGATGATGGTCCAATTGTATGGTGTTATCATCAATTCTTAATGGCATATTTAGGAAGAATATTGATAAACTGGAGAGGGCCCAGCAGAGGGCAATCAAGATAGTCCCCAAATTGATGTCCTATGCAGACCAGTAGAAGAAAAAGGAAATGTTTAGTATGGGAATGAGGACTAAGGGGAGATATGATAGCTGTCTTCAGGCATTTGAAGGGAGATCAAGTTGAAGGAGGCAGCTAGGTGGCACATTAGACAGAGTTCTGGGCCTGGAGTCAGTAGGATCTGAGTTCAAATCTAACCTCAGACACTTATTAGCTATGTGACCCTGGGCAAGTCGCTTAACTCTGTTTGCCTCAGTTTCCTCATCTATAAAATGAGCTGGAGAAGGAAATGGCAAACTACTCTAGTATCTTGGCCAAGAAAATCTCCAGTGGGATTCTGAAGAGTTGGACATGACTGAAATGACTCCACAGCAATAGCAACATGTAGAGGAGAGCTTGGATTTATACTGCATGGTTCCAAAGGGAAGAATTAGCAACAACAGATGGAAGTTGCAGAGTTGAATTTAGATTTGATGAAAGAGGGAAAATCTTCCTAACCATGTAATTTCCTTATCCAAAAGTGACATAGATTGCTTAGGAAGGTAGCAATTTCCTCTTCAAGATCTTAAGCAAAAGCTCTTCAGTTGTTCTGTAAAGCAGATCCATTTTCAGGTATAGGTTAGATTAGAGGTCCCTTGAAATGCTATGTTAAAAACAGTATGATATGGCAACCCAAAGGTCAATACTTTCCTGGACTAAGTTAAGAAAGCCCCCTTAACCAGAAAGGAGAGGCTGTAGTACTCTGACATGATCAGAAGACATCTGATGTATTGCGTTCAGTTATCAGCTATCAATCATTCTGTTTAGTGACAGAGGATTGACGACTAAGAAGAAAAATGGATGGAAACTGGTGAGAAATAGGTTTAGGTTTGATGTATGAAAAGGAAAAGATGAAGAAAAAGAATTATCTGAAAAATGGAGTAGGCTGCAGTTGCAGACAGTGGGTTCCCTAACATGGGAGGATTTCAAGCAGAAGCCAGTGACTCACTTCTTAAGGATATTGGGAAGGTAATTCTTCTTTATATGCATGCTGAACTATATGGCCTTTGGACACTTTCAGTCTGGGGGTTCTGTGAATCTGTGTATGATCCCCAAATGACTGTCCTCTGCACTTTCCTATGCCAACATCTTCAAAATGGCTGCCTTAACTAACAACTGCCACCTTTCAAATGACTTTATGTAGCTAAGAAAAAAGGTATATGAAGCCATAGCAATGTTTTTGGAATTGATCACCAGGGCTGGCTTTCCAACCTATAAACTACATCTGATAGGCTTACAAGCACAATCTGTTTTTCAGCACCAAGCAGAGTGATTTAAACATAAATGGGGAGTTATTACATATTGGTTGAATTAAGTTAGTATCTTTCCCTCACAACCAGTTTCAAGGTTTTGTAGTTTAAAGAAATTCTGTATCTTGCTTCTCCCTCCTGTCTATGATTTTAAGATGGGATAGAAAAGATAAGGCAAATGTAAAGATTTCAATCACACCTGAGGTTAATCTTCAAAGGATAATATGATGGACATATCAAATTTTCCTACCCTCCCAGTAGGTTGTAATGAGAATGCTGAAAATAATTAAAGATACTGAAGATAAAAGAAGGTGGAAAAGATAAGATACACTCCCCTCTTTCCTTCATCTATAATAAGAAATCAACAATACCAAAGCAAAAGAATATTGGGTTTATGCACGTCATGTTGTACTCATATTTTCTCATTATTAAACCTTTCATCATACTTACCACCTTTGGGGAGAAGAGAAATAAAATACATCTGTGAATGTTCTCTCTACTTTCAGGGAAAGGTTGTTTTCATAATATATTTTAATCTGTGCACAATACAGTGTTATAGGGAACAAGTATATAAATGAGAGTAGATTAAGAACTAAAGTTCATTCAAAGCCCACATGTTTAAATCAGAACTCCTATTACTAAGAATAAGAATGTGCAGCAATCTCTTTCTTTTTCAACATAGTAACACTTTCCTGGTGGGATCTCCTTTCCATTTGCGTTCCATTCCTAGTCATCCTACAAATTGCTACTTGATTAAAAAAAATACTTCACAAGATCTCTGATTTTATAGATATAGATACTTATCTCTTCCGTGAAGATTGCAATTCTCTCCACCAATCTACTTCCTTACTATGCAATTCTTGTCCAGATAATTTACAGGTCCTCACCAGATATTCTATCCATCAAGCTGGAGGTCTTTCTCTGTATCTTTTACATCTCATGGGTATCAGTGCAACATGCAGGTTGCCCATCTACTGTCCTTCTTTCTTGACCAGTCTACCTTGGTTTCTGATCACAATTTTCCTTGATGATATGATTTATAGTTATGTGCCATCTTGTGCATGAGTCACCACTGAAATAAACTCTGGTCTACTTGCACATGATGTTTTCCCATTACTTTCTCAGTCACCTACAACTCCAATTGTATGGAGATTTGGGTGTTCCAAGATTCACAATTAGATGGCACTGCTGGATGGGCTGTTGAGATTAGTCTTAAAAGATGAATTTGTCCCTAACAAGTAGGTTAGGATCATTTAAAGCTCTATATAATTTCTCAAATATAACTCAGTCTACTTTCTTCCTCCTATTCATTTCTGATATCAACTCACCGTTCATTTCTAATGCTTATGTGAATCAATGTACTAACAATAGACTGGTCATCCAACTGCATATCATGATCTTCACAATGAACACTTTTCATTCATCTGGCTTTTCCTGCAAGGATCATTATATTAATTTCTTTTGAATAAATATGGATTTCATGGAGGAGGACCTGGAGTTTTGGTGGAGATTAGATATCATAGGACTGAGGATGTAGTGGAAGAGATTCTATTGTATATCCTTTCATACCCAGACATGCTCTGGCCACTAATATCGTTCATATCCAGAGCTCTGGGTCCATATCTGCTTCTTAGGTATAACCTTAAACCCTGTAAACACTACAGTGGCACATATGTGTGTATGTATGTATATGCACATCTGTACATGCATATACACATACATATACACAGCACATATAAATATATACACACATATGCATACATAAATATAATTACATACGCACATGCATGAACACATGCATGTATGTATGTGATACATACATACATATAGTTTGTAGGGCTGCTATAAAAAGCTATTGAGCTGAGGGCTGAGACATGGCAAGCATATAAATGGACATTTTGGCAACTGCACACAATGGTCTGGAAATAAAATTGGCTTTTGTGTATTTACTGTTCCCTCTTGTTTACTCATCCCTCTTGGGGACCCTCAAGTAAATGTCTTTGATTCCCCAATGGTTGAAGAACCATATCTTAGCAATCTATTATATTTAACAATTCCTTGAGAAAGAATGGAGAATGACTTGGATATTGGTTGAAGGATTGGGGGTTATTTAGCCTTAAGAAGCAAAGTTTTGGGGTATCTTAAAGTATTTGAATGGGGATTCCATGGAATAAGAATTAGACTTTTCCTGCTTGGCTCTGGAGGGTAATACTAGGAGGGTGAATGAAAGTTGAAAAGAAGTAAATTTGTATGTAACATAAAAGAAAACTGTAAAGGGAGCTTTTCAATAGTGAAATGGGCTGTCTTGGGAGGTAATAGATTTCCCTTCAATGGAAGGTTTCTGGTAAAGGCTGGATGGTCACTTGTTGGGCATGTTGTAAAGGGAGAATTTCTTTTTCAGGTATAGAGTAGAAGGTTTTGGAATTTCCTTCTGAAATTGAAATTGTGTGATTTAAAAAAAATTTAGCCAACTTGAGTCATCTCAGTTGGTCTCTTTTTTAATTCTTCCTTTGCTCTTTCTCCTAATACCTATAAATGAATAAAAAGGCAATGATTTACATATCTAAATCATACTCTCCCCCTCTCAACAAATGTCAACAACTCAGGAATCCATATTTACACTTCCGCCAATAAATAAACCAGAATGGTAAATGAGAGCTTACAGCAATCATATCAAATGCTCCATTTGTGGCCCAAATGCTTTATTAAAGACTTATATTTAGGGTAGAAATATCAGTTCTTTCATATTAAAAATACCATGGTTTTATAATACTATAACACAGTTTTTATTCAGAATTGCTTGTTCAAATACTTGTTGACGAGATATGAGCCTAGACCAGAAGCTTTGGTCCTCTCATTATATAAGTATTCCTGCAACCTTGGGTCAATTCCTAAACTTTTTTTAGGGTTCTATTTTCTCATTTCCCAAATAAAGGAGTCAGACTAAAATGTGTTCAAGCACGCTCCCAACTCTTTGCATTTCCTTCAGCACAAAAATGAAAAAGATGAGGTCTCTGTGCTACAGTTCTCCTTGTGTTTGTTTCCCCTCTCCCCCAGAACTTTAGAACCTACAGATTGTAGACTAACTTCTTAATTTATGCTCATTTGTAAAGTGACATCTTAATGTAGAAGAGTATCACATACTAGGCATGCAGCCAAGTTTCCAGGAGTTTGACTACTGCACTGAGAAAAAATGAAAATAGACCCATATTTGAGAATAACAAGCTAATAAAAAAGTTCTATGCATATCTAAGTTTTCTATAAAGGCTGATGGGTATGGATTTTTTAAAAAAGGTAATAGGAAAAAAAAACCTGACAGCTTACACAGTTTTGAAAAATAGACTATGATTCTTGATTAATTTTAAAACTAATTCCTAAGTGACTTTCATTTTTTCCTCCATCTTAAAAGAATAATAAAATAGTTTTCCTGATTTTATTCTTTTCTCTGCAGATTCCCTTTAGGCATGGTTCCTTTAGTTTACTGAGTACATAACATTTTTTAAAAAGAACTGTCATTGGTTTGGTATATAAAATATCCACTCAGCTAGGATAAGTCACAGAGGATCCAAATTAGAATTATAAAGGACATCAGAAGTCACCTAGTCCAACCCACTCATTTTACAGATGAGAGAACTGGCTTCCAAATATAGGAAAATTTTGTCTTGGTATAAGTTTTTCTTTTGTGGAACCTTATAAATCACCTTTATCTTTTTCAATGTGATTATTAGTTTATAGCACAGACTAGACCATCATTGACAGCCAGGATTTCTTAATTTACACATAAACTTCTAGTTCAGAGTTAGATAAATAGCAATTTCAGAAGGTCTGAACTGTTTCTGGAGTCTTTGGGGAATGCATCAATTGGCTTTTGCATGGAGAATTCACATTTGTGGATAGGAAAATTTTAAATCTTTCCCATAAACTTGAATCTTTTTTGTGTCATGTGATATCACAACTCCTAAAAGTTCAACCACTTGAAAGCTCCATTCAGTTCAAAATGGAACTGACAATGTGCTTGGTATAGGTAGTCTAACTCAGTTTCCTTAATTAGAGAACTTAGAAAATATCTGCAGTCTGTTTATCTAGGGCACTATCTTAGGAAATCCAAAGCATGACCTAATCAGGTCTTTTTTTTGTCCCTTACATAAAGTAGATTTATTGAAACAACTATTAGCTAGACTTCATCCTGAGATGAAGAAGATGTTGCCAACATAGTTACAAAACATTTAAGCTAATAATGATTGATCATTACATAATGGTTCACATTTATAGTGCTTTAAGGTTATCAATGTGTTTTGCATTGAAATATCATACAGTACTCAGTGTGACTGTGATAAAAGCAGGGTTACAAAAAGTTAAAGACACTTTCAGAAACCATTTAGTCCAGCCTTCTTAGTTTGTAGAAGAGCAATTGAGGGCCAGAGAGAATAAATGACTTGCCCAAAGCCCTACAGGTAATAAGTAGAAAAGCAAGAATTCAAACCAAAGGGAAAGGATCAAGGATTTATTAATTACCTACTGTCTTCCAGGCATCATTAAATACTTTACAAATATTACCTCATACCAAGGTCCTCTGACTCAAAATCCAATTTATTTCCCCCATTTGTTTCTATGGAGTGGAATGGTCCTAAATAAATTGGAACTTGAGCTTAGAATGAGCTAAAGCTGACCAATGGCAATTTTTATTTTTTAATTTTTTCCTAATTAATTTATTTTTAGTGTTCAATATTCACTTCCACAAGATTTTCAGTTCCAAATTTTCTTCCCATCTCTCACCTCCACCCACCCCAAGACAGTGTGCATTCTGATTACCCCTTCCTCCAATCTGCCCTCCCTTCTATCACACCTCCTCTCTTATTCTCTTCCCTTCTATTTTCTTGTGAGGCAAGATAGATTTCTATACCCCACTGTCTGTATGTCATTTCCCAGTAGCATGTATAAACAATTTTTAACATTCATTTTTAAAACTTTGAGTTCCAACTTTTCTCCTTTCCTCCCTCTCCACCCACCCCCATTGAGAAGGCAAGCAATTAGATATAGGTTATACATGAGCAGTCATGCAAAACACTTCCATAACCATCATTGTGAAAGACTAAATATATATTTCACTCCATCCTATCCTGCCTCCCCATTTATTCCATTCTCTCTTTTGATCCTGTCCCTCCTCAAAAGTGTTTATTTCTAATTACCCCCTCCTCCCATTTGCCCTCCCTTCTGTCATCCTGTTTCCTTATCCCCTTTCTCCCTACTTTACTGTAGGGTGAGATAGATATTTATACCCAATTGAGTGTGCATGTTATTTCCTCCTTAAGCCTAAACTTATGAAAATAAGATTCACTCTTTTTCTCTCATTTTTCCCTTCTTCCTCTCCATTGCAAAAGTTTTTTCTTGCCTCTTTTATGTGAGAGATAATTTACTTCATTCTAGATCTCCCTTTCTCCTCCTCCTAATATATTCCTCTCTCACCCCTTAATTTTAATTTTTAGATATCCCTTCATATTCAACTCACCTTGTGCCATCTGTCTATCTGTCCATCTATCTATCTATCTATCTATCTATCTATCTATCTATCTATCTATCTATCTATCTATCTAATCTATCCATCTATCTGATTCAGTCCCTGAGGTCTACTCAGGTCCCATCTGTGTGGGCATGGCCCACACTGGACTGTGCTTCACTCCCAGCCCAACATGATAAATGCTTCCCATTGACCTTCTAGGCTGTCTTGGGCTGGAGATTTGTTTCACTGTGTCATTCTGTGGGTTCTGCAGCTCCAGAATTTGTTTATAGTCATTTTTACAGGTATTTGGGGGTTTGGGGGGAGAGCTCAAGCAAGTCCCTGCTTTTACTCCACTATCTTGGCTCTGCCCCTCAATGATAATTTTTAAATGGATATTTTTCTTAGTGATGTGGAGTCAAACATATATAAAAGAAGAGGGAGGGCTATTCTGTTTAAGATGGATAGAATAATGATAATGGATGATGGAGAAAAGATGGAAAGAGTTATTCAATTTTTTTAAACAGAGGATTAAGATAACTTCAAACCAGAGTGGAGAAAACTAACAGGATGGAATAACCTGAAATCCAACAAAATGAGGAAATGATAACCAATCAATCAACAAATATTTGTTCACTTCTACTAAGTTCCAGGCATTTTGCTAGATTCTAGGGACACAAGCACAAAGAATGAAATGATCTCTATCCATATAGAGCTTAGTGTAATGGAAGAGAAGTCAAACACAACAAATAAATACTTTGGTGCATAGAGCATCACAAGTGAGAAAGAGAGAAGGCTTGT
This sequence comes from Notamacropus eugenii, assembly GCF_028372415.1. Classification (NCBI taxonomy): domain Eukaryota; kingdom Metazoa; phylum Chordata; class Mammalia; order Diprotodontia; family Macropodidae; genus Notamacropus; species Notamacropus eugenii. The sequence goes on from NC_092875.1 coordinate 270,748,186, forward strand.
TTGTCTATATTACAGAGTATGAAAAGAGGAGTAAATTCCAATGAGACAGGAATGCTAAGTTGGGCCAGGCTCTGCAGGGCTGGATAAGTTAAATAGAGAAAGTGGAATTTTATTCTAGAGGCAATAGGAAGCCATGAGAGTCGATTGAAGAAGGTAGTCCTGTATTCATATATGCCTTAAGGAAAATTACTTTAAGTGCAGTGTGAAGAACAAACTGAAGTGTTAAAAGATTTGAAGCAGGAAGAAATCTTCAATGTCTATTGTAATAGTGGAGGCAAGAAGCAATGAGGGCCTGAACTAGGGGAGTTCCTGTGTGAGTAGAGAGAAAAGGTTGGATATTAAAAATGTGAAGGCAGAAACCTTCACGGGTATGGTGAGGGAGCATGAGGAGATTAGAGTAACACCGAATTTACAAGAAAATGGAACATATCAGCCTGAAGAAGAGATATATTGAGGGCACATGATGTCTATCTTTAAGTATTTGATAGGCAATTGTATAGGAGATGAATTACACTTATTTCACTTGGCACAACTGGTAGCAATAGAAGAAAGCAGAAGAAAGTAAGTTCTGTCATATACATGATTATTTCTATTCTACTCTGTTCTGTTATATTCATTATATTATAATATACAGGTATGCATGTCTCTTTAGCTACATATACATTTATATTCACTTTCTTAGCAATAATAAGTGCCAAAAGTGGTATGGTACACTTTGGAAGGTAATGAGTTCTCCATCACTTGGTGTCTGTAAGCAGAGATAGATGGTTGTTGATAAGAATATCGTAGAAAGGAACTTTGTTCAGAAAAATATTCAAATAAATGACCTGTGATTTTTCTTCTGACTCATGATTTTATGATCTTAATTTGATATATGTAATTTTAGATAGATATGTGTATATATTGAATTGACAATTAAGATTATAGATAGATGATAGATAGATATAAATATCTATCTATCTAGATATATGTTGTATATCTAGATAGATAGATGATAGATAGATAGATAGACAGATAGATAGATAGATAACTGACTATTAAGATTGATTAAGAATTACATGGTTAAAAGGAGAAAGCAGAGCATTCCAGGTTTGAAGTCAAGTCAACAAACGTTTATCAAGGACCTTGTATATGCCAGATACTACAAAAAGCATTGGGCATACAAAGAAAGACAATAACACACACACAGAAGAAACAGTCCCTGCTCTCAAGGAGCTCACAGTTTAATAGAGGGGCCAACACACAAATGACAATGTATAGATAAGATACGGGAAATTGGAGTTAATCTTAGACAGAATGCACTATTTTTCAGAAGAATCAGAAAAGGCTTCCTGAACAAGATGAGATTTTAGCTGGGATCTAAAGGAAGTAGGGGTAGCCAAGAAATGGAGATGAAGAGGCGGGGTATTCCAAGAAGGGGGAACAGGGAGTGAAAATGCCCTGAGTAAGGAGATGAGTGTCTTCTATGAGGACTGGCAAGGAGACTGCTAACACTAGATTGCAATGTATGTGGTGGGGGAATAGGGATAAAATGTAAGAAGCCTGGAAAGGCAGGAAGGGCCTAGATTATGAAGGGATTTAAAATCTAAATAGGGGATTTTATTTTTTATCCTGAGAGTAATGGGGAACCAATGGAGGTCACTGAGTTGGGGGGAAGGGAATAATGACATGGTCAGACCTATGCTTTAGGAAGATCTTTTTGAGAACTTAGTAGAAAGTAGACTAAAGTATCGGGAGACTTGAAGCAGGGAGATCAGCCAGGCTATTGCATTAGGCCAGGTTCAAAGTGATGATGGCCTGTACCAGGGTGGTAGCAGTGTCAGAGGAGAGAAGGAGCATTATGAGAGAAATGTTATTAAGGCATATTTGACAGTACTGAGTAACATTTTGTCATGAGCAAAGACATGAAGACAAGAAAGCAGAAACCGTTTTCAAGAGGATGTGTGTAGACCCATTAGATTAGAATGCAAAGATTCATATCAAGGGAAGTATAGAAAATGACCAATCTGGAAGGATAGCTGGGCTTAGATTATGCGAGGATTTAAATAAGGCAAACAATTTGGGACTTTATCCTCTAGAAAACTGATTTCTACAAAAATTTTTAATAGACTAGTAACATGATAAAAGCAGTATTCCAGGAACATGATTTTTGCTACAGTATGTAGGATAACTGGAGGGAAAGAAGACTAGAGGTTATTAGAAGGATATTGTAAATTGATTAGGTTTGAAATTATACAGTCCTGGAATAAGATGGTAGTAGTGAGAATGACAGGGAAAAATGAATACAAGAGGCATTACAAAGGAAGAGTAAATAATTGTTAGGCTGAGTGAGAGGGAAGAGGCAAATGTTGATTCAACAGATGTTTATTAATCACTTGCTATAAGTACAGAGGGGAGGGAATAAGAATGTATTGAGTAAGTACTATGTGTCAGGTGCTCTCTAATCTAATCTCTCCAAGATTAACTCAAAAGCACCATGCAAATATTACATACCTGGTCCTCACAACAACCCTATAATGTAGATATTGGATTGGCATTTTTCAGAGGAAACTGAGGCAGATAAAGATGAAGGGACTTATTCAGATTCACACAGCTATTAAGTATTTGAAGTGCATGTGAACGCACATTTTCCTGACTTTCGGATTAGCACTCTAACCACTATGTCACCTAGAGAAATGCTCCTGTTTCTAGAGAAGCCTGGTATTAGGAGAAGGAAGACACAAAGTTTAACCAATACGGAGTCAAGCACTATGTTTTGAAGGCAGATAGTAGCTTAGTTTGGATGGAGCAAGAAATATATGGCAGGAACACACGAGAGATAAATGTGGAGTGTAGAAATAAGAGATGAGGCAGGAGACAAAGAAATTACAAATAAGATTGGAAATGTAGGCTGGTGCCCAATTCTGGAGGTCTTTGAATTCTAGGAAGAGTATTAATTTTACTAAAAAGGCAAAAGAGGTAGGTGCTCAATACATGCGTATTGTCTTCTCCCTCTACTTACATTGAAGATTTTCAGAGTAGATAAAGGACATGAACAGATGTGTTAACAAGAGCATTCTTACCCCATTATAAAGATTGGAGGGGAATAAATATAGCAGTAGGAAGACCTGATAGGGAACTACCTCAAGGCTCTGGGATGATGGTAATGAGGAACTGGACTAAAGTGGCAGCATTGGAATTGGAGAGGAAGGGAAGGATGTGAAAGATGTTGCAGAAGTGGCATCAATAAATCTTAGTAACTAACTGCTATGAAAGGTGAAAGAGACAGAAGGAATAAAGATAACTATAAGGTTATGGATATGGCAATTCAGGTGAATGCTAATGCTACTAGAAAAAATTATGAAGCTCAGATCAGGTTTTATATTTTCCAGGAAGACTTCTTTGAGATCTTATCTGAAACTTTTTTTTCTCTTTTCTTGAACTGTCCTAATGCACTTTGTATAGATCTCTGACCTTACTACAACCTACCTTCTATTATACTTGTTTGTTTACATATTATACTATCCCTAGTAAGACAGAAAACTCTGTGGTATAGTAGAAAGATTGCCATACTTAGAGTTAGGAGGCTAAGGGTACAAATGCTACCTTAGAAAAGCCTTCATTATGTGATCCGAGTACCATCACAACATCTGTGAGCCCCAGTGTTCTCATCTGATAAAAAGATGATATTAGCACCTACCTCATAAGGCTGTGGTGCAAATCAAAAGAAATCTGGCTCTTACCCACTTTTCGAGGCTAACTAAACACTCCCTTTCACAGCTCTATGTTTCAGCCAAATTAAGCTTCTCATTATTTCTCATACAATTTATTTTCTACCTCCCCCATCTATTCCATGACTGGCATGCACCACCCTTTCTCCTCAGTCTCTTAGAATCCCTAGATGCCTTCAAAACAAAATTCAAGTGCCGCATTCTATTTGGTATCTTTTCTGGTGCCTCCCTCCGCTTCTAGGGTCTCCCTAAATTTTCCTGGTATTTCTTGTGTATATGTTTTGTATTTATTTATCTTCCTATTGTTTCCCTTAATAGAATCAAAATTACTTGAGGGAGAAGCATGTTTTACGTATGTCTTCATATCACTAGTATAGAACAGTTCCTGGCACATAACAGGTGCTTAACAAATGCTTGTTGAGTAAATGTATATGTATACATATGTGTGTTTATCTATCTATACCTACATAGTATACGTACCTACATGGACACCTACAACCTGGGCTTTGAAAGTCTCTATTAAGGCATTATACAAATGTTAGCATTAGAGTAATTTCTTTAGTCAGCAGTTCTACCTTTTTTTGTCTTTGTATCTATCTAGCACAGTGTCTTGCATGCAATAGGCATTTAATAAATGTTTGCACTGTATTTAGCAGGAGGGTAGGTGGTACAGTGGACAGAGTGCTGGGCCTGGAGTCAGGAAGACCTGGGTTTAAATCCAACCTCAGACATTTGCTACCTGTGGGCAAATCACTTAACTTCTGTTTGCCTCAGTTTCTGCAACTGTAACATGGGAGAAGGAATTAGCAAACCACCCCAGTATCTTTGTCGAGAAAACCCCATAAAAACAGGGTCATCAAGAGTCAGACATGGCTACATGACTTAACAACAGTAACAAAAACCTATTTAGCATTTAATTGGTTGAGATATTTAATAACCTGTCCAATTACAAACATTTTTGCAGTGCTAAATACAGGTTTCATGTTTTGTAATTATATAGAATTGAAATGTAAAATATCAATACCATTTATAATCACATAAATATTTAAGAGGAATGCTAGTCCCTTGTAAATGGCTCATAAATAGATTGATATAAGTTGACCTCCTATTTGAATACAAGTTAATGCTGGGAAAAATACTTTCAGTTCTCTGAAATAAATCATACTGAACACAATTTAAATTAGCTGATGTGAAACAAAGGGGCCTTTATGTTTCTCATTATCCAAGAAAAGGTGAATTGTATTAGTACTATGAACATAAGTAAGCAAGCTATCCTTCTTACTTATGCTGTAGACAAAATAAATCACTAGTAATTCCTGTTTTATTTAATGCCTCTCTCCAGAGAAACCCCAAGATAGACTTGTCTTTTTGTGTAATTTAATTTGTATCATCTCTCTGAAATAAGGAAAGAGCATTGTTTATGTGTCATCTGTGGCCCAGGAAAATCCAGTGACTTTCAAAGGATAAAAACCAAATCAATCATTGAAGGAGGTCTTTTATAGTTATTCATTTCTCTGTATTTTCACAGTGCCTTGTCAAACACCAGAAAATTATTTACATATACAATTTTCAGTGAAACTAAAATTATTCAGGTTCTAATATATCATGCAAATTTTCTGTCAACCTAAGGAACTAAAATATAAGATATTGTTGGGCAGTACAGATTGAATCAATGGGAAAATCTATTTGAAAGTACATTTTTTTTAGCATACATTAGAGCACATTTCACTGTGATTAAAATTCTAGATTGGTAGAATAATAAAGTTGAAGTGAACTTGAAAAATGTGACCTAATTAAGCCTTTTCATTTTCAGATGAGGAAATTACAGTCCTGAGTAAGCTGTGACTTGACCTAGGTTATACAACTAGTAAATGGCAATGGTAGAGCCAGGACCCATGATTTTGATTCTAAACCAAATTTAGTTTTGTCTGCCATATAGTATTGCTTTCCATTCCCTCAGTAAATAGAGAAAACAGTGATTTGGTTGGAAGATGTTTTATTGGGGAGTATGGGAAAGCACCTTCTCTGGTGCTGCTCTCACACCTAACCACTCATGCTCCCAGGTTGGAGTCCTCAGAGGGCAGCTGCTCCTCCCCATTAGTGTTCTGGGGCTTAGACTCAGGGGCTGGGTTTCTAGTGCTCAACTGCCCTCTGGTGTGCTTCCCCACTGAGGCCTAAAGCCTCCATTAACTTTTAGCAAAAGTACTGGGGTGGTATAGTCAGAACAGCTGATACAAAATATTCTTTCCAAATGGGTGACTCTTTCCCTCTATACGTACAAGGTTCCTGGGAAGCAGGGGTAGTAGATAGCATTCATGGCAAACAAGTGATTCGTAGTTCCTGGTTAGTGGAAATTCTTTTTTCCCTTCATAGATTCCTCACTGATTTCCCTCTGCTATGCTCTAAGGGTCAGTGCATTTCCAAGGATGTCAGTAATTCTCTCCACTTTATGTGGTTATCCTTCTGAAAATATGTGTGCGATTATTCTTTATGTGTTTTGGTTTCTCCAGGCTGCATACGTTATCTGAAACTGGAGGAGAAAAAAATTGGGGGTTATTAGGAGGATATTGTAAATTGCCTGGATGTGAGATTATAAGGTCCTGGAATAAGATGGTTGCGGTAAGGATGAGAAGGAAAGAATGGACGAAAAAGATGTTGTAATGCAAGAATAAATAATTGGAAGGTAAGTGAGAGGGAGGAAGCAACTGTTCATTCAATATTTATTAATCACCTTCTATATGTATAAAGGGAAGAAAAGATGTAGGAAGGACCTACTATATACCAGCTACTGTGCTAAATACAAATATTATATATTTGATCCTCACAATAATCCTGTAATGTTGTAATGTCTCTCCAATAATACTTTCAGTGAGAGTGATATATATATGCTCCCTTTGGCTTCACTCTTCTTTTGTCCCCTATTCCTGCCATTTGCTGTCCCGTTATACAAGCTTATGAGTCTCCCTCCTCAAGGTACTCCTGGGTCTGTAGGCCTTCCCTGGGCTGATTGCTTTGGGTCAGAACCTACTGCTTAAATTTCTGTTACTTAAAACTCCAAGGAGCGTGATTAGCTTGCTTGGTTAATCAGTCATGTTACTCCCTCCACACCTCATAAAGAGAACACAGAACATACACTATCTTGGTCATAGATAGGTAGCATAGTGTATTGCATGCTAAACTGAGTTTGAATGCTAACTTACACATTTACTACTTATGTGTCCCTGGGCAAATCACTTAACCTCCATCAGTCTCAGTTTACTTATCTGAAAAATCTGCAGCCTTTTGACTGAATTCCAATCATACAGAATTGGATTCAGTCAAAAGCCCAAATTTAAGGATCTAAAAGGCCACATGTAGCCTCAAGGCCAAAGGTTCCCCACCCCTGGAGAATGAAAAAGGATGTGGGAACTTCCCAGATCTAAATGAAAGCATATATAACAACGAAAAGACATGTTTTGTGACATCTCATCTTTTTGTGTTGTCCTTTATATGCAGAGCTGAATCCATTGACAATTTATCACTAGTGTTTGTAATTCAAAATTCTGAAAGTGATGAATTTGTATGTGTTTTGTCATCCATACCTATGGAGGGGACCAAGGACAAGTATATTTGAAAGGAGTCGAGAGTCTAGGTTGTGGCAGGTATTTAATGAGAATTTGCCTGATAATAAGATCTGTCATGCCATTCAAAGGCATTATAAGTTAGTAGAGACATAGAACATTTTACCTGGAAGCAATCTTCCAGACAATTTACTCCAGTCTCATCAATTTTTAGATACCAGAATGGAGGATCACAAGCATTGAATGACTCATTCAACCTTACACAGATGTCATGTAGTAAAGTCAAGATTCAAGTGCATGTTTGTTTCCAAATCTAGGCCTTCTGAATCTTAATTAAAGGCTCCATCTATGACACCATGTGGTGTCCATTTGCCTTATTAAAATTTTGCTCTATCTAATCAGTGCGAACATGATTTCTAAGCTTTCCTTGTTTGTGATTCCCTATAAACATCATAGCTACAAATAGACAAAGGTATATTCACCGCACTAGAAGCAAATGTATTTAAGGACGTTTTAAAAAAAGATAGTTTTAAAGAAAGAGAAAGAACTTATATTACTCTCTGCAAAGTCATGTGTTTTCAACATGGTACTAAATGAAAGTTCATATACAAATTGGAATTAATGTAACTTTATATAGCACTGGGAATTTTTTCCACTTGGGCCTTTATTTTACCTAATTTTTTATTTTTTATTTTATTGTTATTAACTCACATTTTAATGTAGAAATCTTTTAACTTGTTAATCATAAATATACATAAAATGGAAAGACTGATAAATACTCTGATCATTTTCCTAGAAGAAAATGAGGGCTATTATTCTATTATCTTAATAGTTATCTAGATTACCTGTCATTTAAAAAATATTTTTCATTTAAGGAATAAAACAAGCATTAATATAACATAGTATAATAAAAAAAATAATTGCACATGGAACCACAAATCTACTATGTACAAGTTGGTATTCCTTTTAAATGTACAACAAAATTATCATATAAATTTCTTTTTTTTCTTCCCTCCCTCTACCCCCCACTCTAAAGATGACTATTGTTGGACACAAATAGGTGTGTGTGTGTGTATGTATAAAATTATATGTGTATGTACATACGTATATACACCTACACACCAATATATGTATACACACACACACACACACACACACACACACACACACACACACACACACACACACATATATATATATATATATATATATAAAATCATTCTATACTGCTTCTATTTATCAGTTCTTTCTCTGGATGCACATAGTATCTTCCTTCATATGTCCCTTGTAGTTAATTTGGGTATTTATAATAGTCAATAACTTATTCACTTAAAGCTTTTCTTAAAACAGTATTGCTGTTAGTGCATACAATGTTCTCTTGATTCTGCTTATTTCACTCTTCAATATTTCACGCAAGTCTTTCTATGCTTCTTCCAAAATCATTGAGCTCATCATTTCTTATAGCACGGTAGTATTTCAGCACAATCACATGCCAAAATGGGCTTTGCTATTCTGTCATTTATAGATAAGGAAATTGAGGTGAGGAGAAGGCAAGTGTTTTGCCCAAAACTACTTGATATATCAATAAGAGAGCTGAAACTACTACTAATAACAATAGTTAGTATTTATATAGCATCTATTATATACCGGGCACTCTCTAAAGTGGTTTGTGAATGTCATCTGATCCTTATGCCAACCGTGGGAGGTATATATTATTGTTATTCCCATTTTACAGTTGGGGAAACTGAGACAAGCAAAGGTTGAATGACTTGTCCAAGGTCACATAACTAATAAGTGTCTGAAGCTGAATGTGATCTTAGGTTTTTCTGACTCCAGGTCCAGCGCTCTAACCACTGCACCATCTAGAAATCTTTAGAACTCAGGTCATAGGAACACAGGATTTATAGAGTTAAAGGCTTAAAATATCTTTCAGTCCAAAGGTTCTTTACTTATTTTGTGTCATAGATGCCTTTGATAGCCTAGGGGAAAACTTTGGATCCCTTCTAATAATAATGTGTATTTTCCCCAAATTTATTACTTTATTTGGTCTCAGTTTTCAATATTCACTTCCATAAGTTTTTAATTTTCTCTCCCTCCCTCCCCAAGATGGCATGCAATTTTATGTGGTCTTTACATATACATTCCTATTGAATACATTTACACACCCGTAGTGTAGCATAGAAGAATTATAATGAATAGGAAAAACCATGAGAAAAACAAAACAAAACACAACAAAACAAAACAAGAAAATAGTCTGTTTCATTCTGTGTTCCAACTCCCTAGTTCATTCTCTGGACATGGATGGCATTTTGTATCAAGAGTCCTTTGGAAATGTTTTAGGTCCTTGCATTGCTGAGAGGGGCTAAATCTATAAAAATCAGCCCTCTCACACTGTGGCTGTTACTGTGCATAATGTTCTACTTGTTCTTCTCCTTTCACTCAATATCAGTTAATATAAGTCTTTCCAGGTTTTTCTGAAGTCTGCCTGTTCATCATTTCTTATAGCCCAACAGTATTACATCTATATTCATATACTACAACTTGTTCAGCCATTCCCCAGTTGATGGGCATCCCCTCTATTTCCAGTTCTTGGCTACTAGAAAAAGAGCTACTACAAATATTTTTGTACATGTGGATCCTTTTCCCATCTTTATAATCTTTTTGGGATACAGCTCTAGAAGCAATACTGATGGGTCAAAGGGCATGAACATTATCATAGCCCTTTGGATATAGTTTCAAATTGCTCTCCAGAATGATTGGATCAGCTCACAGCTCCACCAACAATGAATTAGTGTTCCAGCTCTCCCACATCTTCCCCAACATTTATCATTTTCCTGTTTTATTATGTTAGTCAATCTAATAGGTGTGGTGTGGTACCTCAGAATTGTTTTGTTTTGCATCTCTAATCAATAGTAGTTTAGAGCACTTTTTCATATCACTATAGATGGCTTTAATTTCTTCCTCTGAAAACTACCTATTCATATCCTTTGAATATTTATTAATTGAGGAGTGATTTGTATTCTTATAAATTTGACTCAGTTTTCTATGTGTATTTAGAAATGAGGGGAGTAGAAGCATGTGCCTGCTTCAGGTCTCCTCCAAAGACTTTAAAATACCTGTAAAAATGACTCAAAACAAATTCTAGAGCAACAGAAGCCACAAAATGACAGAGTGAAACAGATTTCCAGCCCAAGACAGCCTGTATGGCTGACAGGAAGGGTCTATCTCACTGAGCTTGGAGCAGAGAGGAGCCTAGCCCATTGTAGGCTGAATGGGCACACTAGAGCAGCCTTCAGGGCATGGAGCCACAGGTAGCTGCTGCAGTTTCCAGATTTCTCAACCCACAAATGTCAAAAACAGCTTCAAAGGTCAGTGAGAAAGCTCTTTCACCTGGGTGAGAGGGGAGCTTGGTTGGGCCCCAGCCCCAGGGTGGCTGCAGCCACTGAGGCTGTATCAGAAACACTAGTTGCAAAAATTCTTTCCCAGTTTTCTACTTCCCTCCTAATCTTCCTTGCATTAGCTTTGTTTGTGCAAAAATCTTTCAATTGAATGTAATCAAAATTATCCATTTTGCATTTCATAATGTTCTTTATCTCTTGTTTGGTCACAAATTCTTCCATTCTCCATAAATTTGACAAATAAACTATACCTTGTTCCCCTAATTTGTTGATAGCATCGGCCTTTATACTTACATTGTGTATTCATCTGGGGTTTATTCTGATATATGGTGTCAGATATTGGTCAATGCCCAGTTTCTGCCACCTGATTTTCTAGTTTTTCCAGTAGTTTTTGTCAAACAATGAGTTTTTGCCCCTGAAGCTGGGTTCCTTGGGTTTATAAAACAGTAGATTGCTATAACCATTGACTATTGTGCCTTGTATTGATTGACTCCTCTATTTCTTAGTCATTACCAAGTAGTTTTGATGACAGCTGCTTTATAATACAATTTTAGATCTGCTATGGTTAGGTCACCTTCCCTAGTATTTCTTTTTATTAATTTCTTTGATATTCTGGAACTTTTATTCTCCCAGATTATTTTTTATATTATTTTTTCTATCTCTATAAAATAATGTTTTGGTAGTTTGATTGTTATGGCCCTTAATAAGTAAATTATTTAGGTACAATTGTCATTTTTATCTATTAGCTTGGCTTACCCACAGGCAATTGATGCTTTTCCAATTATTTTGATTTGACTTTATTTATGTGAAAAGTATTTTGTAATTGTGTTCATATAGTCCCTGTGTTTGTTTTGGCAGGTAGACTCTCAAATATTTTGTGATGTCTACAGTACCTTTAAATGGAATTTCTCTTTCTCTCTCTTGCTAATGAGTTTTGTTAGTAATATATAGAAATGTAGATGATTTGTGTGAGTTTGTTTTATATCATTCAACTTTGATAAAGTTATTTATTATTTCAAGGAGTTTTTAACTTGATTCTCTAGGATTCTGTAAGTATATCATTATATCATCTATGAAGAATGATAACAGTTTCTTCATTGCCTATTCTAATTCCTTCCATTTCTTTTTCTTCTCTCATTACTAAAACTAACAATGTGTTTTTAAAATAATTTAAGGAAATGATAAATTTTAAGTAAATGTTAGCAAAAATAAAGATAATAACTCTTTTCCCATCTAAGTTCATAAATGTCCTCATCACCCCAAAATCTGCACATGGCTTCTTTGGAAATCTATGAATCATAATGGTAAATATCCCTGATTTAGTCAAATTCCTTCATTTTTAGGTAGGGAAACTGAGGCCCCAATATAAGTTGTTGTTATAATCATCAATTAATGTTTTGACTGGACTTGTAATTTAATATATAGAGGGAATTCCCAATGAAGAATTTCTGTACTAGTGCAGATCAGTAAATCTCACGCAATTTATAGGCCAAAAGAATTTCTGAGAAGGTCTAAGTGTCTACACACCTTGACATGTATCAGATACTAAGATCCTGGTATTTATTTGTCAAATACAAATGGATTGGAGCACAGTCACTCTCTCCTAGAATTAGAAAAGATTCAGGACCTTAAGTATTGAAAATATAACAGCTAGAGTCTAGTCAGGAGGTTCTCAGGTACTCAATGAAAAGAAAGGACAATGTGCTGAGGAAAGGAAACAGGACTGCTCTGACTTCATTATACCTTATCATTTCTTACCTGTGATTGTGTAAAAAAAAAGGCTAGGCAAGAACAGGAAGATTTAGGGCTTGTTCAGGTCAAAGCCAAAGCTTTCAGAGTACCCAAGTAGCTATTTTCTCCTGAGTTAGAGATGAGCAGAGATGCTAGAAAGTACCTTGGACAATGATATGTAGCTGTCCCATTGACTTACACATTTACAACAAAAACATACCTTTATATAGCACATTAAGATTGTCAAAGTCCTTTCCTTATAACTCTGTGAAGTGGATAATGGATATGCTTATTTTACACATAAAATAAATGAGGTGCACAGTTAATAGCAGTAGACAAAACACAGGTTTTCTGACTCTACATGCAGCCCCTTAGCCATCATTCCCTGCTACCTTTCAGCTACACATTCTAGTTTGTGTCCCCCATGTGCAGACCTGGCAAATGTTGTCACTACAAGGCATGTAGGAGTGAGGGAATATAAATCAGGAATTCAATGTTTGTGTCAAGGCAATCATTCTGATGTAGTTTATCTAACTGGAATCATTCCCTAAAGAGAAGCAATGGGCATCTCATCTCTTAGAATTACTCTAAAATCACAAAGGCCAGAATAAAAATGTTCACAAGGGGACAGTTCTATTTGGGGAGGTAGAGGGATGGTCTGCTTTTTATTCATAGATTTCTTTCACTTCTAAATTCTCTGTCTCACATTGCAATTAACTTTCTTTACCAGGAGCTGATTCCTGTCCAAAGTATACTCACTGCTGGTCCACTCCCTGCAAGGGATAATTTCTGTTATTCAATCTGCTACTCTTCTTTCCTGTTTCACAAAGATTTTAATTAAAGTTACTTGAATGTATCAAGTTTTCACATCAATTTTTACCTAATAATTTACCTACATTAGGCAAATCAGCTTCTTTTCTATATAAAAATAGTCCGCTGTTTCCTTAGGGAGATAATTAGTATGATCTACTGATGGAGAGAAGTTGTACTGGCCAGAGTGAGAAAAGAAACAGGTGAAAATCTGGATCTGGATCTGAGGTAACAGTAATTCAGTATCATCTCTCATATGATTGCCATGGAAACTGAAAGACGTAGTACTCCTGTATTCAGAAACAAAATTGGTCATAATTTGCTATCAACCACTTGTAATTTTTTGTATCTAATTGAAATTTTTACTTGATACCTTCAAAAAAGCAATGCTAGAATCACAAGGGGAGACAAAAGCTTGAATATCATCTCCTAAAATGATAAATGTTCTCTTTCTGGATTAATCCTATATAAATTTGTCCACACATTCCACAATATCTGCTTCTGGGCCACAACATAGAGAGTGAAAAAAAGATTGTTAATAGAATCAGAATTCCGGGTTTTATAACTGGAAGGAATTTCAGCACCTATCTAATTCAATTTATACTCTGCATGCCCAAATCCTCACTACTATACAGCCTAAAAGTGGTAATATACCATTGCCTTAAGATTTCCAGTGAAAGAAAGCCTAGAAGTAACATGGTAAAGAAACTCAAATGTTTTCAACTAATAAAAAGTATATGATGAACCACCATGCCCACAAAATTATATATTACAAATGTTTGCTCCTCAACCTTCTAAAGTAAGTGGTTACATTTCAGACCTGACTTGTAATTTCATTGGTGCAAGGAATTCCCTCTACTAATGTAGATAGGCATCTCATCTGCAATTTGTGGTTTTAAAGGTGGTGTTAGAGTCCGGAGCTCGAGTGATTTGCCCAGGCACACAATCATCAAATATCAGAAGTGGGATCTGAACCCAGGTTCTTAGATGTGGCTCTTAGATCAACCTTGTCCATTATACTACTACCTATTGTTCTTTGTGTTAATTGTTGCTGATAATAATAGTGAAAGAAGAAATTAGCTTTATGCTGGTCAAAATATTTTCAGGGTAGAATGTAAGTTATCTTATGTTCTCAGAGGCTACGTACGTTAAAACCTTCCTAGGCCCAACTGGAAGTAGAGTGGACCTTAAATGTTAACTGATTTGCTATTAATGCTTTTCTGATTAATTGGCTAAGTCAATAAGTATTGTATTTTTTTCTGAATTACCTTTTGAAATACACAGTTACCAGTCTAGAAAAGTTTTTTTTGTTATGTTACTGACTCAGAAGTAGAGACTGTGAAGATACTTATTACTCTAGACAGTGTTATGGACAGAGAATCGTAAAGATTTGATCCATTGTACTCCACTTCTTAGAAAAAAATTACTGTCTGGCTAGACACTTATTTTCTTTTTGATTCTGTTAGCTCTATTATGTCTACTCTAGGAAGCATTTCTAGTCAGTGCTATCCTCATGAACTTTCTCCCATTCCTCTAAAAACCACTGTTGATTTTCACCCTGGTTTTAGAAGTGAATTCAATATTGGCAATGCAGAAATCTTCATTTTCCTTTTTTTTTTAGTATGGACATTAAATAACTCATTTGGGGCATATGTAAACTATAACAAATTCTAATTTATCTGTGTTAAGAGGTGCAAGAAAAGGCATGATTATTGAAAATAATGGGTTATTGAAAGGAACATTTATGTTTGCTTTTGGATGGTAGTCAGAAAAAAAGACACATTGGCATACCCTATCAGACACTTGCCCTACACTATGTTCATCCCTGATTGATCTGACTTCAGTCTTGATGTTGGTTACCTTGGCCTGAACCACCCAGAAAGAGGGAGCATGAGTTTCCATGGCAATCCTCCAAATCATATACCCTGTTCATGGATAATGAATAGTTGACTCTATTAACAAATAGCACTGAATTCCATTGGGATACATTACTTTTAGCTTAGGAGTTTGCAGAACAGCCATCAACATCATCCTTTAATTTAGTCATTCATTTGATTTCAGTCAGTCACTTTCTGTGCATTTCCCTTGAGGGTTTTCCGAAAGTAAAATGTGCCAGCAGACAGAGTCATGTCAGCTGGCCTTAGCTATTCTGTCCGCTGATACTACCAGTAAATCTGTGGCATTAGATGTGAAAAATGAAAAATGATTTAGAATTATAGAAATGAAGAAAAAGGCAGAATTGATGGAATCATTTAAGATTGAAAAATATCTTAGAGTTGCCCTAATTCAACTCGACATTTTTCTTTGTTTTGGTCATTTTCTAAGGTATCTGAAAAAAATCTCTTATGATATCTTTAAGGACAAGATGAGGAAATTTTGACTTCAGTATGCAGGTTTGTAGTTATATGAATAATTCCACAGGCTCACATCAATGTGGTATCCTTTGAAGTATTCTTTGCATGTATATATAAAATACTTATCAACTTTGCAGGTGACGGTTGATGGAGATATCTAATATACTGGTTATTTAGAGTTCAAAAATTATCTTTGATAGGCCAAAATTATGGGCTAGAGCTAAGTAAGATTAAAATCAAATTAGTGGACAAATGTCTAATTATACTTTGGGTTCAAAATATCAGTTTTATGTAAGTGTGAGATGAGGTAGATGTGGATTAAAAGCAAGTGAAAGAAAAATAAGAGTTTTAGTTGACTATGGAACTTATGGCCCAGAGTTCCCCAAAGGGTTTATTTCCTAGAGGGTCAGTGTTTCTATTTTCTTCATTGCCCACACCTGTTTTTCTTCAAGGAAGACTATCTGGGTTTTTCCCAAGTGTAGGTAAATGGGATCCTCAGCTGTCATAAAAGCTCCAAAGTTTTCAAATGCCTATTAGAGATAGGATAGCTGTTATTTCAACATAAGGAAATCACAAAAGACTCAAAAAACTCCTTGGAAGCTAGAGAGAAAACATATAAAGCCATCAGCTATGCCTCAATTTTCCCAAGAAGAGAACTGAACTTCAGGCTTGTTATTGGGGGAAACCCTTTGCCCTTCGAGTGAGCTCTTCTTTTCCAAAGAATCCTACAAAATATCTCCAAGATTCTCAGTCATTTTTAACTCTTTATCTTCCCATCTGGAGTTTTCTTGGCAAAGATACTGGAGTGGTTTCCATTTCCTCCTCCAGCTCAATTTTCAGATAAGAAAACCAAGGCAGAATTAGATGAGTTACTCAGGGTCACACACATAGTGTCTGAGGTCAGATTTGAACTCAGGAAAATAAGTCTTCCTGACTTCAGGTCTGCACTCTATTCACTGTGTTATCTAGCTGCCCCAATTTTTAAATTGATTATTAATGATTAATTATTACTCCTTTGTCATATAATTTGAAATTCACTGTTGCTATGACCCCTTCCTTGAATGGTGTGGTTTTAAGATACCTTATTACCTTGGTCTCTCTCCTCTGGACATGCTCTAGGTTGTAAATGATCTTAAAATGTAGGACCTAGAACTGAACAAAACATTTTAGCTATAACCTGATTGGAGTAGAGTACAGTAACTCCCTTCATTTCTAAAAAAACTTCCCAACACCGTATGTTTTGGTGAATGTATATCACTGTTAACCCATACTCAGCTTGCACCTAACAAAAAAATCTTAGGTCTTTTCTTTTTTACTTTGTTTTTTTCATCAACTGTTTTCCAGTCATGTCTTTTCTATCCTGTAGTTATGTAATCGACTTTCCAAAATTAAGTGAAGGATTTTACATTAATCACTAATAAGTTTCATCAGATTTGAAAGTAAAGGCAAGGGAAAATAAGGCAACAAGCCTTTATATAGAATCCACTACGTAAAGGCACTTTTACAAATGTTATCTCATTTGAGTAGATTCAACCTGTTGAGACATTTTTGGAGTCTGATTCTGGGAGTCAACTGTTGTGTCTAGTTTTATTTTTATTATATCTATATTTTTATTATTTTATATATTTTATTTATAAATTTTAAATATCTTTTATTTAAAAATTTTCCCTTTTATTATTCATGTAACCGAAATGAACATTTCTATTCACATAGAACAAAAAAGAGAATTCAGTATAAAACTATGAATCTCTACTTCACATGGCTTACTTTTTTAAAAAGGATATAATAAAATCCACATATTCCTTTCAAAACTGTCTTGCTTAATGCTTCTTTTCAAATATCCTTCTGTCTATTTATTGTAAATATTAAGAGTGTTATAATGGTCTTTGAGATCACTATTGCTAACCACTGAAAATTTAAAAGCAAAGCTTATAACAAAAAAAATCAGTCTACGCAATGGCTATGGCCAATAATGTATGTCTGACTGGAATAAAAGTCAAGTTCACCAACCTAAAGGCTGAAGAATCAAATCTTGTGCTTAAAAAAATCCGGTCATTGGTCAGCTACTATTCTAGTTTTATGTTTATTGTTCTCCATGATTTTTCAGAAATTGGATTAACTGTCCCATCCACAAATTATTTCAGTACCCTGAAGTTAGGATGAGTCTAATTACAAATAACTATTTTTTTCTATTCTTCCTTATCAGAAGACATTTTTTCTTAGTAGAAAAAAGACACAAAAGTTGAGTAGCTTTACTTTTTCACTGTCATCTACTATTATTTCCCATACATCCAAGAAGTCCCCTGATAGCTTTCTAATCTTTATCTTGCTCCCAATATCACCTAAAAAGCCTTAATAAACAAACAAAAATAATAGTCCTTAGCATTCATTGGGTAGGTGGTGCAGTGACTAAAGCACTGGGCCAGAAGTCAGGAAAACCTGAGCTTAAATCTGACCTCAGACACTTTTTAGCTGTGTGACCATAGGGAAGTTGTTTAACCCTGTTTGCCTCAGTTTCCTCATCTGTAAAATAATTTGGAGAGGGAAATGGTAAACCATTCCAGTGTCTTTACTACCATACGGAGTCACAAAGAATTGAACATAACTGAATTGTTTGAACAACAACATTCATCATGTTTCCATTCTATATTTTAAGGTCATTGATAGTATTCTTAGAGGCTCTTTGGGCTCCTCTATCACAAAATGACCACAAAGAAAAGAACTGCCCCTTAAAGCCTACACACCGTATCAATTGTGTCTGTCACATGTCCAAAGACAAGGCCACTAAGAAGTTCATTATCTGTAATATCAAATCACTGCCATTAAGGACATGTTAGGCAAGGGTCTTCAATTCCTGTATACTGCTTGGGCTATATGTGAATCTACATTGCTCTGTGAGCTGCACACAATCATCCACAATCCATGAAAATTTGAGAACAGTGAATATCTTTCTCTTAGCTAAACGCTGACCGCTAAACTACCATTCTGCTATTATATTACAGCAAGAGTAGGGGAAGCTACTCCTCAAAGATTCCAAGAAAATAATCTGAAAATTCTTGACAGAAGAGAGGAGTTTCTCTAAATGTGTGATTTGCTTTTGTGAGGAACAGATCCCTGGAAACAAGAAAGATCAGACATTCACACTTCACTTCAGACTGGTGGTGCTGCTCTCAGACCCCCGGCAAAGGAAACATAAAGATCCATCTACCTTAAAGGACTCTGAAACTCTTTTGACATCTTCCTCAGCTTTCTGTCCTTGCTTCTATTTTTGTACATTCTTTGAAAATATTTCAGTTTATAAAAATCTAGAGCATATGTCAAACTATTCATGACTTTCTTTTTCTTATCATTTATATAGACACTTCCTCCAACCATTTGCTCCATATTGGTCAAAATCACATCCATAATAACAGTTGCCCCTGCCTCATCACTCTTTCATCCTTCTCCAGAATAAAACAATTATAATGGCAAGGCAAAAATTCACTAGCTTTTTAACACAGCTTTAGAAGATGTCTGAATAATTGAATTCCTTTACTATTTTTTTTTTATCATGCCTCTATACCAGCTTTGTGATATGCTTTTGCAATTCATCACCCATTTCCTTCATTGTATGAGTGGTCTCTACTAAACCACCGTCACAGCAATTCCTTTACTTCTCCCTCTTTTGATACTCATTGACATGCTCTCCGTTATCTTTCCCCCTGCCACTCTACCACTCTGTTGAATTAATTTGTTCCTTTTAAATATATTTTCCTTTTTTAGGGACAATGATTCAGTCATAGGTCAGATTCCTACCAAGTCTCAATGATAAATAAGAAGTGGAATTTACAATCTTGACCTATTTCATTTTCCTTGTTTATTACTCAAGAATTTGAAAGCCAGCCTTTAAAACCCAACTCCTCCAAGTATGGATATCTGGTGCCATGAGTTTTATTAATATGCCTCTTCATGGTTATCATCTCCTGTGAATTACTAGATCTTTCCCTAATAGTATTCCTGTATTTTAACTCTAATTTTCTGTGGTGCATGATGTAAGTGGCATAAGTAGATAGTTTTCTCCTTTTAGTTTCATCTTCAAGATATAGCTTCTTGAAATCAATGAAGTAACACTGATGAACTGAATTCTATCAACCTTGACATTCTTACAATAAACAAAACTATAAGACAAAAAGAAAGTGCATATGAGTAGTGTGAGTAGGCTGCAGCATATTTTCAGTTAGGAATTATACAGGACAAAAGGCATAAAATTATGTTATCAGAGAGATATATGCCAGAAAAGAACATATGCTAGTGATGTAGTAAGACTCAGGGATAAAAAAAGAATGGCTAGACCTTGCCATGTGATCATTGCAACTCATGCAATGTTAGGGGATACAAAGAAAAGGACCATATGTTGAGTGGACCCATGTGGAAAATTTATTTGAGAACTTGCACAAGAATCACAAAGGATGAAAAAGGATGAATGAGTTGGGAGTTGCATCATTGGAGGGAATAGTACATTGTTGAGCTCACATTGAAATATTCAAGTATATACATTGGAAAGTAATTCTCAATATTTATTGAGACAGCTGATCTGGTATTTTCAGCTTTCTTTAAATCCTATTTTGTCATAACAGGACTACTGTGGTTGTGTATATAAAACTGATCCTTTTAAAGAGTCAGATTTAATCATATTTGTTTATGGGAAAAGGGCTAGTTTTTGTTTGTCATGTTATGGACACCAAATATCACAAAGTAGATACTGTTTATCTCATTATTTTTCTGGGTAAAATAACTGATTCAGAAATGTTTTGAAGTTATTGTGATGGCTACAAGGCCTTCCAGGAAGTCTTTATTGCATAATATTATCCGAGTGGACTCAAGATCTCTAGGAACAATTCATTCCAACTTTATTTTCAACACAAAGAAAAAGTTTGATTTTTATCAAACTACTTTCTAGCTGACTACAATAAGCAGAAGGAGAGGGCAAGCTCTTCACCTGAATAGAATGTGCTACTATATCATACTATATCATATGTACATACAAGATTCTGGGATCTTGTAATTACAAATAAGTTAATTGTTCAGAAACATTGCCAAAGGGTGGTGAGAAAACCAATAATATAAATTTCATTAAACAACTAAACCATTTTTGGATTCAGGGAGTTATAGTGCTAGGTGGTACAGCGATTAGAGTGTTGAACTTGCAGTGAGGAGGACGTGAGTTTGAATTTGACCACTTAGTGGCTATGTGACATGGGTCAGGTATATAATCTCTCTTGGGTCTTAGTTTCTTCATCTATAAAAGGGAGAGAACGACAGCCTCTAGCGCCCACCCCCCCAGTTGTAAAGATTACATAATCTAATATATAGAACATAAGAATTTGCAAACTTTAAAGTCTTAGAGAAATGCTAGCTATTACCATTATAAATTAATTATAAATTATCATCTTGTCTAACCTCATTTCACAGAAGCAGAGTCACAAAGAGGTTCAATGCTTGGCTAAGGTTGAGTATTTTTCTTAGGACTACAATTAACACTTTACGGAAATATCACTCAGCCCTGGAGTTCACAGCTGAGAAGTACCCTCGTTCCTTATCCTCCCCCCCCCCCCTCAATTCTAATAAGATATCTCCTTCCAGAAGTCCATTTAAGGAGGGTACTCAGGCCAGTCATTTCTTCTTATCTCAGCAGGCTCCAATCATCATTTTGCCATTATGGCCCTGTACTGAATCCTTTCCCCCTTTTCATCTTCATTTTATGTATTGTTTTCATCCATTAGAATATAAACTCATTGAAGGCAGGACGGTCTTTCTTTTTTGTTTTTATTTGTATTCCTAGTGCTTAGTCTAGCGCCTGACACATATGACTGACTGATGATGTAGTTAGATAATAGAAGAAGGATGAAAAGAACCAAAATCACTCAGCCCATTCTTATTTTTTTTCCTTTCTTTTCTCTTTCATTTCTTTTCCTCTCTTCTCCTGTCCTCTCCTGTCCTCTCCTCCTCTCTCTCCTCTTCTCTCCTCTCCTCTCCTCCCCTAACCCTCTCCTCTTCTTTCTTCTCATTTCCTTCTGCTTCTTTAGCTTGTCTGTTTTAGATTTGTTTATTATTCTTCTGGAAACTGTTGTTAGCTATGCTCCTATCAGCGGCTCGAGGATCTTTCAGCTGATAGCTCTGTATCAGAAACAACCTGAGGTTCAAAAACACATGTGCAAATTAAAATGAATGCAGTGCTACACTATATGAAGGGATCATGCTCACCTACCTTTCCACTCTCAATGGATCCATCTATTAAAGTTAAAATATATTAGTGAAATAAAGGTGTAGGCATGCATAACAATTTGGAAATTGTGTCACCTATGTTTAGATTTACTTATGTTGTCCATTAGTAACTGTCCCAATGAGGATTAGTTCAACTTGATTCTTCTAGATTACCCATTGTCAGGAAAGGCTCTGCTATGTTGGTGATCTGATCATGACACTGTCACCATTGCCACTGCTATCAACTTTGGAGGCATTATGGAAGGACATGCACAAGAGTCAAATAGGATGAAAGAGCATTGATGAGTTATAAATCGTGCCATTGGAGGAAGTTATCTACCTTGGTGAGATATAACTCTTAACCCCAAAGGATAGCTTACTGTGAAGTGATGACTAAGATCCTATAGATCTTATTTTCATAAATTTCTGTCTTTATTACTTGATTAAAATTACTTTCAGTAAAGTCACTATCTCTTACCTGCTGAATCTAATATCCTCTTCTCAGTCTACAATGTCCTTGACCTCTGCAGCTTTCCATAGTTAACAATCCTATCCTCTCATATTCTGTTTGCTCCTTTGGCTTATGTGACATGGCTCCCTACTGATTCTTCTCTTACAAACCTTCTCTCTCTAGGCCTCCCCACTGTTCCCTTCTCCTTTCTCAGCTGAGGACCTCATATCTTACCTTACAAGAAAGTTGAGGTCTTTTGCCCTATACTCCCACTTCTCCCATATTGTCGCCATTTTTCTTTTCTGTTTCCATAATTGACTCTTCTATACTCACACATATGCCACTTTAGTTCAGGCCCTTGTCGTCTCTTGCCTAGATTTTTCACAATAGTATCCTAATGGATTTCTCTGCCTCAAGTCTCTCTTCTTTCGTGTCTAGTCTCCACATAGCAGCAAAAGGATTTTTTTTTCCTCCTAAGGTACAAATATGACCATGCCATTCCCCTATTCAACAAAATTCAGTGGCTTCCTATCTCCTACAAAATAAAATATAAATTCTTTTTTTTTTTATAAAACTATTCACAACCTAGACCAATCTATCTTTCCATCCTCATTGTCCATTATTGTCCCTCGTGATGTGCCATCATCACTTTTTGCTTAGGTTACTTTAGTAGCTTCTTTATTGATCCCCCCTGCTTTTAGTACTTTTTTTCTTCCATTCATGCTCCACAAAAGCCTTATCTTCCTAAGACACACGTAGACCCATGATATTTCCCCTGCTCAAAAATTTTAGTGGTTTCCTATTATCTGCAGAAAAAAATACAAAGTCTTCTCAGGCCAGCATTTAAAGCTGTCTAAAATCAAATTCCAACCTGCCTTTCTGGGCTTATTTTCATCATTCCCTCCTCATTTCTCTCCAGGCTGCACTTCTTATTTTCCCACCTGGGAGCACCACAGGAGCTATGTTTTTAGCTCTATCTCTATATGCAAAAATCGCACTAGCTTGTTTAAGTTTGAGTGTGGTTATCTTTTCAAATTTTCTGGTGAGCTGACAGGCAATGCAAAAATTACCAGTTTGGGTGTGTTATAATGAGAATTCCTTTTCCAGTTGGACTAGATAGTTACTTGAAATCCTTTACATCTCAAGAGATTTTGTGATTTCTACCCAGTCAAACTTCCTGTCCTGTGTTTCAACTCTTTCAATCTATATGTTTGAGTAAATAACTAAGTAATTTGATAAATCCATCCGTGCTAATTGAATTAGTCCTGGATAATAGTGAAGTGGTGAGTTAGTCTTTAATATCATATATTCATACATTATCTTTTAGGTTCTTCCTCTGCATGTTCACCATCTTCCTCCCACCAGATGTTCAGCGTCATCATGGTATCTTGTCACTCTCCAAGACTCTCCAATTCATTTGGTACCCTATGCCAACTAGGGCACTGGGGCCCCATGTTTAGTTTCTTTTCCTTTCTACTGTTCTTTCTTCCAGTCTCCTTTGCCCCATTTCCCTGTCAAAATTTACTTTTTAATGTTTCATTCCCTGGGGAATCATTTAATAGTACTCCTAACATCTACTCATCTAATAACCTAATTAAAAACAAAGACATTAAGGCCAGAGAGTGGATTGAGGTATTCTCTCCCTTTACAAAACTTTCCAAAAAAGAAATGATTTTATAGAATCATTCTAAAGAGAAAGAGTGAATCGGTAAACATCTGAGGCACTGTAGTGTGCAAGGGACATTGAAGGAAGAAAGGAAAGAAGATTGGGAAAGAAGGAAATGAGGAATGGAGGGAGAGAGGAAGGAAGGGTGAAATGAAGGGAAGGCTATAAGGAGGGAAGGAGAAGGGAAGGGGAAGATGAGGGGAAGCATGAACAAAGGAAGGAATGAGAGAAGAAAGAATGAAGGTAGGAAGAGAAGGAGGAAAGGAATGAAAGAAGGAGCAGAGGGAGAAAAAAGAATGGAGGGAAGGAGGAAAGCAAGAAAGGGGAAGAAAGAAGGAATGAAGGAAGGGAGGGAGGGATAAAGAGAGGGAAGGAGGAAAGAAAGGAGGAAGTGAGGAATGGAGGAAGGAAGGAAAAGACAAAGAAAGGAAGGAAGGGAAGAAAGTGTGGAAGGAAGGAGGGAGAGATTGAGGGAAAGGAAGAAATGAAGGGAAAAAAGAATGAAGTAAAGGAGAGATGAAAAAAAGAACAGGAGTGAGGAAGGTAAAGAAGGAATAAAGAAAGAAGGAAGGTAGGGAAGAAGGGAAAGATGAAGGAAGGAAAGGAAAGATAGAGGGAAGAGGAAAAAAGGAAGGAAAGAAGGAAGGGAAAGAGAAAAGAAAGAAGACAGGAGGGAAGAAAGGAGAAAGAAAGGAAAGGAGAGAGAAACAAAACCAAAAAGGCTCTTCACTTCAACCAGGACCTTTCTTTACCTTCTTTGGTACATATATATGGGTTTCAGTTATGGTTTTTGGAACTGAAACTAAAGTGAAGTAAGAAAACCTTTGGTCCAGGGCACAGAAATTTGGAGAGCATAGATATTTATAATAGCTATTTTAAAAGATGACACAATTGTAAATTTATTAAATTTATATTCCACAATATTTTTACTCCTTCAGAATGGAAATTAGTTAAAGAATAACAAAGAAACTCTTAGATGATGCCCTTTCTCCTCCTGGGCAATGTGCCCCAGATGAGCACTTCTTTAGACCCATCTTACTCATTCACAGGTAGGTACTTCTTCCATCCTCCCACCATAGCCTAGAAGTGGCTATGTTCTCTCTCTTTCCCTTTCAAGGAGTACTATCTGAGGGGCACTTCTCTAATGGGAACAGTGTCTAGAGTTTCTCCTCCAATGGGATGGTGTCCCATGGCTTGCAAATGGAGTCAGTGTTGGAATTTCCTTTTCAAGGATTGTTGATCTAAGGGTATGATTAGGCTGTTTCCTCTGGGCACCGAATTTTTTTAATGCATGTGATAGGATTCTCTATTTCCAGCCCTTCTCCCCCTAATTGTGAGGTTTTGGTGCTAGAGAAGAGGGAAAGATATTGATTCAGTAGGTTTGTGGGCAAATAGGCAAGTAGGAGACTCTGAAATCACAATATGAGATTCCTGCTCTGTGTATAAACAGACATATTTCTGCTCTAGCAAGTGTAAATTGGCTGGGGTAATCATTTACTACATGAAAAAAATAAACTCCTTCAACACAACATTTATCTCTCAATAGGTGATTTTATAAATCCCAGACACTAATCATAGTTTCCCACAGGCTGTTTATTTCAAGATGACTCCCCCAGGCCCACACATAGTTTTTCTAATATTTCAAAGTTATCCTTTTACATAAAATCAATAGCTAGTGTGACAGGACTGCCTATGTCTTTGAATCAAATCTTCAAAGGTTTCTAATGGTCTCTCGCATGGAAGAGAAAAGGTTCATAAACAACAACCACCAGCAGGGTTACTCTGCCAACAGACCTGAATATCTCTGCTTGCCCTTGGCTAATCCCACTTACCTATTGGCACCAGCAAATGCATTTCCCTCACTTATTTTGTACTTACAATGGTATTAATTTGTGAGGAATGATCTTCCTCTTTTCCTCATGGGAAATCATTAACTATATAATTAAAACTTCTTACCTTCTAAGAAGGTAATGAGAAACATGAATGCAGTGATATATAGAAGTCTCAACCTAAAGTCAGAAAGATTTGGGTTCAATTCCTACTTCTATCAAATACTAGCTTTGTGATCCTAGTCAAATCACTTAACCTCCTACTGCCTATAAATTAAAGAACACTAGCCCATCTGCACTGGTGAAGGAAGCTTCCCAATAGGAGTCTGCTACATGGATGAAATCACAATTTTCTCCCCACCGTCCCTCCCTTTTAAAATATAATTTCAGGAGCTTTGGGTAGAGTTCCATTCATTTCCTATGGTACCTGAGTGATAAGTCATCAAAAAGAATCTGCAGAAGTGAGAAAGACTGGTCATCTAAACCAATTTGTCTTAGCAGGGAGCTCAGGACATGTTAAGTTGTTATATCTCTGAGAATGAGTTGAAAGTTACATAAAACAGAAGCTTAATGGATGGCCCTAAAAGAAGGGCAGGTTTTTATTCATTTGCATTTTGATGTGCTGAGAAGTTGAGGAATGAGAGCCTAGAACACAGATCTGTGATACTGTCTTCCCAACATGGATTAATTTTTAGTTTGATTAGGTATTGAGAGATCAAGAGAAAGAGGTATAACATAAATAAGGCACATAGAAAAAGCCTTGAAACTCTTAAGATATGAGCAGAAGTCTGCTCCAGATAAGTATTTTTTGAGCATTTATTAGAGCCTTCAACACCATGGTGGATTTTTAAAAAATAAGTTTAAAATTCTCATTCATTCACATATTCATGTGTTTATTATTTAGTGTGTTTACTTATTTTAAGGAATTAATGATCACTTAAATCAAGCACAGGTATCAGAGAAAATCAAAATCAAAATTTCAGAGAAAATACAGAGAAATCCAGTCAACAGACATGCTTCCAAAATGTCTGACCATTGCACACGTACACAGTCACCAGAGAGGGAAGCATCCACTTCTGGATTTTACCCGGGAGGTTCCTTAGTGACTTCTCAGAGTCTCTGTGGCCAAAGAAACACGTCTAGTCAGTAAGCCCCTTGAAATTCACATTTAAATGCCTTTAAAACTTTATCAATGTTGCATCATTTCATCCTCACAATAATCTCATGACATATGTAGTATAAGTCTTGCCATTTTACAGATGAGGAAACTGAGGTTCACAGAGATTGTTGAATAGCTAATAGAATAATAGGACTAATAAATTGTAAAGGAGCTCAGATTTCCTGACTCTAAATCTAGGACTTTTTCTACTAATTGAGTCCTCTGCTTCTAATAAGTTGATAATTTTGGGGAGACAAGATCCAAACATGCAAAGAGATTAAGGATTGATAATAGCTCATATTTATATAGAACTTTGGGGATTCCAAAGCACTATACTTCTATTCTCATTTGACCTATATCCCCATTCTACAGATGAGGAAACTAAGGCTGAGAGAAGTGAAGTAACTTTTACAGGGTCACAGCTTTTTAGTGTCCAAAGTCAGATTTGAATTCAAGTCTTCCTGATTCAGTCCAGGACACCAATGTGTTAAAAGCCTCTAAATATCAAAATGACTAATATAGAAATGTGCTCAAACATATAAGATATTCTGATAAGATTCACAGAGATGAAGCTTCATGTATAGGTAGAAGCTATAAAATCAGGCCAGAATGGGGCAGGATCAGGGCATTGCACACTGTTAGTTAGCCTTGACTCTTCTGCCTAATGGGGATAAACAAGAAAAGCCAGACCCCACAGGACACTTCAGACATTGGTGTTAGAATAGACAGTTAATTAAAGGCTTGATGCCTAGAGCAGTTAGAAAGCAAGAAGGTTTTTTTTTGTGTTTTTTTTTTTTTCTGAAGAAGAGATATAGCAAGCCCAGAAATTCTGATGATTCTTAGCCTTTAAGGTTCCATATACCTTGAGGGCATTTATCTCCAAGATTTCTAGCAACTTCAGGGACTGTTCCAACATAGCATACTGGGGTAAGTATTATTCCAGAGGGAGTGAATAACCATATGTCTGTCTCTGAAGTAAGGGACTTAGGGTTACAGCATAATGAGCATAGAAGCACTCCAAAGTTGAGGCAAGAACTTAATTATTACTATTTTGAGCATAGATCCTCAACATTTTTTACCTTCCATTTTTTGGTGTTTATTATGTATGTTATAAATCTATATTTTGCCAAGGGGAAAATGTTAGTTAATGCATACTCTTGAATTATCTAAATCTCACTCACTAGGCTATAGATCCAGTGCTACCAATTGTGAGTGTCATGTAATTATGACTTCTTCAAATCACAGACACATGATCACACAGGATTTAGAAAAAGTGAGAGATTGTATGGCATTGCACTCATATGAAATGACAGGGATGTCTATGGGGTCTTCAGGGAAGATTAGTACCTCTGGTATTGAACGTGTTGAGCCCTTTCAGGGCTGCTCATCCACCTTTGGTATCTACCTTCACTAAACTCTCACCTGTGGCTCCAATAAGCTGTAGTACGAGCAGAGGCCAGACTCTGGTAAAACCTCTTGGCAGATGGGCTAAACCAGATTAAGAGTATCTAATAGGTCTCAAATGCATCAGTGAATTAAAAACATGTCTACCGCAAGCATGTGAAGACTCCCCCCAGGGGAATAGGAAGATGAGAACAATTTGTTACAATGTCCATGAAGGCTGAAGCATGTGGAATGTTTATAGCTGGTTCAAACAAGGCAGATGCCAAGGTTGGTCATCCACTGCATCCCAGGCCATCTCCAGTCATCCTGACTTCTGTGTTGCCATTGAAGTTCAATGGCTCTGGAAGAGAGAGTGAGGCTGACAACTTTGTGTAACTGTGATTGACTTAAATCCAATTCATATACAAGTCAAGATATCACTTAACAGTCCTCTTCATTGGTCCTTTCCAAAAATGAAGGGTGAGCAACGATACAATGACAACAAAGTGGTAAAGTAAGCTATGTTTATCTGTGCCTCTTTATGAAGTCCTGTTGAATGAACAAAAGAGATCTGCCTCAGTGGTTACGTAAGACCAGGCCCTGCTCTACTCATCCACCACTTACAGTCCATACAGGAACAACAACATGGACCTTCCTAAGGGTTCTTCATACAAGTATTCTGGGGAAGATCGCCTACCCATTATTGGAATTTTCACTTCTCTTCCAAAAGGCTATTATCAACTAACCTCCAGGATATTTTCCAACCTTTCTTAATGTCTTATGCTCCCATGTGACAATTTTCCTCTTTACTTTTATCTTTGGTGACCACAATATTCGTGTCAATAACTCTAGCTTTTCATTTTCTTAACCTTCTCAACTCTTATAATCCCATTTCCCACCTACTTTAAACATTCACTCACCCACTTACTTTAGATTGATCATCTCTCTCAACTACTCTAGCTCTAAGGTCTTGAATCCAAAATTTCAATCTCAGAGGACAATTCCCATTCTCCATTCCTTTCTCATGCTCACTATTTCTTATTGCTCTTTAATTTCATTATAAGCTATCCCCCACCACACACCCCCACTCCCAAGCCTGCTCTCATAGGACAAAGTTCTGGTCTCACATTCTTTCTTCATAGTCTTGACATTTTTAGTCAACCATTTCCATAATGCACTTTCTCAGTTTCTGAATATGACTGCTTTAATTCTTATCCTATTAATCCTCAATGTTTAGTAAATATGTCCTCAGACCCTGCTTTCCCTCTCACCTTCATAACTCCTATTCCTGAGCTACTGGATCCTGCTGAAGGAAATGATAAAATAAGTCACTTAGTTCCATGGATTTACGTATTCTCATCTATAAAAAGACCTCTGAGGTCTTTTCTATTTCTAGATCTATGATCCTGCCATCTTATTTTCCAGTATGAATGGCTGAGGCAGGAGATGACTTGGGAAAACCCTAATCATGCCCATACTATCATATCAATGCCAGACAGGGCAAGAATCTAAAACACCACCAATAAAAGCACAATACTCTGGGGAATCAGAATGAGTCAGATGGTCCCACTCAAGCACTAATTTCATTTTAGTTTCCTAAGCTAGTATAGATTTCTCAGCCTTTAATCTCTGCCTTTGCAAGTGCTTTTGCCACTGTTAAGCATCTTGTCTTTACCACCATGAGGACTTCTTGAACTCAACCAGCTTGATTTTCCTATTTAAAACTATTCTTCCAAATTGGAATTTGACTCCTCTATCTCAAGTGAAACTGATCCTTCCTGATACATGGGGGTTTGTCTAATCACTAACATCTGTTAACCTTACTTCTGGTCAAATACTATGGTACTGTCAGGCTGTTCTGTAGGATTCTCACCAGCAAACCCTGGGAACTTCAATGCTATGAAGAAAGTTGTCTCCTGTCTGAGAATCTTGTGAATCTTTAAGCTGTATGAGACCGAGAATTCAAACTCCTAATTGAGACAATGCTTACCTTCAGTATTGCTGTCTACAAATAAGGACCTAGAGCTGTGGCTAGCTTGTCTGCTGAGTTATGATGCTATGGGCACGGTGATGGGTATCAATAACAATGGAGAGACCACTACGTGGCTTCCTTAACTTAGTCATCTTAGGCAATATAATCATTAATAACAATTAATAACACTTTCTTGCTGTTTGAATAAGATTGTAGAAAATTGAATGAGATTGTAGAAAAAACCTCATCTCCCTTACTTGCCTCTAGCTAATTCAAAAGTAGTCCTCAATAGGTTATGAATTGAGGGAGTGACTTTCTATTGTAAATAGGGTAGTGTTCCTTTAATTCAAAACTGTAGTGCACAATTAATCATATGGTCTGAACTGAAGTGACTTTTTGTTCATTAACGAAGCAGGACATCCTCAATTTCAAAATGACCCCTGGGTTGCAAAAGGAATTCAACTATCAATGATTCTCATAGATGTTAAAGTTCAGAATGTAAGATATCAGATAAGTTGTCTAGGGATAGAGACTGAAGAGCAAGAAAGGTCATGACTAAGAACATGTGACTTGGTGATCAACAGAAGCACATGGAACTTTAAGATGCAGAGCTTCTGGATATTTCATCAGTTTCTTCATATTGTTGTGAAAGTAATTTTCCTGATGCCTAGCTGTGATAATATCATTCTCCTGCTGCCAGATGCCAGCTACCAAGTTCCTATGAGATAAAAAAGAATCTTCTTACCTACACATGCATGGCTCCTTTGCAATCTGTTTCTGCCTTAAGTTTCTGGTCTTTTTTATCCTTACTTATTGACTGTTCCTTTATCTATCTTTGCCATCTCTTATAATCAATATTGATTGGCACTTCTCATTTCCCATAACTGGAAGTAATTCCTACCTTACTTCAATTTTAAAGAGTATTTTCTTCAATGAATTTTTGTGCCTCTTTTTCTATTTGGCTAATTCTGCTTTTCAAAGCATTCTCCTCATTGGCTTTTTTTATCTTTTTTTTTAACCATTTGGCCTGTATTATTTTTAAGATGCCATTTTCTTCAGTATGCTTTGGTGTCTCCTTTACCAAGCTGTTGGCTCTATTTTCATGATTTTCTTGCATCATTTCTCTTTTCTCTTCCCAATTTTTTCCTCTGCCCCTCCTTTGATTTTCATTTTCCATAACCTGAAATCAATTCATATTTTTCTTGGAGGCTTTGGATGTAGGAGGTTTGACTTTGCTGTCTTCTGAGTGTGTGTTTTGATCTTCTATGTAACCATAGTAACTTTCTATGGTCAGAATTTTTTTTGGTTGATTGCTCTTTTTTCCCAGACTTTTTCTTGCTTTAACTCTTTTTTAAAGTGGGTCTTTGATTCCTGGGTAGAGGGTGCACTATCCCAAGCTTCAGGTGTTTTGTGTAAATGTTTTTAGAGATACTTCTAGGGATATATATGTTTTCAGTTCTTCCAAGGTGGTGTGATCTAAGGTGTGATCTAGTACTCCCCTGGCCTGTTCTCTGGGTCAGGGTGTGACCACACGTACTCATTTCTTCCCTGAAGTCTGATTAGGTCTCTGCTCCACTGATGGCACAAGCCCTGGTGTGGCAGTACTTCTCTTCATCCTGGGACTGCTACCCAGAGCTGTGACCCAGATCTGTGTATGGGCAAAGTAACAGAGTACTGCTTCAGTAACAGCAAAGAGAACCCTATTATCTCCTTTTGATCAGTCATTCCATTAACTTACCCTTGGTGGGCTAAGAGCTTTAGAAGCTATTGCTGTTCTACTACTGCTAATTCAGTGGCTTCAAAGGCCTGCTCCAGGTTTACAAGGCCCAGTCTATGCTGGCACAGCCTTTGTTGGACTGTGCTCCACTCTCAGTCAGGTGCAACAGACATTTCCTGCTGAACTTTTAAGTTGTCTTTGACAAGAAAATTATTTCACCCCATCCTTTTGTGGGTTGTGACACTCCAGGAATTGTTTTATGGCATTATTTAAAGATTTTCTGAGAGATTTTGGGAAAAACTCAGGGTTGTTGCTGCCTTTTCTCTGCCATCTTAACTCAGGACTATTTCTTTTTATGGTGAGTCTTAGATTTTTCTTTATTTTTTTACCATTGAAAAAATTTGTAAACTTGAACTAGGTAGCACAGGGCACTATTCAGCAAAGATTTTCAAGAAATACATGTCTTCATCTTATGTGTCCAGATTGAAAAGTCTTTCTTTTTTGGGATACACATCCTGATCCTTCTAGGCACTGAATCTTTGACTAAGGAGTGAGTGTAAGAGACATCCAGTAAGGTCAATACATATAAAGAATAATTCATTGGATTTTATGTATATATATATATATATATATATATATATATATATACGTATAATGTATGCATTCATATATATGTATATACACAGGTGTGCATACATATTTAATCATAGAACATTCTATTGGTTGCTTTACCTTCCTGAAAGTAAACATAAACATTAGAGATCAGCTTTGTTTAAATTCTTGCTTTTGGAAGATATTTCCAAAATGAGAGCAAGAATGACCTGTTTTCAGCATCAAGAGTGTCAGAATGTTGAAGAATCAAAAATGGCATTATGCTAAAAAATTTACATTTAATTTAGTGAAATTTTGTAAAGGCAACAAATTATCTAGAAAATCAAAGCACCAAATTTTTAGTAAATTATCTTGCCAATATATTTATGTAATTATTTGCTTGGATGTGAATATAACTCTAGGGTAGGGGGCTTTGGAGTCCTTTTTCAACATAAACTAGAATTTAGGAAGATAGCTATCCATAAGGTGATGTCTGACACCTTGAGAATATCAGCAGCTGCCTTCTGGGAATCCCAAAGTCCTTTCCCTCCATAAAGTGATCCATATAACTTTAAGGTGATTAGTTATTTTCACCTCCATTTCTCTCAAGAAATCTTAAGCAGATGAATGGATTAGGATGAGTGAATGAAATCTATGTCTTAGAGGCACATTTTTTTTTTTTTTCCTACAGTCAGCTCTCCTACATTTTTAAGGGTGGGGAATGTCCGTGGTTCCATCTAGAAGACTTTCTCCTTTGTCTCTCAGTGTCTCCTTCTTTTAGCTTTATTTACCCTCAGTTTTTTGAAGAAGTTTCTTTGGGGCATCCCTCTTGCACAGATCAGTATACTGAAACCCAGAGAGGTGACATGATTTGCCATAGAAACAGAGCTAATTGGTGGTAATGCTAGGATGTAAGTCTAGATCTTTAGGTTTTGACTTCACTGCCTTTATGCTACCCTATATTGCCCCTCCATGTGAAAATTAATCATAACAATGACTTGGCAGATGGAGCAGTGGAAAAACCACTAGACTTGTGGCAAGAGCCTTTGGTTCAAATCCCAGCTCCAATATTTATTAACGGTGTCAACTTACCCTAGTTGTCACCATTCCTCTGACTTTTCTCATTTCTACAATGAGTATATTAGAGAAGAACTTGACACACACAAAAAAGGTATCAAGAAAAATTTATCAAAAATGGAGTTCAGAGGAGGAAAGGCCTATGTTTCTTCCCCTGTAGGAATGGGTAGCTTCCAGCATGGCCACCAGAAGGACTATGACCAGGTCAGGACGAGCTAGGACTGTTATAGAATTCTGAACTTTGGATTTCCCATGGAACCCCCCCTGACCATGTGACTTCTTGTTCTCCTCTGATAGGCTTTCCTTCAGCTTATTGACCATACACAGCATTTTTCTGACCTTCACCTCACTGTACTAGGTTATACCTACCTCCCTATCAAAGTGTGGAAATAAAACTTACTTCCTGTTTTCCCACAAACTCCCTCCTTGTCTCTTTATTAAAATTTTTGTTTACACACCAAAATCCAAACAATACTTCCTCACTTTCTTTCCCCTAGGAATTCTTCCCTTCATCTTTCTCCCTTTTATATGAATATGGGAAGGGAAGAAAATTGACCGATGCATTGACAAATCACAAGGGGGCAGTCCCCTTGTTACAAGTACAGATAAAGAAATTCAAAGGAAAAAGCAAATTAATGAACTGTCCATCTCATACAGCAGATCTGAGGAGGAACATCATCTGATGCAGTTTTCTGGTCTGGATGCTCCTTCAAGCAGTCTTCAGCATAGCATCTCAGTATCTTCTTTCCTTTATTTTCTTGTAGAAATCCAGATGTCCACTCTCCTACAAAACTGACCTTAATGCAATTTTAGATTACCATTCTTATCACTCTTACAAAATCAAAATTGGAACTTCGTTCAATTGTCATGTTTAAGAAATTCACATTAGAACCCAGCCATCAGTAGTATGAGATTTCACTAAGGAGTCAATAACAGGCTCCAGTATTTACATAAATATAATAAGTAATCATTTTTAACACAGTACATATCATATCATAAAACAATTCCAACTTCTGGTCATGTGATGCTTCTTTTTTTTTTATTTAACTTTTAACATTTATTTTCACAAAATTTTGGGTTACAAATTTTCTCCCCTTTTATCCCCTCCTCCCCCCATACCCAAGCATTCTAGTCGCCCCTGTGACCAATCTGCTCTCTCCTCTATCCTCCCTCCCTGCCCTTGTCTCCGTCTTCTCTTCTGTCCTGTAGGGCCAGATAGCTTTCTTAACCCCTTAACCTGTATTTCTTATTTCCCAGTGGTAAGAACATTACATTTGATCCTAACACTTTGAGTTCCAACTTCTTTAGCTCCCTCCCTCTCCACCCCTTCCCCTTGGAAGACAAGCAATTCAATATAGGCCAAATCTGTGTAGTTTTGCAAATGATTTCCATACTAGTTGTGTTGTATGGGACTAACTATATTTCCCTCCATCCTATCCTGTCCCCCATTACTTCTATTCTCTTTTGATCCTTTCCCTCCCCATGAGTGTCGACCTCGGATTGCATTCTCCTCCCCATGCCCTCCCCTCCATCCTCCCCCCCACCCTGCTTGTGCCCCTGTCCCCCACTCTCCTGTATTATGAGATAGGTTTTCCTATCAAAATGAGTGTGCATTTTATTCTTTCCTTTCGTGGAATGTGATGAGAATAGACCTCATGTTTTTCTCTTGCCTCCCCTCTTTATCCCTCCACTAATAAGTCTTTTGCTTGCCTCTTTTATGAGAGATAATTTGCCCCATTCAACTTCTCCCTTTCTCCTCCCAATATTTCTCTCTCACTGCTTGATTTCATTTTTTTTTTAAGATATGATCCCATCCTCTTCAATTCACTCTGTGCACTCTGTCTCTATGTATGTGTACGTGTGTGCATGTGTGTGTATGTACTCCCACCCAGTACCCAGATACTGAAATGTTTCAAGAGTTACAAATATTGTCATTCCATGTAGGAATGTAAACAGTTCAACTTTAGTAAGTCCCTTATGACTTCTCTTTGCTGTTCCCCTTTTCATGGTTCTCTTCATTCTTGTGTTAGAAAGTCAAATTTTCTTTCCAGCTCTGGTCTTTTCATCAAGAAAATTTGAAAATCCTCTATTTCATTGAAAGACCATTTTTTCTCCTGAAGTATTATACTCAGTTTTGCTGGGTAGGTGATTCTTGGTTTTAGTCCTAGTTCCTTTGACTTCTGGAATATCCTATTCCATTCCCTTCGATCCCTTAACGTAGAGGGTGCTAGATCTTGTGTTATCCTGATTGTACTTCCACAATACTTGAATTGTTTCTTTCTAGCTGCTTGCAATATTTTCTCTTTCACCTGGGAATTCTGCAATTTGGCCACAATGTTCCTAGGAGTTTCTCTTTTTGGATCTCTTTCATGCGGTGTTCTGCGGATTCCTTGAATATTTATTTTGCCCTCTGGTTCTAGAATCTCAGGGCAGTTTTTCTTGATAATTTCATGGAAGATGATGTCTAGGCTCTTCTTTTGATCATGGTTTTCAGGTAGTCCCAGAATTTTTACATTGTCTCTCCTGATTCTATTTTCCAGGTCAGTTGTTTTTCCAATAAGATATTTCACATTATCTTCCATTTTTCGAATCTTCTCGCTATGTTCTGTGATATCTGTCTTTCTCATAAAGTCCTTAGCGTCCATCTGTACCATTCCAGTTTTGAAAGATCTATTTTCTTCAGTGAGCTTTTGAATCTCCTTTTCCATTTGGCTAATTCTGCTTTTGAAAGCATTCTTCTCCTCATTGGCTTTTTGAACCTCTTTTGCCAATTGAGTTAGGCTAGTTTTCAAGGTGTTAATTTCTTCAAGATTTTTTTGGTTCTCCTTTAGCAGGGAGCTGATCTGCTTTTCATGCTTCTCTTTCATCCCTCTCATTTCTCTTCCCAGTTTTTCCTCCACCTCTCTAACTTGATTTTCAAAATTCTTTTTGAGCTCTTCCATGGCCTGAGCCCATTGGGTGGGCTGGGACACAGAAGCCTTGATTTCTGTGTCTTTGCCTGATGGTAAGCATTGTTCTTCCTCATCAGAAAGGAAGGGAGGAAGTGTCTTTTCTCCGAGAAAGTACCCTTCAATAGTTTTATTTCTTTTCCCTTTTCTGGGCATTCTCCCCAGCCAGTGGCTTGACCTCTGAATATTCTCCTCACACCCACCTCACCTCCTGATCCTCCCAGCCAGCGTTTGGGGACTGGGATTCAAATGCTGCTTCCCATCTTAGGGCTTTTGGCGGGGGCAGGGCTGCTATTCAGTGTGAGAATTAAGTTCAGATGGTCAGGTCGAGGCAGGGCCGCCTCTCAGGCACCGTTCCCTCGGGGGGTTTATGCACAGCCCTTCCACAATGGATCCAGGCTCCCGCCCGCTTGGGGAGCCCCTGTCTGCAGCCGCCTCTCAGCTTCTATCTCCCGGGGGGGCCCGAGCCATGGGGACACCCCACTCCCCTCTTGACCCGCCAAAGAGACTTTCTCACCGACCCTCGTCACCTGTGGGTGGGGGGGGGCTTGTGTGGTCGCTGGAGATCCCGTCTCTGAAGCCTGCTCGGATCTGTACCTCCCGGAGCCCCGGCTGCCGCAGGTCTGGACTGGGCTCCGCGTCTGCAGCACGACGGACCTTTTGCGAGAGGTTTGCAGGTCCCTCTGTGGGTGGAGGGACCACGTGGCCGCAGGATATCCCGTCTCCGTAGCCCACTCAGATCTTTTCCTCACGGTGTCGCAGCCGCTGCAGGGCTGCACTCAGCTCCCAGTCCCGGCGCCCAGTCCACAGCGTGAAGGACCCCCACGAGAGGTTTGCAGGTCTCTCTGGAACAGAAATCTCCCTCGCTCCAATATTCCGTGGCCTCTGGGTGCAGAATTCGCCGTGAGTTACTCCCCTCTAGCCGTTCTGTGGGTTGTGGGTTCGGAGCTATGTGTATGTGCATCTTTCTACTCCGCCATCTTGGCTCCGCCCCCGTGATGCTTCTTTTAAAGCATTTACAATATAGACCACAACCATTTTTCTTTTAACATTAATCAACTGAGACAAAATAATAACTATGTATGCAAACCTCATAGGTCCTCAATCTAATGGTTTCCTTGCTATTAGTAAGAATTAAAGGACCCTAACTTATTGTTGTTGGTCTGAAATTTTAAGACCAATAGTTTAATTTTAGACTTAACCTCAGATGTTCCCCTACCAACAATCTTTTAATAAATCTGGTATTAAGCTTACAAAAGTTTTGATTATGGGAAATTGCCACTAAGAGTAAAGACGTTGCAGCAAAAAAAAAAACATCTCCCTAACTTCATGTCAATTCCAGGCAGGAGTACATTGTCAACTGGCATTCAGCCAGGATTAAAGTCTGCCAGGTGTCAGTGGGGAAATTGAGTCAGGAGAACCTTACCTTATCCCAGGCTGAACAGCCACTCTTTCAGACCTCCCATGAGATCACTTTTTTGCAGTTCATCCCAGTATCTCACAGGTTTACTGGAATCATGGATCAGTGGCTCAGACCACCTCTCTTGCTATCCACATCTAGTGTTAGACTCAGAAGAATAGTCAGTTAAGAATCCCATAAATCTTAAAATAGCAAGCTTAATAATCAGTTTCAGCTATGACTATAATTTCACATTGGCTAAATAACATCTTTTGAAGAAAGTCTTAAATGACTTACATGCCTTTCTATACATGTTCTAGTTCCTGATTAAATAACAATCATAAAATCAAATTTACCATCATAACCATAAGATATTGCTCTAATAGATCTACATCTGTTTCCCAAACTACTTTATCCCTTTCTAACTATGCTCAATCTAAAAGAATGAGTTACACATACAATAAGTTCAAACACTAACTTCAACTTATGTTTATGAAATGAATTCAAATCAAAACAAACATTTAACTTCTCCATCAATGTAAAATATCACCAAAGGTTACCTGCCTCTAAGAAATTTAAGACTGCAATTCTTTTTACCAACTGAAAATGTCTCAGATTTAGTCTCAGTAATTAATTCAGTCAATTGTTTTAATACCAATGGCTTTTACATCATTTTGTAACATGTAAAGACTTTATTCCAAGTTCGAACCTTTGTCCATTATCCCAAAAGAGTTTTAGTCCCATTTGTCTAAAAGGGCCCTGGAAAACCTCACCTTGTCCCACATGAACTGGCTGTCTAGAGGTCCATAAAGGCATATCCCTATGCCCTATCAATCCAATTCTCCAGGCCACTCCCATCAAGACCACTTCTGGAACCCCCAGACCACCTGGGGCCACCTCAGACTCCTTCCCCAGAGTCCCTCTGTAGGTAAGATACACCTTGTTTTAGCATTACAAATGCTCAGATTCCCTAAAAGTACATCCAATACTGTGAAATCTCAACAAACTTTGACCCGCTGGTTGAAAGAAGGCTGAGGTTGAATTCATTCAAGCAGGACCCAGCAAGTTGCCATCTTTGGGTCCTCAGCAATTCCATACCATTATAGTTAACCTTAAATCCCAATCTTGCTCTATGGAGCAATGATTTAACATTATATTTATACTTTGGTTTTCTTTTCTTTATTTAATCATTCCCATAACATTCAGAAAAATGTTCTATTTCAGGGATTTTATCTTTCACAAGACCATACCAGAGTATCCATTTACCCAATATTTACATTGTGCTTACATCTTAGACTATCTGCTTTGATTATGGAAACATGCCATGTAGATGAAAGGCAAGGACCAAATTAGATATCATCTCCACCTTAAAACCAGACTCAGAAATAATCAAAGGGGAAAACATTCATTTTCAGAGGAATACAATGGGGAAACTGAGTCAGAAGGATCTGCCTATAACAGTCACATTCCTCTCTGAGTAATAGAACACAATTTGTAATGGTTCCCGAGGCTTTGCATTTGATGGCAGCTTTCACTAATCAAGAGTATTACCAGGACTTACATCTTAGATCTTAAATTTGTCCTAAAAGTCAATCACTGGAGATCGTTTCTATACATTTTCAAATTCTCACAAATTCTCACCAGTTCTTTATACAATCTCCTCAGCTGCTGGGGTTATACTTTTTGACTAGCCTGAGGACTGCTCCTTTCCATGCATACACACACAATGTACCAACCAACTTTAGGTTTTAGCATTAGAACTGCAAATAGCAAAATTACAGTTTTCATAAGTGAAAACCAAATTGTTTCAGCTGTGAACACAAACAATAAATTTCAGATGACATCAATTGCATTTTCATATCATATAAAAATTATTGAAAGAAGGATGGGCTGTCTTACCAAATGCAGACAGCGAATGGCTGGCTTCTCCACCATGACCCATCCCCCTTCACCCTCTACCCATGACTGTACCTTTGTGCTGAACTTAGATACTTCCAGAATGTAGCTGCTGTCCCTTCAACAGAATCAGGATAATAGCTTCTACTAGCTGGTCTTGAAAAAGGGCAGAGTTTTCTTTTTCTCTCTTAGTAATTTTCTTAATTTTTTTTTTTTTTGAAAATTTACTTGCTTTGGAAATGCAGTTCTTAGGCCTTCTAACAAGCAAATTATCATATGATCTCCCTTCCTCTTGTCCTCACTCTTCTGATAATCCCAACCTGGGTCAATAATGGGAACAGCAGCTGCTCCTGAGGGATATTGTGGGGTCATCACTAGTCAAACGACTCCCAGACTTTCGAGTTTGTCACCCCAAGAAAGCTTCCCTCAGTAGTGGGGTCTTCCAAGGATCTCCCCAGTTACCCTCTAATCTGAATGAGGTCTGAGATGGAAAACAGAACATGCTCTCTAATTGTCCCACCAGAAGTAGGTACTTCCCTCAGAGGAAAAAGCCCAGATGATCCTGTGGGGATGGGGTTTTGGTTAGAGATAGGAAATCCCACGTCTTGAGAGAGAGGGGATGGGGAATGCTCCCTGGACTGGATTAGGCTGCAAGGCTAGGGGATCTAGTTGGCAAGGGTAAAGATCAGCTGACACCTGAGGAGAGGAAGGGATCATGGGGGAGATACTCGGTGACTGCTGTGGGAGTGGGGCCCGAGGTCTAAGCAAAGTTGCCTCAGGGAGAGGGGCTGTAGAGGGTCACACCTCAGCAAGACTCATTACTGGGGCCAGAGGAGAGGGAGAGGACCAAAGCCCTGAGGGCCATAATAATGGGATCATCAAAAATGTGTGGTTGATCCCCACTGATCCTTTTGAGGAGCAGTTCTAGCTACAAGCATCTCACAATCTTTCCTGAGAACAGGGTCCTGAGAGAGCTCGACAAAGGTCATTATGTAGGTAACTTCTATCCATTTTCCTTCTAGGTACACGGTGTCATTCTAACAGTAAGAGTATTCATTTTTAAAGTCCCCAAAACGAGTCAAGCTATTGGTCCTCTAGGCAATACTGAGGCCAAACAGTGTTGCAAAAGAACACCAGCTTTTTCCTTCTAAGTTCTTTAGAGAAACTAATTTTCCCCCAATTTTATAAAAGATAAACTCAAAAGCAAATTTTGGGGACTGAAGAGAATTGACCCATTTTAGGCTTGGGGCTGGAAGACCCTTCCTCCATAAAGGAAGATTTAAGAGTAACCTACAGGGACCTGAGAAGTCAGCATCCCCTTTCCCCCCCAAAAAAACTGCTTCCAAAGTACTTGGAGAGGGAGAAGGGGAAAAGGGAGAGGCTTTCATACCTTCCAGTCTTGACTGGAGAGGAGCTGTAGTTCCTTGTCCCTTCCCTTCCAA
Organism: Notamacropus eugenii; assembly: GCF_028372415.1. Classification (NCBI taxonomy): domain Eukaryota; kingdom Metazoa; phylum Chordata; class Mammalia; order Diprotodontia; family Macropodidae; genus Notamacropus; species Notamacropus eugenii. Next base: position 270,789,522 of record NC_092875.1, read on the forward strand.
TCTTCATAAAACCATAAACCCTTTATATACCAAATTAACTTACCAATAAAAATTTGGTAGGCCTTCCAAAAACCATACAAAAGATTTTACAAAGCATTTCTTAATACAACAAATATTTTCCTCTCTTAAGAACCTTCTCCCATGGACAGAGTTAAGGCTTCTAAAAGAAATCACTGAAATTCTAAAGTGAATTCTCAATTTAAACACATTGTCTTCTGGTATCAGATATATTTACTAAGTTTAACCATAAAGAACAGATTTTAGCTTTGAGATCTCATTAAATCAAAACTCAACTTTTCACTCCCAACTGCCTGGTCTTTTACTCTGCTAAATTCCATTACAAAAGAGGTCTTCCTTTAGGTAAAGTCTGCCACTCCTCTATCTGAGGAGGAAAGCCTTTCCCAGATTAAAAAAAAAGTTTTGAATCAGATTAATTAAAGAGCCTACTTGCCCAGGCGAAAAAGACCTAAATAATTTAATACAGACAAAGTGTGACTTCCAAGCATGAAGCTTGGGAGCTTAATAACTAATAGTAATAATTAAAAATCACAGTAAACAATTTTTAAATCTTTAAGTCCAATAACCTTCCATAACTTTGTCTATTGGTTTCTCAATCAGGCTAAACATTTTCTTAAGTGGGATGGGGGAGAGGGAGTACATAGTCTGAGCACACACATGGATACTCTACCATCCTACCCATATCGTCCCCTCCTTTTATATTTCAAATAAACCAAATACTCACCACCTCTTCCAGCTTCCTTTTTCCTTAAAAAGAAATCTTAGAGGTTAAGAATCTAACAATTTAATTTAATTTAACAATTTAACTAATAGAGTCATATTTTTTTTTAAGTTGAATACTCTACAAAGAGCCAAAATCATTCTTTTCATATTCACAACCAGGCCAGGATTCGAGAATGCAGAAAGAAAGATTTTTTTTTAAAGCAGCTTCTTAAAAGTTTTCAAACTTTCTATTATCACCATTATCAAGCCAAACAGTAAAGCATTTTTTTTCTCTCTCCAGCCCACTCACTCCTCTGAGGCTGCTGTAATCAGGCAGAGAAGGAGAGGGGGAGATCAAGAGATACCAGAATTCCAAGGGAAAGTCCAGCCACAGCCACAGCCACTTTGGCTGGTTTAACAAAACACTTCACAAACACAGAGACATGCACAGAACAGATAGAGCAATACAGTTCTTCTCTTTTTAGGAAATAAACTAATTTTAGATTAGACCGGTCAAAATTCTACTATTCATCTCAATTTACTCTGACTCCAAGCCAATTCTAAGTATTAAATCCCTCCCTAATAAGCTTACTCCAGCTTCCGGGGCAAACACCTAGAGGATACCAGAAGGCTTAGGGAAATGCAGGTGGGTCACTGTTGGGACTAATGTCCCTGGGCCCTAGCAACCACTATAGTTCTTTTGACCTGGAAGCAGATTGAATCCTCCCAATATCCCCAGAGGCTCTCCTTTCCTCTATGGCTCAGATTCCCGGGGATTCTGTCCAAGTTTTCTCCATTTGCTTAGTGCCAATAAAAAAAACAAAACTAAAACAAAACTTCTGCACAAGAAAAAGGGGCCAACAAAGAGTCTGCCACTCCGAACTCCCCTTCCTCAGAAGAAGACTGATCCAGAGCGGAAGCTCCCAGGGTGACGTGATCTTTGCTCAGTATACTGACTTATGTGGTGTGCCAGCAAAGTTTTCTCCCTTCCTTCCTTCCTCTGAACTCCTGCCCATGATCTGATGTCGCATGCTTGGACTGGAGGAGATGTAACTTACAAGAACAGTAAAAAAACTTTGTTACAGGAGTGCCCATCCCTTAAATTTAATCTCCCTTCCTCCAAGGTAGCAAGTCAGGTGCCCCTTATTTGGGGGAGCCCCACTTGGACACCATGCTTGTTAGAGATGAACCTGACACACACAGAAAAAGGTCTCAAGAAAAATTTGTTAAAAATGGAGTTCAGAGGAGGGAAGGTCTACGTTCCTTCCCTTGAAGGAATGGGAAGGACTACGACCAGGTCAGGATGAGATAGGACCCTTATGGAATTCTGAATTTGGATTTCCTGAGATACCATCCCCTGGCTCTGTGACTTCATGTTCTCCTCTGATAGGCTTTCCTTCAACTTATTGAGCAGGTGCAGCAGATTTCTGACCTTCACCTCACTGTACTAGGTCACACCCCCTCCCCCCCCCATCAAAATGTGGAAATAAAACTTACTTCCTGTTCTCCCACATAGGATAAAAACACACCTTCAAGCAGGCTTGTTAAGTGAGAAAATAATTCTATAAATCTTCAAGTACTATACAAATGTGAGTTTAATTATGGTTTGAAGATTTAACAATATTTACTCCTATTAAATGACTGCTCCCTTTCAGCATCCCCTAGAATCATTCAATTTCTTTTGATGCAGGAATATGTACTTGATAAGTTTTCTTTTTAAACAGTCACCTTGATATTTACCATATTAATTAAAATAACATTCAATTAAAAAGTCTGTAAGAAAATGTAAATGACTAAAGAATTATAAAACAAGCCAAAGCTGGTAATATGCTTGGAGACAGGCTATCAAGGAGACAACTGTCACCTCAAATAATTCTATCCTCTGGGGTATTTTAAGCTGCCAGAGTAAAACAATGTTTTCCAAACTCTGAATCTTCTAGCAGTTACACTGTAGGAAAAGATATGTCACCCCAGACAAGCAGAAGTTTCATGATATTTTGAGACATGGCATTTCTGTAGTGGTGGAGTATTTCTTTGCTAATGATCCCAACAAGAAAGCTGATCTCTACAGAAGTAGGGAAATGACATTTATGGTATGAATTAACAATATTTATGTGTTGGCATTTATGAATGTATTTCAATAACAACAATATAGTTTTTGTTACTATAAATAATGTTTGCAAAGCTCTTTACAAATATTTTCTCATTTTAGTTTGTATAAGTATGAATATACACCTGAAAGTGTGTACCCATGTTTGTGGAAAAATTAGAAAATTCTTTCATTTCAATACAAATCCCTTTTTAGAATGTTTTTTTATTTTTATTTTTTTTAACTTTTAACATTCATTTTCACAAAATTTTGGGTTCCAAATTTTCTCCCCATTTGTCCCCTCCCCCCCCCAAAACTCAGAGCATTCTAATTGCCCCTATCACCAATCTGTCCTCTCTTCTATCACACACACACACACACACACACACACACACACACACACACACACACGATTGCCCTTCAAAACTGAAGCAAAATATGACCAAACATGCTGAACATCTTAAACTGGATATCCTATTGACATCTCAAATTCAATCTAATGAAAATAAAATTCATTATCTCTTCCCCCTCTTACCCTACCATCATCTTTGAACCCAAACTTTCTTCAAATTTTCTTATTTCAGTTCAGGGTACCACCATCTTGACAATTTTGTATCCTTGGTGTCATCTTTTTCCTTACTTGTCCACATCCAAACAGTTGCCAAGTCCTGTTTATCAAGCATCTACTACATCTTTTACTTATCCCACTTACTTCATTCATATGTTGTTGCATTATTCATCTACACAAATAAACTGTTACTGTTTTTCCTCTTTAGTTGCACCCTAACATCTAGCTCAGTGCCTTGAACATAGCAGACATCTAATAAATATTTGTTCATTTAAATTGAAAATTTTCCATTTTCCAAATGAAGGCATTGAGTCCCTACAGGTTTTATTTAAGGCCATATTGATAGTAAAAACCATTGAGCCCCATTTCTCTGATTCCCTTATTATACAGGTCTGATATGAGGATTAAATTAGATAATAGTTTTGGAAAATTAAGAGCTTTAAACAAATGTAAGATGTTATTAATATAGAATTTGTTTCAGTGCTCTCACCACTGAATCTGTATGTCTTTCCTACCTTTCTTTTTCCTTCCTTCCTTCCTTCCTTCCTTCCTTCCTTCCTTCCTTCCTTCCTTCCTTCCTTCCTTCCTTCCTTCCTTCCTTCCTCTCTTTCTTTCTTTTTTTCCCCTTCCCTCCCCTCTGCCTCCCCAAGACAGCATGCAATCTGATGTGGGCTCCCCACATACAGTTCTGTTAAAGACATTGTTACATTAGTCACGTTACATAGAAGAATTACAACAAATGAGAGAAACTATGGGAAAGGAAAAACAAAACAAAACAAAAAGAAAATAATCTGCTTTGCTCTGCATTCTGATTTCATAGTTCTTTTTCTGGATGTGGATGGCATTTTCCAACATGAGTCTTTTGAAATTGTTTTAGATCCTACAATCCTGAGAAGGGCTAAATCTGTCTAAATCAGGCATCCCACACTACCGCTGTTACCATGTACAATGTTCTTCTGGTTCTTCTCGCTTCACTCAGAATCAGTTCATATAAGTCTTTCCAGGTTTTTCTGAAGTCTGTCTGTTCATCATTTCTTATAGCAACATACTATTCCATTACATTCATATAATACAACTTGTTCAGCTATTCCTCAGTTAATGGACATTCCCTCAGTTTCTAGTTGTTGGTCACCACAAAAAGAGCTGCTACAAATATTTTTGTACATGTGGATTCTTTTCCCATTTTTATGATTTCTTTGGGATATAGCCCTAAAAGTGGTTTTGGTAGATTAAAGGATAGGCACATTTTTATAGCCCTTTGGCACAGTTCCAAATTGCTCCCAGAATGGTTGAATCAGCTCACAGCTTCACCAACAATGAATTAGTGTTTCAGTTTCTCACATCTTCTCCAACATTTATCATTTTTCTGTTTTGTCATGTTAGCCAGTCTGATAGGTGAGATGTGATACCTCAGATTTGTTTTGATTTGCATCTCTCTAATCAATAGTGATGTAGAGCATTTTTCATATGATTATAGATGGCTTTAATTTCTTCTTCTGAAAACTTCCTGTTCATATCCTTTGACCATTTATCAGTTGAGGAATGACTTGTATTCTTGTAAATTTGACTCAGTTCTCTATATATTTTAGAAATGAGGTCTTTATCAGAGACACTAGTTGTAAAAATTCTTTCCCAGCTTTCTGCTTCCCTCTTAATCTTGGTTGCAATGGCTTTGTTTGTGCAACAACTTTTCAATTTAATGTAATCGCAGTTATCCACTTTGCATTTCATCATGTTCTCTGTCGCTTGTTTGGGCATAAATTCCTCCAGGCAACTGATGTTTTTTCAATTATTTAGATTTGATTTGATTTGTGTGAAAAGTATTTTGTAGTTTTGTTCACATAATTCCTGGGTTTTTTTGGCAGGTAGACTCCCAAATATTTTATAATGTCTGCAATAACTTTAAATGGATTTCTCTTTCTTGCTGTTAGGCTTTGTTAGTAATGTATAGAAATGCCAATGATTTATGAGGATTTATTTTATATCCTGCAACTTCAGTAAAGATTTTTATTATTTCAAATAGTTTTTTTTAACTTAATTCTCCAAGTATGTCATCATATCATCTGCAAAGAGTGATAAGTTAGCTCCTTCTTTGCCTATTCTAATTCCTTCAATTTCTTTTTCTTCACTTATTGCTAAAGCTTACATTTATAGTACCATATTGAATAACAGTGGTGATAATGGAAATCCTTGCTTTACTCTCAATCATACTGGAAATTAATCTAGCTTATCCCCATTACATATAATGCTTGCTGAAAGTTTTAGGTAGATGCTACTTATCATTTTAAGGAAGGCTCCATTTATTCCTATGCTCTCTCATGCTTTTAATAGCAATGATTGTATTTTGCCAAATGCTTTCTCTGAATTTATTGAGACAATCATATGGTTTCTGTAAGTTTTGTTGTTGATATGGTCAATTACGCTGATGGTTTTCCTAATATTCAACCAGTCACGCATTCCTGTCACATATCCTACCTGATCAAAATGTATTATTCTCATCATAAGTAGCTGTATGTAAACTTTTTGCTAATACTTTATTTAAAATTTTTGCGTCTGTATTCATTAAGGTAATTTTCTTTGTCTCTTTGGACTTTTCCCAGTTTAGGTATCAGTACCATATTTGTATCATAAAAAGAATTTGGTAGGACTTCACCAATTTTCCCAGTCTATATAGTATTAGAATTAATTGCTCTTTAAATGTTTGATAGAATTTGCTTGCAAATCCATATGGCTCTTAGATTTTTTTCCTAGGGAGTTCATTTTCTTCATTTTTTTTTTTGAGATAGGGTTATTGAAGTATTTTTCTTCCTCTTCTGTTAATCTGGGCAATTTATATTTTTGTAAATATTAATCCATTTCACTAAGATTGTCAAATTTATGGGCATATAATTGGCAAAATAATTTCCAATTATTGTTTTAATTTCCTCTTCACTTCACTTTTTGCTTTTGATGCTTACAATTTGTTTTTCTTCTTTCAAAATCAAATTTGCCAAAGACATCAATTTTATTAATTTTTTTTTAATAAAACCAGCTTTTAGTTTTAGTTCAATAGTTTTCTTATTTCAATGTTATTAATCTCTCCTTTGGTTTTCAGTATTTCTAATTGAGTACTAAATTGAGGATTTTTAATTTGTTCTTTTTCCAGATTTTTCAGTTACACACCCAATTTCTTGATCTCCTCTTTCTCTATTTTATTCATGTAAGCATTCAGAGATATAAAACTTCCCCTAGGAATAGCTTTTGCTGTATCCCATAAGTTTTGGTATGGTGTCTCATTATTTTCATTCTATTGAATGAAGTTATTAATTGCTTCTGAGGTTTGTTTTTTGAACCACTCATTCTTTAGGATTAGATTATTTAGTTTTCAATTAATTTTTAGTCTCTCTCTCCATGGCCCTTCATTACATATAATTTTTATTGCATCATGATCTGAAAAGAATGCCTTGATTATATCTGCCTTTCTGCACTGGATTGTGAGGTTTTTATGCTCTAGTACATGGTTAATTTTTATGTATGTGCCATGTACCACTGTGAAAAAGGTATATTACTTTCTATCTCCATTCAATTTTCTCCAAAAGTCTACCATATCTAATTTTTCTAAAATTCTATTCACCTCTATAATTGTTTTCTTGTTTATTTTGAGGAAGGATTTATCAAGTTCAGAGAGGGGGAGGTTGAAGTCCCCCACTAGTGTTGTTTTGCTGTCTATTTCTTCTTGCAACTTCCTTAACTTCTCCTCTAAGAATCTGGATGCTATACTTTAGTGCATGTATATATGGTGCCTTTTAGCATAATATGATTTCCTTCCTCATCTCTTTTGATTAGATCTATTTTTGTTTTTGCCTTATCTAAGACTAGGATTACTACCCTTGCTTTTTTTTTTTTTACTTCTGCCAAAGCATAATATATTGTACTCCAGCCTTTTACCTTTACCCTGTGTGTGTCCCCCTGTTTCAAATGTGTTTCCTGTAAACAGCATATTGTAGAATTATGCTTTTTAATCCATTCTGCTATCTGCTTTCATTTTATAGGAGTTCATCCCATTCACATTAATAGTTATGATTACTATCTATGTATTTCTCTCCATCCTTTCCCCCTCACCATTTATGCTTTTATTATTCCCTTCTCCCCTACCCTCCTCAAAAAAGTTTTGCTTTTGACTACAGCCTCCCTCAGTCTTCCCTCCCTTCTATCTCTCCCCTTTCCCTTTTCTTTCTCCTTTCCCCTCTTACTGCCTGTAGGGCAAGTTAGATTTCCATACTTAACTGAGTATGTTATTCCCTCCTTGAACTAAATCTGATGAGAGAAAAATTCAAACAATGCTCATCTTCCTCCCTTCTTTCCCTCCACTATAATATGCTTTCATTCCTCTTTGTGTGATGTAATTTACCCTTTTTCTGCCTTTTTCTTTCCTCTTCTCCCATTACAATCCCTTGTGCCCCTTAGTTAAATTTTTTATCATCACATCAGTTAATTTATACCCACACCCTCTGTCTATGTATATCCCTTTTAAATGTCATAATAAAGATACAGTTCTCAAGATTTGCAAGTAACATCCTCACAGATAAGGATGCAAATAGTTTGCCCTTAATGAATAACATGAATCTCTTATTTCACTGAATGTCCATTTCCTTGCCTGAAAGATTATGCTCAGTTTTGCTGGGTAGTTCATCATTGGTTGTAGTCCAAGCTCCTTTGCCTTACAGAAAATCACATTCCAATTCATCTGATAGTTTAATGTAGAAGCTGCAAGGTCCTGTGTGATTCTGACTGCAGTTCCATTATATTTGAATTGCTTCTTTCTGGTTGCTTGCAGTATTTTCTCCTTGATCTAATAATTCTGTAATTTGGCTACAACATTCCTTGGTATTTTCAATTTGGAATCTCTTTCAGGAGGTGATCAGTAGATTCTTTTGATGACTATTTTACACTCACTCTGCTTCTAAGACCTGACAATTTTCCTTGATAATTTCTTGGAAGATACTGTTCAGGCTCTTTTTTCAACATGATTTTCTGGTAGACCAATAATTCTTAGATTATCTCCCCTGGATCTATTTTCCAAGTCAGTTGTTTTTCTGATGCAATATTTTGGCTTTTTTTTCCTTCTATTTTTTCATTCCTTAGATTTTGTTTGAGGGATTCTTAATACCTCAAAGAGTTACTAGCTTCTACTTACCCATTTCTAATTTTTAATGAATTGTTTTCTTCAGTTATCTTTTGTACCTACTTTTCCTTTTGATCAATTTTACTTTTTAAAGAGTTGTTTTCTTTAGTGATTTTTGCCCCCATTTTATCAGTTGTATTTGTCAGTTACATTTTTCAAAGAACTGATGAATTTTTCTTCTATCTCTCTAATTTGAATTTTAAAATTCTTCTGGAGCTCTTCTAAGAATACTTTTTCTGCTTGAGACATGTACATTCCCTTTCAGATGTTGTTATAGTGTCAATCTTATCCTATTCTGTATTTGTATTTTGATTTTTTTCAAGATTCCTGCCAAATTTATTTCATGATGTAAAGTTACATTCTAACCCAAATGAAAACATTTTCTTATTCTTATGACTAAAAATTGCTTCTCTGTATGATTATGGCATAGTGTAGGCAACTAGCCTTTCATTGATAGGTCTCCTATTGTTTGAAACAAAATCTGTTTAATTGCAGTGAGTCAAAAAAATCTTTTGTTTAGAAAAAAGTCCTGTATTAGAATTATTTTATTATCATATGATTATTGAAAAAGTATAGGCACTGTTTATACTAAGCTTCCTGATTGACTGCCGATAATAATATTTTAAACTTAGCCTAGTTTGAAAATACTATAAATTGTATAAACAATCAGAAAACTGCTTAATGAGGAAAGATACGGTGTGGTGTAGTGAGAAAATAAGGTGGATAACTTGAGGTCAAATCCTAGCCCTGTCACTGACTAGTGACCTTGGACAAGGAATATTCCACTATAGTCACTCAATTTCTCTATCTATAAAATTAGAAAGTTGGACTAAATGATTTCTAAGCCTCCTTCCAATATTAAATCTATGATTCTATAAAAAAAAGAGCTAAGAGAGAATCAGCAGTGGAAAGTGCAATTCCCATACCTCTCAGCAAAGAAGGGGGAAAGGGGGTCTGATGAAACTGAGTGAGAGAGAAGCACAGTCCTGCACAGGGCCTGTAGCAGTGGCAGCAGTTACTCCTGGGGCTATCACCTCATAGACTAAATGTTTAAAAGTCACCTATTTAAGCTTCCAGGAGTCAAGATGATGGAGTAAACAGTAAGTGCTCTCACCCTTCCTTGTTGACCTTGAAAAACTCAGAGAATATTGCCCCAAGGAAAATTCTGAAATAGTAGAACCAGCAGTGTATGGCAATCTTTTACCTTGGGAGGCTAGGGAGATTAATGGGAAAGGTCACTCTTGCTGTGACTGAAGGAGACCATTACAGGACAGGAGGCATCTCAGCAAGACAAGAGCAAATCCCACCTTAGTGGAAGAGTGAGAGATCTTGAGCCTCAGGGTGGTAGAGGTGGCAAACACCAACACCAGGACCCCAGGTATTGTTTGGCACAGACTGAGGAATTGGGACATACCAGCATGGATGAGCATCCACCAGCAACTGAGCCTGCCAGTTATCTAGTAGAGCCTTAGGGGAGGAGGGGAACCTCCAATGGCCAGACCACCCGTCCCCCACACCTCAGGCTCTGAGCTTCAGTGTAACCCCAGGGAAAAATGGAAAGACCCCACGTGGCCTTGGCACACACTAACCAGCTCCAGCTGAGCACCAGATAAGCTACAGCATTACGTAGCTTCCAGCTACCAGAACCAGAGGCCACAGCCAACAAAGACAGTAACCAGGCCTCTAGCCCTCAGCACAAGGAATGTGGGACAGAAGTAGAGATCCACTTTAAAAGCCAGGGAAAAGGCAATCACAACGAACAAAAAGCAAATTAGAAAAGCAAAGAGCATAAATTCTTTTTATGGGGACAGGGAAAATCAACAAAGTCTAGAACAGCAAAAGCCCCAGAACAACAGAGCAAGAGGTTTCCAGCCAAAGGTAACACAAAAGGCAGACAGGAAAAGTCTATCTCACAGGACAGTGAGCAGAGCGGAGCATAGTACTGGCCACGTGGCACTGGGAGGAATAGGAGCTGAACAGACCTCCAGGAAGAGTTCCTAGAAGGGAAGCTCCCAGATACTTCAACCCACAAGCTTCAAAGATCAGTGGGGGAGGGCTTTCCCAGCTGGGAGAGAGGGAACAGGTTTCTCCAGCAATAGCAGAAAGCAGCTACAGACGCCAAGAAGCAACCTGGATCCATTGTAAACAGGAAAGAGAAATCATAAAAGACTTTCTAAAGCTGAACTGTTTACATTTTTACATGGAAAGAAAATATTTGTAACTCTTGAGACTTTTCTCAGTATTTGGTTCCCTTGTAGAGTCCAGGTAGATGCTTGGTCCCCTAGGCTACTCAAATCGAGCTTTCAAGCTAAGAAGTTCTTTCAGATGACGCTGAAAATGGACAGAAATTGGATGAAGAGAAGCTGAATGGTTTGGAAACCAAAGACCGATCAAAAGCGAAAACTCAGAGGATTTTATTTGGAGTTTCGGCACATCACTTTCTAATTGTATGGAAAAGAGGTATATGCAGTCTGGATAGACCTCTGAACTTCGGCAAGATCAGGCTGTGTGTGTGTGTGTGTGTGTGTGTGTGTGTGTGGTGTTGTGTGTAAGAGACAGAGTAACATGAGAAAGACAGACAGACAGAGACAGAGAGAGATAGACAGAGAGGCAGAGAAAGAGAGACTGAGACAGAGAGAGAGAGGGAGACAGAGGCACATACACATATTTATTGGATGTGGTGTCAGGAACATGCTACATAAGGTACCTGATTCCTTCCTCCTCAGAACAGCTGATGGATGTGTACCTTGTACCATGGGTTAGAGCAAGGGGAACTATTTTTTCCCTTTAAAAATTTTTATAGTTACGTTTTTTTTTTTACAACACTGTAACTGCCCTCCATCTCAATATAAGTATTTGTTCAAATTTCCATACCTGTATTGTGACAAAGGAAAGCATTTATTCAAAGCCAATCTAAACTGAATTGAAGCTGACATTGTATGCTGCACTCCAGAGCTATAGGTTTAGGGTTGGACCCTTGGCCCCCTTTTTTTCTATCATGGACCCCTTTGACAATCCAGTGAAGCCTATGGAGCTATTCTTAGAAGAATGCTTTTAAATACAAAAATAAAATATATAGATTTACAAAATTAAATAAAAACAAAAACTTGTATCTATCTATCTATCTATCTTTCTATCTATCTATCTATCTATCTATCTATCTATATATATATATATATATATATATATATATATACATATATTCAGAGAGAGAGACCTGTAGAGACCATTGAATCAGTCCATTAATATACAAGTTTTTGTTTTTGGTTTTTTATTTATATATTTATATGTATATATATATATATATATATATATATATATGTAAATTGTCTATTTATTTCCATTTGAATAGTTAGAACAGTTTTTTTTTGCATTGCCATGGATTTCACTGAGGAGATTTTGTAATATGCTGGGGTCTGATTATTTTTGTGTATATAAATATATATGCATATATTTATTTATATACATGTACAAATGTGTATATAGGTATATTCATACACACGTACGCATACATATTCATATTTTAGCAAACTGTGATATATATATAGCCAACTATGTGTATAAAAATACTTTTTTAATCATGAAGCTCAATAACCTTTCCGTCTTGGAGAGTTTCCTGGGAACTAAGAAGTTAAATGCCTGAACAACAATCATTCAGTGGTTTATGTCAGAGGCAATACTTGAGTCCAGAGTTTTTGAAATTCCTCAGCATGATGAAACCTCTTTCATATGTGCAAACACACAAATACAACTATCTATGGGTATATAAATATATATTATATACACATATACATGTCTATATACACACATACAGTTTATTTTTCTGATTCTCTATTTTTTCCTCTGTTGACAATCAGGTTCAGTGAGCACACACACCTATGTAGAGCCCAGATAGGCACTAAATTTACATATATACATACATATGCACTCATATGTATCTATGTAGATATATCTATGCATATACATACACACACACACACACACACACACATAGATATAGTCCAGCAAGGCACCAAAAATTTATATCGATACATCTACTTTGTATCTATATCTACTGTCTATAATATTTGGTGCCTTTCTGGTCTACCTCTCCCAACTCTAATTCACTGGAAGACACTGATGGTGTAACTGCATCAGATTCAAAGTACTTTTGGAAAGAATGCTCCTAAAACTTTAGTTTGAGAGCTCCCACTGATTTCCTTACTTTTAGAATTTATCAGTTTCCATACATACCAAAAAACAAAGGCATTTGCTCAAATGACACTAAGAACAACAGCTATAAAACATTCCCCCCATAAAACTGGAGTGTATTTCCTCCAAAAAATACATAGCATACATAGAAAGTTGGCGTACAGAGTTTATTAGTTGGAAGACACACATGTCCAGTGCACATGTGGTCAAGGCAACTCATACTACAAGGCCACAATGTATTTTCTTTTTTTTTTCATAATGTCCTCACACTACACTGAATATGTTATAGCTTTGCCATATAGGTCACTCCTCTGGGCTCCTTGGGCCAGTCTCCCTGCAGCTCATCTCTTTGGGCTTTCTCCCTTCCATATGTGCAGCATCTCAAATACAGAAAGTTGTTCTTCCACAAGATGGTGATGAGAAGAGCAGGAAAAAGAAACACCTTCCCCTGTTGTACTCTGGAAGAAATGCAAAGGGAGAATATGGAAAGTGATTACCTGAAAAAACTGAGGAGACTTCATAGCCCGCTCTATTTTGAATTCCCAGAGATGATTCCCCACTGAGGGGAACTGGTTAGTTTGCTTTTTCAAGGTAACCAGTTGTATGACTAATCTTTTAGTGAGTCAATAGTTTAACCATCTTGTGATTCCATCAAATTGATACAAGAATTTTTTTGTCTTATTGCTAGTACAATATTGAATAATAGTGATGATTATGAACATATTTGCTTTGCCCCTGATTTTATTTGTTTCTCCAGAGGCCTATTAAATTTAGCCTTTCTAAAATTCTATTAATTTCAACTTCTTTCTTATTTGTTTTATGGTTAGATTTATCTAGTTATAAGAAGTTTAATGAAGGCCTCTCCTTCACCCCACCCCACCCCACCCCACCCCACCCTATTATAGTATTACTGTCTATTTCCTCCTGTATTTCATTTAACTTTTTCTTTAAGAATTTGGATACTATGCCTTTTGGGTTTTACTATTTCCATATGTTTAATATTAATATTACTTCATTATCTATGCTATATTTTTAGCAAAATGTAGTTTCCTTTATTATCTCTTTTAATAAGATTCATTTTTGTTTTTACTTTGTCTGAGATCATGATTGCTACCCTTGCTTTTTTTTAAACCATATCAGATTCTGCTCCAATCCCTTATTTTACCTTTGGGAGTCTTTCTGTTTCAAGTATTTTTCTTGGAAACATATTGCTAGATTCTGTTTTATGAGTGAATTTACCTCATTCACATTCACAGTTGTGATTACTAATTGTGTACTTCCATCAATTATTTATTTTTCTCTTTATTCTCCTTTCTTTTTTGCTCTGCCCCTCCTCCAAAGTTGGTTTTTCTTCTGACCCATGCCTCTCTTAATCCAACTTCCCTCTGATCATTTCCCCTTCTTTCTCTTAGCCTCTTCCCCTCCTGCTTCCCTGTTGGGTAAGAAGGATTTTTGTAGTCAACTGAACATTTATTTATGTTCTTCCTTCTTTGAACCAGTACATATAAGCATAAGACTCAAGCACTATTTGCTCTCCTCACCCTTTGCTTCCCTCTATTGTAAAAGCTTGTTATTTCCTTTCTCTTTCTTCTCCCAACCCCCTTCTCCCAATATATCCCTCTTTGTCACTCTTCCATTTTTCTTTTGAGATCATCACAATATAATAGATTCAGATCCATATAGTCTAAGCAAAATCCTTTTAATTATCTTAATTATGATAAAAATTCTTGAAGGTTACATGTATCATCTCCCATTCTGGAAATGTAAACAGTTTAACATTATTAAGTTCCTCATGATTTTTCTCTCATCAACTTTTCTGTGCTTCTCTCAATTCTTGTGTTTAAATGTCATTTTTTTTATTTAGTTCTGATCTTTGCATCAGGAATTCCTGACACACTTCTATTTCATTAAATGTCCATGTTTCCCCTCTAGGGATTATACTCATTTTTGCTGAGTAGGTCATTCTTTGTTGTAATCCCCTTATTACTCCCTTGGAATATTATATTTCAAGCCTGCAACTCCTTTATGGGGAAGAAACTGCTAAATCTTGTATGAACCTGATTGTAAGTCTGTGGTATTTACATGGTTTATTTCTGCTGCTTGCAATATTTCCTCTTTGACCTGAGAGCTCCAGAATTTAACCATAATATTCCTGGAAGTTTTCATTTTGGGATCTGTTTCAGGAAGTGATCAGTGAATTCTTTCAATTTCTATTTTGTCCTCTAGTTCTGCTACATCTTGGCAGTTTTTCTTTATAAATTCTTGAACTATGAAGCTGAGGGCTTTTTTTCTTAATTTTAGCTCTCAATAATACTTAAATTATTTCTTCTTGATCTATTTTCCAGGTTGGTTGTTTTTTTCTGATGAGACATTTAACATTTTATTCTTTATTTATTGCTTCTTAATGTCTCAAGGAGTTATTTGCATCCGCCTGGGCCGTTCTAATTTTTAAGGAGTTATTTTCTTCAATATCTTTTGTGCCTCTGTAACAGCAAGCATCCCAACATACATAGGGGGGCTGCTATCACAGGTTCTTAGATCTACATTTCTAAAAGGAAAGCAACTTTTGAGGGGTTAACAATCTCCTTTAATCAAATACATATATCATTCACTTAGTTCAGGGAACTTCAGAAAAAATACAAACAGAGAAATAAAGATCAACAGACAGCACTTCCAACTGACTGACCATAAGCAATACGTACATCACAGATCAACAGACATATCCAACTGTCTGACCATTACATACATATATAGTTACCAGAAAGAGAAGCACCATCTGGGTTTTCAAAGCCAGGGGCTCCTTAGTGGCTGCCCAGAGTCTTCTCTGGCACACAAACCTTCTTTCAGAAACTAAGCCCCAAAGTAAAACCTCATCTCAGAGTATATATACACTTTTTAGAGCAGAGGGCATCACAACCCTAGAAAACGAGAGCCTCATTAAAATTAACAAACGTATGGGTCTTCCAAAAACAAAAAAAAGCTCTCCTAATCAAACTTTCCTTAATGAGCAGGCCCATTAATGGGTGGGAGAGGTCTTTAACTCTCATTAATACTTATACATATGCAATTATCTTTTTATTATTCTATATGTTATGAAAATTCTTGTTTTATTTCATAAATTAAAAGTTAAATTTAAAAATAAAAAAATGGGGTCACAAATAGTTGAACATGACTGAAACAACTAAACAACTGAACAAGCTACAAAGAAGACAAAGCAGGTCCTTCCATGACAGGTCAACATCTTTCTTTGTTTGTTTGTTTTTTTGCTTTTTTATTACTGAAACACTGAATCATTATAAACTTAAATACAAAATAAGAAAATAAAAAAGCATATCATATGCAAAACAGAATGTAAGAAATAATTCAAAATATACAGCATTAAATTTCCATTCCAAGAAAACCTATGTAATACTATGTGTTATGATGAGAGCTGTCCTTCTTTTCTTTGCTTCCTTGTTCACTTTCTTTTGTTCTCTGCTATGCACTTTTTATTTTGTTCTTTTTGTCCTCTTCCTCCCTGACAGGCCAACTTCTTGAGCCAAGTTCTGGAGGTGAGAAATGAGTATGGCACTTGCATAAATCAGTAAGGAAATTGATTTTCTAACAGCCTAAATGAGAAGGTAGACCGTATAGTACTGAGGGCTTTGTCTGGAGAGAGGATGATCTAAGTTCAAATTCTACATTAGTTGTGTGACCATAAGCAAGACATTTAAATCTCCATTTGCCTCAGTTTCCTCAGCTGTAAAACAAGGATAACAGCATTTATTTCTCAGAGCTGTGGGGTTTAAATGAGATAATATTTGTAAAGCACTTGCCAGCCTTTTATTCTTCTGAAAGCAACAACTGAAGTGTCCTCAACCTCTTCCTTGGTTTTCAAAGGGCAGTAGAGAGGCTTACAGCAGTATATTAGGCAGTGCAATGTGCTCACACTACCATCTGACATAGTAGAAGGCTAGATTCAAGTTTAAAAAAAGTTTTAGTTTTAAGATTTTTTTCTGTAGAATATTTATGGTACTTTAGATTTAATGGAAAGGGAATACTGTGAAAATTTTTTTATTAAATTGAGATGCTATCATAAAGGGTCATAAAATTCTTGGGAATTGCTAGCAAGAAAAGTGCTTTTAAATCTTATCAATTTTATTTTGTGTACTGCACTTATGGATTATTTCATGGTTACTCTTAGGAAAAGTGCATATTACCAAAACTGATGTTTTTATATAAAGAATTACAAGCAGAACAGTGTACTTTCAGCAATCTCTAATGAAAGATTTCAATTTTGAAAGTTACAGGAACCTAACCACCTATTTTCCATAAGTCCAGTGTATTGACAACCATGGTTAGTTTTTTGTTTTTTTACCTTTGTGTCATTTTCTGGAAATGTTACCCCTGAGGAAGTTGAAGATTGATCATAAATTCTTATTTTCTTCCTTTTCCTTCCCCTGAAGAGAGAAATAGGAAGGGTGGGGTTGAAGTATGGAGAATTTAGATTTGAAGTAATGATAAAAAGCACTATTGAAGATTTCTTAGCAGATGAGTATTGCATGATAAAGGATAGAGATGAGGATTGGATCAGTAATTTCATTGATACAGGTCAAAAAAGAAAACTTCTCCCTCTATTGTAATTGTTATCTTCTTTTCCACTTAAAGTCTCAAAGATTTCCCTACCGTGCTAAGTGGCTAAACACTGGTTCTCAAGGATTATGATGCCCTCTTGCTCTGGAAAGTGTACATATACTCTGAGGTGAGGTTTTGTTTTGGGGCTAATCATTGAAAATGTTTGACCAGATGAGACTTTGAGCAGCCACTAAGGAGTCTTCAGCTTTGAAAACCCAGATGCTGGTGCTTCTCTCTCTGGTAACTATGTATGTGTGGTCAGGCAGTTGGATTTGTCTATTGATCTGTGATGTATGTATTGCTTATGGTCAGACAGTTGGAAGTCCTGTCTGTTGCTCTTTGTTTCTCTGTTTATATTTTCTCTGAAGTTTAGGGTGCTGACTTTTCTTCCTTTATATAAATATGCTTGATTAAAGTGATTGTTTAACCCTCAAAAGTTGCTTTCCTTTTAGAAAAGCAGATCTAAGAACCTGTACAGTGGGAACTCTTATCCTTGCTGTTACAACATGAAACTGCAAATCTATTATGCATAACTCGCGATTCCTTTTTAAATAAAGAATAAGTTTATCATGCAAATTTCTTTTTCTTCTTCTTTTTCTCTCCCCCTCCCCGCAAGAGATGGCTACTATTAGACACAAATGTATGTATGGATATATACATATATATACATATATATATATACATGTAAAATCATTCTATACATACTTCAGTTTATCAATTCATTCTCTGGATGCAGGTAATATCTTCCTGTCTATGTCTTTTGTAGTTAATTTGCATATTTATTATAGTCAAATTGACTGTCATTCACAGTTGTTCTTTAAACAATGTTGCTGTTACTGTATCCAGTGTTCTCTTGATTCTGCTTACTTCACTCTTCATTGTTTCATGCAAGTCTATCCATGTTTTTCTAAAGTCACTTATAGCACAGTAGTATTCCATCATGATCATATACTACAACTTGTTCATCCATTCCCCATTTGATGGACATCCACACAATTTACTGATTTTTGCCACCACAAAGAGAGCTGCTATACATATTTTAGAACATACAGATTCTTTTCCTTTCCCACTTAATCACCTTTGGAAATAGACCTAACAGTGGTATTTCTGAATCAAAGGGTATAGGTAGTTTCATAACTCTTTAGAGGATGGTCTGTGGCATAATTCTAGATTGTTTTCCAAAATGGTTGGATCAGTTCACAGTTCCACCATGGCTAATTAGCATCTCAATTTTTCCACATTCTCTCTAACAGTCCATTTGATTTTTGTTTTGGTTTGGCAAAGATGTTGGAGTGGTTTACAACTTCCTTTTTCAAGGATGAAAAACTGAGGAAAACAGCATTAAATGATTTGCCCAGTATTACACAGCTAGTAAGTGCCTGAAACTGGATTTGAAATCAGGTCTTCCTGACTCCAAGCCCAGTACTCTATGCACTGAGCTACCTAGATGCCTTCTTACTGCTTATCAAAATCCTACCCGTTGTCTAAGGACCAACTTAAGTCCTGTCTTATTCATGAAGACTTCTCTAATACTTTTAATCATCAACAATCCCTCTCTTCCCTGAACTAGAACATACATAGTTTACTTCACACAATTTATCAGTGAAGTATAGGAGGATTTTTATTATATACCAGTTGTTTGCTCATATTAGATTTATCCACTTAAGTAGGTTGGAATCTTTTTGAGGAGAGGAATATCACCTTTTGCTCTTTTAGTGTACAGCTAAACTTGGTGGAAAATTGATCTTTCTTTAAATGACAATATATTTATTTTAACTTATATTTTACAAGTCAAGATACATACATGCATGCATACACACACACACACACACACACACACAGCCTTAGCTAGCATGGAAAAAACTGGGCTTTGTTTCAAGGGTGACAGATTTAGCCTTGGGAGCATGCATTCTCTCAGGTGGGATGTGCTTCCTACCCATGGAGGGGTGCCCCTTCTACCCTTTAACATGTGGGTCTTTGATCACATACCCCCAGCCCCCAAACTACTGCCAGGACCCCATCACCCTGTTGAAATGCTCCTAGACTGTCCTCCCTAACCTCTGTATTCATTAGGCCTTGGACTCCGGTGGGCTAATTAATACCAACTGATAAAACCATATTCATGATGGGATTGCCATGTGTGCCTCTCCATCCACTGCACCAGTTACTACATTCTTCTCTACCCACAACCTGAATATTGTTCTACTATTTATGGCTCTGAACATATATAATTTTTTTTGGTTTTGTTTTGTGTGTTTGCAAAGATACTCTCTAATCAAAAAGGATCAAGGAGACCATGTCTCATCTGAACATTTTACTAAAGCCTTTCAAATACTTTTCAAAGACCGCTCCAATTTTATTCCTGAAGACAAATGAGAAAGTGAGATCACTGAGTTTTGGGACCTGGAAGGTACTTTGGAGATGGTCTACTTCCATCCTTTCATTTTATAGAGGAGGAAATTGAGGACTGAAGGTGTGAAAACATTTGCCAAGGTCACACAGATAGTTCATTACAAGACAAAAATTTTTATTCAGGTTTCTTGACCCTCTGACTTCTGTACTTTCCTCAGACAGCTAGCCTTGAATAAGAAATAGGCTATCATTTGAGCAATAGATTTAATCAAACAAATGTTTCCAATATGACTCCCCTTTCTATTTTAAAAGAGTACTCTAATTTTCTTCCTCCAACTGCAGCATCATAGCAGCTATAAAAACCTCAGGGGCAACACCCTCCCACATTCAAAATAATAACACAGTAAATGTCCCCTGATCTGCCCCACTCCTTGAAATTAGGAAGTTATTAATCATATAACTGTAGGCTGTTTCTACTTGCCAGAAGAACTTAATATATCCAGTAGCATGCTGAGAACAATGGTGTTCATTTCTTTTCCTCCTGAAAATCTTGTTGAACTGCACTGTGAAAATAGAAAAGAACATTTTTATCATTTGTAGGTTCTCCATGTAATAGTATTAGAGGACCATAGATTTAGAACTAGAAAAGAACTTAGAAGTCATTTAATTTTTTAAAAAGATATTTAATCCAACTACCTCATTTTAGAAATGAGGAAACTGGGCCTCAGAGAGGAAAAATTATTTATTTAAGGTGACAAAGGTAGAAGGAAACAGAGTTGGGAGAGTGAGAGTGCACAGCTCTCTCCATTTAACCTATAGGGAAGGCAAATTATGGACTTTTTTTGTTCAGTTATAGAATATGTATATGTATATATGTATATGTATACACACATATTTGGGAAGGCAAATTATAGACCTTTTTTTGTCCAGTTATAGAACATGTATATGTGTATATATGTATATGTATATTTGTACACATTGTATAACATATATATATTTTGAGTTGTATTAATATCTACTCATAAAACTATTGTTGGTTCTAAAAGAAATCTTACCTGTAATTTTAATCTCTGTCATTGAAATGTTAAATATATACAAAGTTGGTCCCTGAGTTATCTGGTTACTAGGGGAAGATTTTGCATCCTGTGTATTTTTGACCATTAGTAGAAATCTGTTGTGTACATATTGAGAAAAGTTGAGATAATATATTAGAAAAACATATTTATATAGTTAAATCTTTTATACAAAAAACAAACTCATATGAATGGAAGACATGCTAGATTGAAAGATTAACAAACACATATGTGATGAGTTAGCAAGTTTTAAAAAACCCCAAAAAGACAAAGCTACAGGACAGATCAGTTAGAGACTGATTAATCACATCACCAAAAGCTGCTTTGCTGAGTCCCAGGGCTCTTTTAAATGTAGGTCCCTTAGTATTTTTATGGTGCTAACTTGCAAGTAATTACCTCATAAAGAAGCCTAGGACAGGTAAACAGAGCTAATGTGTCAGAAACCACTGACAGCTGAAAAATCACTTTAAATGATGATAAATGAAGAAAGTTTGAGGTTGAGTTGCCAGAGCCAGCTCAGTATTTGGGAGGCTTCAAAGGAAAATGTGGGAGAGAAGAAGTATTAGACTGACTACCAAACTGAAGGTCTACCTCATTGTTACATTCCTGTGAAACCTGGACAGTATACTCACACCATGCCAGGAAACTGAATCACTTCCATTTGAGTGGCCTTAGGAAAGTTCTGAAGATCACCTATCAGGATAAGATACCAGACACTGAGGTCCTTTCTAGAACTAAACTGCCAAGCATTCCAACTCTACTACAGAGCGCAACTCTGATCGACAGGGCACGTTGTTCAAATGCCAACTGTACGCATACCAAAAAAGACTATTTTATGGAAAACTCACACAGAGCAGGCACTCACATGGTGGTCAGAAAAAGTGATACAAGGATACTCTCAAGATCTCTCTTAAGGACTTTAGAATTGATTGTATGACATGGGAGACACTAGCACGTGACTGCCTAGCATGATGTGCCCACACCAGAGAAAGTTCTGTGCTCTATGAGCAAAACAGAATTGAGGCAGCTCAAAAGAAACATGAAATGTGCAAATATAAAGAATCTATCCCCAATGTTTACAAGGATTATTTATGCTTGATTTGTGATAGAGCATTCCATGCTCACATTGGACTAATCAGCCACAATTGGACACCCTGCAACTTGATTCTAACATAGTGATGTCATTTTGGTCCTCTTTGAGAATAAAGAACAACAACCTACCTGGTTTTAGATAGATCTGCCTTCTTATAAGGCAGCTAGGTGATTCAGTAGGTAGAGCACTTGGCTTGGAATGACGATTCGGAGTTCAAAAAAAGCTTTAGATTCTTAGTACCTTTTCTTACTAGCTGGGTGGTGCTGGGCAAGTCACTTAACGTCTGACTGCCTCGGATCTTCAACTGCAAAATTAGCATCATGATAGCATCTACTTCATAGGGTATTTATGAGGAAAAAAATGAGAAAATTATTGTAAAGTGTTTAGCACGGTATCTGGTACACAGTAGACACTTTATCAGTGCTTATTCTCTTCCTTCCCTCTTTTTCCAGGGGAGAGACTGATGAATTTGAAATTAAATGACCTGTGGGTCTATCACATACTAGCAGTGTGGTCATGGGAAAGCCAATTCCTCTTTCTGGGCCTCAGTTCAATTCCCTGTGTGAAATTAGGGAAATCATGAAATTTCCCTGAGCCTCAGTTTCTACATCTGTACAATTAAGGGGTTGGATAAAAAGTCTCTGTACAAGTCACTGTAGTAAACATTAGGGATCAAAAAAAAAAGGCAAAAAGTAGCAACAACAGCCCCTGATCTCTAGCAGCTCATAGTCTAATTATGGAGACAACATGCAAGTAGCTATGTACATACAAAATACATATAGGATGAATAGTAAATAGTTTATAGAGGGAAGGCACTAGAATGATGAGGCATCAGGAAAGAATATCAGGGTATTGCAGTACTGCAAGTAGGAGATGATAAGAGCTTACATAGGGGTGGTTACAGTATCAGAGGAGAGGAAATGACACACATAAAGATGTTATAAAAGTAGAATTGATAGGATTTAGCAATAGATTGGATATGGAGGTTGGGAGAGAATGAAGAGTCAAGGATGGCACCTTTTTTAAGGAGCCTGGGTGACTCCATAGATGGTGGTACCCTCAGCATAAATAGCAAAGTTAGGAAGAGAGAAAGGTTTTAGAAGCAAGACAATGAGCTCAGTTTTTGATGTGGTAAATCAGAGAAGAGAAGGGGGTTCAGGACAGAACCCTTATGGGAACATTCAGTTAGGGGGATGATTAGGATGAATATCCAGAAAAGAAAACTGAGGAGTTGTCAAACAGGAGGAGAACCAGGAGAGTGGAGTGTTCTAAAAACCCAGAGAGAGGGAAGAGAATCAAGGAAAAGAAGGTGATAGATAGCCTTAAAGATAACAGAGGTCAAGGAGGATAAAGACAGAAAAACATTCAATAGATTTGGTAATTAATAGATCATAAATAAATTTGAAGGAAGTAGTTTGAGTTGAATGATGACGTGATCAGAATCCAGAATGCAAAGACTGAGCAGAAAGGAGGTAAAAGATATTGATTGTAGACAGGTTCCTCAATGATTTTAGCCACAAAAGGAAAAAGAGAGAAGGAATGATAGCTAGTGGGGATGGATATGATGGGTTGTTTTAAGGATGAGAAAGACAAGGGCATGTTTGTAGACAGTAGCAAAACAGCCAGTAGACAGGTAGTGATTGACAATATGTGAGACAGATGGGGATAAAACAGAGAGCAATATGCTGGCAAAGACAAGTTGAAATGAAATCACTTGTACATGTAAGGGAGTTTGCCTTGGCAAGAAGAAGGGTTATGGAGACAGGGGTAGAGGTGGAAATAATGACCAAAGACATCTAAGTGATATGAATTAAGAGTCAGGGAGAAGAGATGGTTCTCAGCAAATGACCTCAGTTCCATCCCTATCCCCACCCCTCATGGGGAAGGAGAGCCATGGGAAAGTTTGAGAAGGGATAAAAAGATTTGGGAGATTCCAAAATATTGGTGGCTGTGCTAGTGAGTTCCACTAATTCCAAGGAGATTCCTTGGGTATCATATGATTATCATATTTGCAGATGACACAAAGGTAGTTGGCACACTGAATGACAAGATCTCATTCTATGTAAATCCCCAAAGTTCTCAATTAGAGGGAGTGAAGGGATAATTAATATGACAGTTTTATAAGTAAAAATGTAAAGTCCTTCACCTGAGTTAAAAAAAAATCAAGGTTATAGAATGGAGAAGACATAGTTAGAAAGGAGTTTATATTGAAAAGATCTGGGACATTAATAGGGCAGCTAGGTGGCCCAGTGGATAGAGTACTGGGCCTGAAGTCAGGAAGACTCATTTATTTTACTCAGTTCAAATCTTGCCTCAAACACTTACTAGCTAGACCCTAGACAAGTTATTTAATCCTGTTTGCCTCGACTTCCTCATCTGTAAAATGAGCTAGAGGGGGAAATGGCAAGCCACTCCAGTATCTTTGCAAGAAAACTCCAAATGGGGTCACAAAGAGTTACACTCGCCTGGAAATGACTGAGCAAGCAATAGACATTAATGGATTGAAGAGTTGACTGAATCTAAATTATGACATGGTAACTGAAAAAAACTAATGTGATCTTATGTTAAATTAGTGCCAGAACACAGAAGATGTCTATCTCATTTTACACTTTCCTGGTGAGGATACATATGAAGCATTATATTTAATTCTAGGTTATACATTTGAGGGAAGATATCCACAAGAGAAAAAAGCATATGAGAGAACGAACAGGATATTGAAAGTACTGGAGACCAAGGCAGTCACAGATCAGTAGTTTCCAGTTTCAGTAGCTTTTACTTGTAAAGATGATATAGGAGATAGAGTGCTGGGCTTGAGGACAGTAATACCTGAGTTCAAGAACAGCTTCAGATACTAACTACCTCTAGGCAAGTATTAAATAGTAGGTGTTATTCATCAGCTAACTGTAATTATTGTCTTTCCGTCTTCTCTCTCTTCCCCCATACAATGTTCTAATCTACATACTACAGCATGAGGTGGTGTGTCCGGTGATGTTTAATACTGACGTGGTGCAGATAGAGCTTAGGATAGATGAGTTAGTCCTCTCTACAGACTTTCATATAAAGTTTAGATGATTAATTTCTATGGTTATTTTAGAAAGGATTCCTTTTTCAGGTATGGTTTGGACTCATTGACTTGAGTTGTTTTTTTTTCTAGCCCTAAGATTCAATCCTGTTATCTATAAAATTGGAATGATAATACTTGCATTACCAGCCTCAGAAGGTCTTTCTGAGAAAAGTGTTTGTAGATTGGAGGAGTTATCATTACAGCTCAAACCTCCATCCAGTACTACGATGAAGTGAAAGCGCATTATCATCATCTGGCATTTATTGCGAGCTTACTACTGTGGAGACCATGGGTGTTCTCCACCTTTCATCTCTCTTTGATTAGAAAAGGATCTTGCAAACTTTGAAGAGTCCTGAGAATTGAGCATTCCCAGATCAGTTGACAACAGTGTCTGAATTGGGAGTCAAGGACAAACTGGGCACAAATTCATGGTTCAGCAAGGACCTCAGAAAATAAATTATTCCATGCCCAAGGTTAAATTATTAAACACTTCACAAATGAGAGATAAGGGCCTCCTGCAATCCAGGGTTTTTTATTATCCCTTTACCACATATGTTCTCTAAGCTTGATCCACTTTCACCTGGACTCTATATACACATATGGAGACTGTGCTTACCCATCAGGGAGAAACCATCAGTGAGGAGACTTTGGGGAGGTGCTTTTTAACCAACTTTTCTTACTGTACCATCTTAGTCAATACACATTCCAAAAACTTCTTAAGCCTGGTTTACTAGATTGATTTTCAACTAATTATCTTTCAGTGGAGACACACATTGGGATTAACCTGATGGCATTAGAGAATCAACTCTAAGCCTTTAGGGATTCTTCTAGAACCCTGAAACTTTGCTAGAACCTGACTCTTCAGTGGGGTAAGAGCTGGGATAAGGATTCTCAGAACTTATATGGGCTACATACCATTGGAGAAGTTGAGCCTCAGAGGAACTGAGTGATGTGCCCAAGGGGGTGGGACCTAAATGAAGATTTAATGACTACAGCAAGTGGTCTTTCCTTCACACCACATTCAAGCTGCATCTCTTTTTTCCCTCTAAATATATTTTCATTCACTCTGTCTGTCCATGTCAGACACTCTAGGGCAGAATTTCTTCAGCATTATTCTGAATCTCTTAATTTAATCACATAACTGGTGAAAATGGGGTTCTTCAAAGGTCTTTCATCCCATGTGGAATAAATTTTCATCTAATCAGAGGCTTAAACTGTGCTAATTGTTCTGAGTTCTCCCAGGTGACTTCTAGAAAACACAGATGGATTACAACTGTTAGATAAAAGCCAGTGAAAAGTTATATTCAGTCCCTAGTGTGAATAAAAACCACACAATGGGACTGAAGAATTTTTATTTTGTAGTTCCTTTTAAGTCACAATCATGAAAAATTTTAGGGTAGTCTGTTTTGGAGAAATAGCAGCGCAACTCAAGATTTCCATAAAAAACACTTTTTCAATGTTTTGCAAGGGACTCAGTTGCAAGGACTCTGGCAGAGTGGCCTTCAAAACAATGATTATATATTTTTATTATTCCAATAATGTAAATTATTCACAATGGTACATCATTACCTGTCAGGGAAGGGCCAAATCAGCTACTTAAGCTGAGACTAGGAAGGGGGTTCTGGCATTTTTCCACTTTGTAGAACACTTTGAAATCTGATAAATCTAAGTAAGGTCATTGCTGTTTTGTGTACTGAATTTTAGAGGCTAATACAAGATGAATGTGCCTAATGCAAAGAGTAGGAAAGCATGCCCTATTGGTAATAGCAGGTTAGAGCTGCCTGCTCTGGGTGAGTGAGGCAGAGAAGCAAGGAAATTGTTGGATTCTGAGGGGAATGTGGAATTCTAAGCTGGGGCTTCCAGAGGAGTTGACAATCAGAGGTTAGGGTCCAAAGAGGACATCCTTGAGATCAAGAATAAGAACAAAAATTCCAAGCTAGCCAGAGAGTGTTAGCTGTGTGCAGATGGGGCTAGATGAGTCAGGAGATATTAATCCTTTTAGTTCATTGTAATTTATTTTATGCTCTTGCCAGGAAATTTTCTCAACCTATTTAGAGAGGCATTCCTGTTAAACAAGGGATCTGATGAATATGGGTAAAAGACAGGAGGCAGAGAGGAAAGCAATGAAATTTATTAACATGCTAAGAAATGCTTCTCTCCTTAATAGCAGATTCAGGTCTCTAGCGCATAGGTTTGGTTTTTATAACCTTTCAGGCCCCATGCAGAATACACTGCTAATCAGCAGCATTCAGAATCAACTAAGGACAGATAAGTAAAGCATTTCACAGAAGAGGGAGTGGTAGAGAAAGAGGGAACCCAGGCAAAGGGGAAAAGGGGAGTATTTGGAATACAACAGGCTTGATTTATCACAAGAATAAGAAAATACTCTAAGGACAGGTGATGAAGAGAAATGACCATATACTTTTATAATTGTGCATGAAGTCCTTTTAGACCAAACTGCCAGATCTCTTGCCCAAGGGCAGCAAATAAGTTGTTACAAAAGTGCATGAGAACCAGGAGAACATTGTACACAGAAACAGCAATATTATGGGAAGATCAGCTATGATAGACTTAACTCTTCTCAGCAATATAATGATCTAAGACAATTCCAAAAGACTCATGATGGAGAATACTCTCCACATGCAGAGAAAACTGTGGAGTCTGAATGTAGACTGAAGCATACTATTTTTACTCTTTTTTTGTTTTCTTTTTCTTTGTGGGTTTTCTCTATTGTCCTGTTTCTTCTTTCACAACATGACTAATGTGAAAATATATTTAACGTGATTGTATGTGTCTAACCTCTATCAGATTGTTTGCCATCTTGAGGAGAGGGAAAATAAAGATGAGAGGGAGAAAAATTTGGAACTCAAAAACTTATAAAAATGAATGTCAAAAACCATCCTTACATGTAATTGGGAAAGTAAAATTCTACATAAAAAATGAATGAGACCATTAGCTTCATTAGCTTTACCATGCATGTCCTTGCATAGCTTGTTAATATTTTATTTCTGCTTCCCAGTATGGGTTGGGAACTTCCTAATATTCAGCCTACATGTAGTTGAGAGATTAGTATATCAAGATGTGGCAAAATAATGATAGTTCCTTTTGCTACCAAACATACCTTTTATGGTAAAACCTGATGATAAGAATAGGAGAATTACACTCCTAAGTCATTCATCATTACCAGGCATATAACCTAAAGTGATGTAATGTTAATGAGAGTTAACCCATTAATGGGTCTCAGGTAGAGCCCAGTAAGGAAAGCTTGCTTAGGGGAGGTTTACTTGCTTGAAGGCTTTCACACTTTTTTGTTAATTGAGCACTGAAGCCTGAGGGTTGGGATGCCTCTGACTCTGAAAAGTCTGTTAATGCTCTGAAGTGAGGTTTTCCTTTGGGGTTTACTCTTTGGGAAGGGCAGTTAGGTGGTGCAGTGGATAGAGCGCCAGTGCAGGAGTCAGGAGGACCTGAGTTCATATCTCACCTCAGATACTTGACACTCACTAGCTGTGTGACCTTGGGCAAGTCACTTAACCCCAATTGCCTCATCCTGGGTCAAGTCCAGTCATCCTGTTGAATATCTGGTCACTGGATTCTGATGGCTCTGGAGGAGAAGTGAGGCTGGTGACCTGCACAGCCCTCTCTCACTCAAAACAAAGTCAAATGCAAGTCGTGTCATCATTTCTCTGGTGGCATGGTCTTCTTTGGCAACAAAGGATGAACACACACACACTCTTTGAGAGAAGGCTAGTGTGCCAGATGAGACTCTGGGTAAAACCCAGATTTTGGTGCTTCTCTCTCTCTGGTAACTATGTATGTATGTATGCAAGTATGCAATGGTCAGACAGTTGGATCTATCTGTAGATCTGTGATTTATGTATTGCTTATGGTCAGACAATTAGAAGTCCTGTTATATGTGATTAAAGAAGATTGTTGACTTCTCAAAAGTTGTTTTCCTTTTAGAAAAGCAGATCTAAGTACTAGCAGACCCTCCTGGATGTGTCAGAGTGTTTGCTGCTACAAGTGGTAAAGGATGAAGGAAAAGGGCCCATGTGTGCAAAAAAAATGATTATTTTTTTGCATTAATGAGATTTATTGGAAGCAAAATGAATGTGCAACTCTTGGGGACTGACAAAACAGATTTTGATACATGAACATAATGAGATGTGCAGCAAGAAATGATGAATGTTGAATTAAGAGATTTAGGAAGATTTGTATGAACTAATGCAGAGTGAAATGAACAGAACCAGAGGAAAATTCACAGCATAACCACAAAAATGTAAAGGGAAATTACTGTGAAGGATTTCAAAATTCTAACCAATGCTGTGATAAATTACGACTTGAGAAAACTAGTGATGATATATACTTACTATTTAGTAGACTGGGAATACAGAATGAGACATGCATTTACAGACATGGCCAATATGTTGATTTGTTTACCTCAACTTCTTTCCCATTAGGACATAATATCCTTAAAATTGTGATTATTTCATTCTTTGTACTTGAATGACCAGTGCCTAGTACAGAAATTGTCATAGAGTTGGCAGTTAGTAAATGCTTAACTGAATTCATTGATTGATTGACTATATTATTTGTTATAAGAGAGCTTCTTTTTTGAGGGGATATTAGTTAATGAGGAATGACAGAGATGCAAACTTTTTAAAGTAACGAGCAGTAAAACATTACAAAACACAGAAAAAAACGTGTTCAAAGAGGGACCTAAATAGGTCAATTTTGTTAATACCTTATTAAATTTATTATACCTAAAAAAACAGGTAGCAGAAATTCATAATGTTTCTATTTCTGGCTACAAATACTACATAGAAGAGTTTATATTGTATTTTAAAGTCAATAGGGAGCCCCTGAAGCTTCTTGAGCAGGGAAGTGACAGGGAAAACCTGAACTTGAGGAACACCAATTCTATGGCTATGTGGGGGATGGATTAGAGATAACCACTATGAATGACTGACTGCAGGCATGAATTATTTGACCTGAAATAACGAACTAAAATCTATGATATTCACATATCTGACTTTAAAAAATATTATGCTTGTTTTATCCTTCATTTTCAAAGTGGACCAATGACATCATGGGGTGATAGATGTCACTCATACATGAATTGGATTGAAGTGAGGCAGAGTTGCACAAAGTTGTCAGTTTCTCTCTTCTTGAGTCATCAAAGTCAGTGGAAAGACAATAGTCAAGATGCCCGGTGATGACCTGGGATGTGGTGGATGACCTTGGTGTCTTTGATGTCTGATCAAGCTCTCAGCACTCCACAGTGCCTGCTTCAACTGCTTTCATGGTCATTAGAACAAATTATTGTCATCCTCCAGTTCCACCAGGGGAAGTCTTCAAATGCTAACTTACTGAGGGGTTTGAGGTCTGTTAGTTACCCAAAACCTCGTTGAGCCAGTCTACCAAGAAACTTTACTAGGGGTATGATTACTGTGCATGCTACAGCCTATTGGAGTCACAGGTGAGAGTTGAGTGAGTGCCAGGTAGACACCAAAGGTGAATCTAGTCCTGCTTGAACAACTCACACACCCTTTGTAGAATCACACATTATACACCATTTGGAGAATACGCTAAGAATAATAGATGCTAGAGTTTCATAGGACAAAGCGAAATAAAGGTATCCTGTTTTCTCTTCAATTATTAAAGGAACAGGTAAAATATATTTCAAGATTTTGCTTGAATAATCCAATAATATTTAATTGTGAAAACTTGTCTTTGTTTAAAAAAACAGTAATTGTGTACTAATGATGACCTGTCACTGAGTGCAACCTTGAAGTAAACTCAGAACACAATGGTTAGAGCTCTGTGAAGTAGTTGCTTTTAAAAATCTAAAGTGAAAAAAGATTTTGTAAGAGAAACATGGGTAGAATTGTCAGGTGTAGGAATAAATGTACTACCCAAAAAGAATGAACAAAAGGGGCAATCTGGTAGGGAGGATGGAAAGAAATAAATAAATATTAGTTAATCACCTACAAATTCCAGGTACTGTGCAAATACTGTCTCTTTTTGTCCTCACCATAACCCTAGGAGGTAGATGCTTTTATTTTCTCCATTTTACAGTTGAGGAAACTGAGGCAAACAAAACTAAATGACTTTGCCAAGGATACAGAGCTAGTATCTCAGGCTGGATTTAAACTTAGGACTTCCTGAGTCCAAAGCCAGTTCTTTATCCACTGTGACTCCTACCAGCCTGTAGAGAATATTTAATTTAAATTTGGAATTACTATGGAAATGTCACAGAAAAAAAATAATGTTACTTCCCTTGAGTTATTGCTGTAATAAGACCAAATACTTTAGCACTGTCTCCTTTAAATTACAACTTCCTGTAGCCTACAAGTTATGTTCTTCAGTCTTTTGTTTGTTCAGACTAATGGATAATTGTTTTATCTAGTCTTTGTAAAGAATAAAGAGTATTGAAATGCTAGTAATGCAGATAAGCTAGCAATAAAAACTTAGAACTTATATAATGTTGGTAGGACCTCTGATTTAGGGTATCAGTGGGAACTGAAGGACAGAAAACAATCAAAATCAGAAAGTCATTGTCTTGGGACCATAGACCTAAGCCTGATTCACAGATGAAATACCTACCGTCAAACGTTCCATTGTTTTTTGACATTCTTCATCATCATTATCAAGTCATCGTCATCATCATCACTGACATTCTCATCAAACTAATAATATTTTACTTATAAAATCATTTCAAAGATCTTTCACATGCATTAACAATAATAATCATAACTTATATTTATATGATTTTTATGTCCATCAAAGATAATTCATGCCAGAATTTTAAAATTGGCATTTGATATAATGCTTTAATATATTATGTAACATTACAATATTATTATATATGGCAGGACATAATATAATACACTGTAGTATATCATATTATATTGCAATATTGTATTATACTATATCATATCACATAATATACCATATCACAAAATATATCATAACAAAACAATTTCGCATTATACCATGAATATAGCACATAATTATTTAAATAATGCATAGTTTATATGTTAACATAATATAATACAATAGTAGTGATACCTATATTTATAAAATAACATTTTAAGTTTTACAAGCACTTTACAAATATGTACAATTTTCACCCAAAGGGGGGGAGGTAGGTGCTATTATTACCCCCATTTTACAGTTGAGGAAACTAAGGGAGCCAGATGCTAAGTGACTTGCTCAATGTGATGACATCTTTGTTTTTACATTAATTGACATTAATTTAGATCTATCCCCCTCTGCCTACACCAAGGTTTTTAAGTTAAGCTGCTTTCATGTATGAAAATAATTTCTTTTGAAGGTGAAAATTTTATTCAATACATTTTATTCTTTTTAAAATTTAGCTGTAGAAAATATTTAATGTGACCTAGTAAATTGTCCAGAGAGTTAAGAAAGAAATGTCAAGTAAAAGTAATATTTGAAGGAAATATATGAATGTGATAAGGCATTTCTTTCAGGATGATTTATTCACTAAATTAAATATATATTTTTTTATAAAGCTAGAAGGGGAAATAAAAAAAGTTTGACTGTTAGAATGATTAGCAAAGGAAATTGCTTTTCAGTACTGGGACATGATAATAGAATATATTTTCACCAGAGCTACTGTTCTTGAATCAATTAAAGTGAGTTTAGAAATTCAAACTTTTTAAAACTAAACATTCCTTCATTAAAACAAACAAACAAACAAACAAACTGAGGCCAAGATGGCTGAGTAGAAGCAAGGACCTGCTAGAGCTTTCCCCCCAAACCCCTCAAGAAACTTGTAAAAATGATTCTGAACAAATTCTAGAGCAGCAGAAGTCACAAAATGACATACAGAAGAAAATTTCCAGCCCAAGACAATCTGAAAGATCAACAGGAAGGATATATTGCACAGTGCTTAGAGAGGAGCACAGTTCATCATGGGCTGTACCAACATGGACAGAGCTAGAGTAGGCCTTAGGGGACTGAATTGCTGGCAGCTGCTGTGGTTTCCAGACTTCTCTATCAACAATCACTAAAGACAAGTTTGAAGGTTAGTGGGAAAGGACCCTTACCTGGCTGAGAGGGGAGCTTTGTCCAGCCCTAGCCTCAGCCCCAGGGCAACAGACGCCACTGCTGCTTCTGGAGTCTTCCACATAACAAAGAGCTCAAAAGCCAAGTAATTGGTTGGGGAAATGAACAAATGGAAGGAAAAGAAGCAGACTATAGAGTCTTATTTTCTTACTTCATTGATGATGAGGAAGATCAAAACATCCAACCTGAAGAAGACAATAAAATCAAAGCTTCTACATCCAAAGCCTCCAAGAAAACTATGAATTGGTCTCAGGCCATGGAAGAGATCAAAAAGTATTTTGAAAATCAAGTAAGAGAAGTAGAGGAAAAATTGAGAAGAGAAATGAGAATGATGCAAGAAAATCATGAAAAACGAATCAACAGCTTGCTAGAGGAAACCCCAAAAAATACTGAAGAAAATAGCACCTTTAAATTTAAACTAACTCAAATGACAAAAGGGGTTCAAAAAGCCAAGGAGAAGAACAAAGCCTTAAGAAGCAGAATGGGCCAAATGGAAAAAGAGGTCCAAAAGTTCACACTGAAGAAAATAATTCCTTAAAAATTAGAATGGAGCAAATGGAAGCTAATGTCTATGAGAAATCAAGAAATTATAAAACAAAATCAAAAGAATGAAAAAATAGAAGACATTGTGAAGTATCTCATTGGAAAAACAACTGACCTGGAAAATGGATCCAGGAGAGATAATTAAAAAATTATTGGACTACCTGAAAGCCATGATCAAAAAAAGAGCCTCGATATCTTTCAAGAAATTATCAAGGAAAACTGCCCTGATATTCTAGAACCAGAGGGGAAAATTGTAATGAAAAGAATCCACCAATAACTTCCTGAGATTCCAAAAGGAAAACACCTAGGAATATTATAGCCAAATTCCAGATTTTCCAGATCAAGGAGAAAATATCACTAGCAGCCAGAAAGAAACTATTCAAGTATCGTGGAAACATGATCAAGATAACACAGAATTTAGCAGCTTCTACACTAAGGGATCAGAGGGTTTGGAATATGATATTCCAGAGGTCAAAGGAGATAGAATTAAAACCAAGAATCACCTACCCAGCAAAACTGAGTATAATATTTGAGCTGAAAAAATGGAACTTCAATGAAACAGAAGACTTCCAAACATTCTTGTTGAAAAGACCAGAGTTGAATAGAAAATTTGATTTTCAAATACAAGAATCAAGAGAAGCATGAAAAGGTACACAGGAAAGCGAAACCATAAGGGACCTATTAAAGTTGAACAATTTGCATTCCTACATGGAAAGATGATATTTGTAACTTATGACACCTTTCTCAGTATTAGGATACTTGGAGGGAATTTATACATACACATATATACATCCCTTACATACATACATATTTTATATATATATATATATATATATATATATGTGTGTGTGTGTGTGTGTGTGTGTGTGTGTGTGTGTGTGTGTTTGTAAAATATATATGTATGTAAGGGATGTATATATGTGTATGTATACACAGGTACATACATATATGTTTGTGTATATATATGTATGTGTATATATATGCATGTATGTATATATAGTGAGAGAGAGAGAAGCACAGGGCACAGGATGAGCTGAATATGAAGGGATGATATCTAAGAAAGAAAATTGTGTGTTGAGAGGAAGGTACTAGGAGAAAGAGAAAGGGAGAGGTAGAATGCAGTAAATTGTTTCACCTAAGAAGCAAGATTTACAATGGAGGGGAAGAAGGGGAAGATGAGAGGGAATAAGTGAGCCTTACTTTGATCAGATTTGGCTTCAGGAGGGAATAACATGCACACTGTATTGGGTATAGAAGTTTATCTTACCCTACAGCAAAGCAGGGGAGAAAGGGAATGAGAAGGGGGATAAGATGGCACATTGGAGGAAGGAGTAATCAGATGGCAAACACTTTTGCAGAGGAATAGGTAAAAGGAGAGAATGAAATAATGGAAGGTGGGACAGGACAGTGGGAAATCTTTCACAACAAGACTGTTATGGAAGTGTTTTGCATGGCTACACATGTATAACCTATATCAAATTGCTTGCCTTCTCAATGAGGGTGGATGGGGAAGGGGGATGAGAGAGAATGTGGAACTCAAAGCTTTAAAAATGAATGTTAAAATTGTTTTTACATGCTACTAGAAAATAAAATGTATAGGCAATGGGGTATCTTGCCCTACAGGAAAATAGAAGGGAAGGGGGTAAGAGTGGGTATGATGGAAGGGAGGGTGGATTAGAGGAAAGGTTAATCAGAATACGAACTGTCCTGGAGTGAGGGTAGGGAGGAGATGGGGAGAAAATTTGAAATTCAAACTTTTGTGGAAGTGAATGTTGAAAACTGAAAATAAATATGTTAAATTAAGAAACTGCCTTTTTCTTCAAAACTTTTTCATAGATAAAGCTAATAAGGATAAATAAAATATATGAAAGTCTTGGATTTGGCCTCAAGTATTTGGCCTTGGATACTAATGTGAATTTTTTATGCATTCTTATTTCAGGATACCATAACTGTACTCAATAAGCTAGTTCTAGGGAACATCTGCTCCTGGAAGAATTACATAGTTTGAGAGTGGAAAGGGACCTCAGAAATTATCTACTCCCACCTATACACAAAAATTATCCCTAATATAACATAGCCAACAAGTGATTTTTATAGACTGTACCTGAAGACCTGGAAGGACAGGGAATAAACCTCTTCTCTAAGCATCTACTTTTTGATAACTCTAATTCTTAAGAAGGCAGTGAGGTGGCACAGTGAATAGAGTGCCATCCACTCATCTCTTACCCTGAATTTAAATCTGATCTCAGATATTTGCTATCTGTGTAACTCTGGGCAAGTCACTTACTGCTGTTTGTAAAATGAGCTGAAGAAGGCAATGGCAAACCACCCCAGTATCTTTACTGAAGAAAACTTTAAATGAGATCACGAATAGTCAGATGCAGCTAAACAACGACGGTGAAGTAGGTTTTCCTAACATCGAGCCTAAACTTGTTTTACAGCAGCTTCTTCCAATTGTTCCTGAGACAAATGGGATAAGTCTCCTTCTTGCTCCACATGACAGTCCTTCAAATACTTGACAGCAATAATATCTCTCCTTGAATCCTCTCTTTTCCAGAGTGAACATTCATGAAACCTCCAATCAATCCTCATGTGACATGGATTCCACTCCTGTTATCATTCTAATTGCCCTTCTCTGGATACTGCACAACTGAACATAATACTCCAGAGGAGGTGTGATGAGGTGAAGTAGAATGGGACTACCAATTCCTTATGCCTGGGAGCTGGCTCCCTCTAATGAAGCCCCAGATGGCATTCGTATTTTTGGCTGCCACATAACATGACTGATTCATACTGTTTATAATTCACTAAAACTCTTAGGTCTTTTTCAGAACACCTATCTATCCCTGTCTCTGTTATCTTATACTTTTTGAAGTTGATTATTTGGACCGAAGTGCAGTCTTTACATTTATTTCTATTGAATTTCATTTCATTAGATTTAGCCTAATGTTTTAGCAAGCCAAGATTCTTCTGGATCCTGATTTCATGCTTTATTTAGTCCTATGGTTTGGGTTAAAGCAAATACATGGTTTTGAGATTCCTAGAAAACTGGTACTCAGGAAAATGACATAATCACAAGCTTTCTTGTTGTATAGTACAGCAAGCAGACAAACAAAGCATATACATACATTACGGCAATATAAATTGAAAGAAGCTTGTTTTCATATGCAAGAAACTCATCCTAGCCTGAGTGTGAGGGAGACATGTTGGGGAAGAAACTGACTCAAAGTTGGGGTTGAGATGGCAAGATTATGTACTCTAAGAATGGGTTTGGTCAAGAACAGGTAAACAGTTCTGAATGTAGAAGAGGGCATTCTTAATCACACCTGGATGTGGTTGAAATGTTCTCGGGGTTCCCTTAATTAATATGAGACTTAGGTAAATCTTAACTAAAACTGATGGGAGAGCCTAACATTAACTACTTAAAGCAGTAAAAGGACAATGATCCGAGGCTAGTAACACCAAATTAGATTCCTTTTTGAGGAGAGTTTATGCATAGTTGTGAGAGTTTTATTTGTTTACTATAATAGCTTTTGTTTTCTCGTGAGTCATGTGTGTCTTTTGCACATTCTCTGACTCAAGATAAAGGGACTCTCTATCCCTGCCCCATATATATTTGTTACTTTAAGAGTCTGTATAGGAATTTAGGAAAAACTTGGTAAACACACAAGTGAGAAGAAAACAAAAATTGTGCCACAGGGGATACAAATAGAGCAGTTCTGTTACTACATTGTTCCACTATAGATGCTTAATTACATATATACACCATTACTATAGCTAGCTTCTTTTAAGTCCATGGGATGACATAATATCTTCTAAGGGCCATGTGGTTCCTTCCTCTTCACCTTTTGGAAGTTTATTTTAGATGAAAGTTTCTGAGCTCTTTCCTGCCTTCCATTTAAGAGATTATAAAGTGCACCCCTCTTAACAACTCTACAAGGTAAATAATCCAAATAGTATTTTGCCTATTTTACAGATGAGAAAACTGAGGCTCCAAGAAATTAAATGATTTTTCCAGCATCATTAAAAGAGCAGATCCCTGATTCTAGTTCAGATATTTAATGTCCCCTCCTGTTTCACTCCCTCTCCAAACGTCTATACCCTTAATCCATTTGTTGAGATAAATTTGTAATCCAATTAGCAGGTTTTGCTATGACAAAGATCTAGATAGTAGTCATACAAATAAGATTAATAAGAGAAGGAAGGAAGAAAGAGAGTCAGTCAGAAACTGGCATTCATGGATAGGCTATGGTTTGCATAATTAATGAGAACGCACAAATTTATGAGATCACAGATCCATGGAAGCATCAAGTTAGTAGAACTTAATGAATGCTGTAAAGTTTGAGGAAACATATTGCTATTTGAACTTCAGACCCTTTCCTAGTCTTCTATACACACACTGTATTACATAAGTTAACACGGTTATATATTATTCATTGTTGTGTGATATTTCTCAAGTATATATCTTGCAAAAGTAAGAAGATTTAGTATAAAACATCCAGGCAGACATCTGTGACACACATACCTACAAGTACATGCAAAGACTAGGGAAAAGTGTGTTCAGGCTTAAAGATATGTGTTCCTGATTGCTGAAAGGCCTTTTATCTTATCTGTGGGATGTATAAGCATAATGTAGTTTATTTTCTAGGCTCCTTATACAGTATGAATTTAGGTTCAATCTTTCTTTGGCTTCCAACTTAAACACAATCAGCAACTGTTGCTGTCACCAGGGATAATGAGGGGATACAAATGGGATATCCAAAATCATCCAGACTCATCAAAACGCTCAAGGTTTTCAGACCTGACCAAGGCCCATGCTGAGGCCTGTCTTTTCCTCTCAGGTAATTCTTCCTAAGGAGGTATGGTGGTAAACTATATTTACTCCAATTACTATATTTACTCCAATTTCTACAAATCAATCCCTTCTCACTTCTATCGACAATTTTAGATGATCCCTTGGCCCTGGTTAGGTTTCCTTAACTTATCTACACAGGAATCTTGACCAGCAGTATAGTGCAAAGGGCTTTTTAAGCACTTGTTCTAAGCTCCGTGAATAATTAATCAGTTGTGATATGCTCTCACTTAGGTATCAAGGCTAAAAGGTGGTGAACTGGTTTTGATTCTACCCTAACATAAACTTGTAAAATAATGACAGTAACAGGAATGGAATTTAGTACTGTGACTTCTAGGAAGAAAACCATATCTACAGATATTAGGTACTTTTTATCAGTAGCATTAGTAATGTGCATTGTGATAACATTAAACTACTGAAATAAGATACCATTGACATTTAATTCTAAAGTGTCAACCAGCAAGAAAATTCCAAGTCATTAGAATGATAGTTACCATGGTAATTTTCAAATAGATAAAAGAATTTCCAAGTTCCTTCAGGAAAGAAAATTGTTTTGCATCACAAATACTAATTTATGTGGGACAATGTTTGATCAGTTATTAAGAATGATATGGCTATTTAGATGTAATAGCTAAAATTGAAGAAATTAAAAAGCCCAGAAAAGATCAGATTTAAGCTTACTCCTTTGGCTTTATCCAAGTAGTATCTGTCCTTTTGAAATTTACCTTAATCCAGGAGTTCTTAACTTTTTTGTTTGTGTCATAGACCCTAGGTAAATTAGTAAAACTTATTTTAATGATAATATTTTTATTTGATTAAAATTTATTACATAAAATTTATTATTTTTATTAAAAATTTTATAAATAAAATTTATTACAATTACATTGTAATAAAGATATACTTTCTTCCCATATAAGTTCACTGAACTCATGCTATAATCCAAAGGTACACAAAGCATAAGGCAAACATGTAAACTACTGTATGCCAAAAACATACCTGGAGTAGAATTATCAGTCTGCCACTATCACTGCCCCATTCCATTACTTTTCACTGAGCTCTGGAACTTAATTTTTTGAAATGCCATCAGACTGAAATTTCTGATGTTGCCCAGAGGTAAATGTTTGTGATCCTGTCATTTTAAAAGGAACTCCTCTCCTAAAGAAAAAATTAGGAAGAAGGAAACATTTAACTGTGGAATGTCAAGGCCTTAAATCTGTCAGTTCTTATCTTAATAAATTTAAAAAAAAACATTTTTGGAGTTATTAAAAGCCACTTGATTGCACTACCATAATTATCATTCCAATGATTGATATTTTCTTACTTAACATAATTGATAATATATCTATAAGGGAGCTACAGGCACATTTGCTAATCAGTGAATGATCATACAATGGAAATGCTAAATTGGAATGAACATCTGCCATTTTGTAAGCAATTTTCTGAGAACTGTCAGTCCATTACATATGGTAACATTTCCTTCATGTTTACAGCTGCCATACCATAGAATTTTGAGAAGGAAAAAAAATTGGAAAGGTGATATACTCTAATCCCCTCATTTTCCAGATGAAGAAATTGAGGTCTAGTGAGGTTAAATGAATCAACCAAAGTCACATAGGTAGTAAAAGGCAGAGCTGGAATTCAAATTCAGGCTTTCTAACTCTAAATCCAGCAATTTTTCCAGTCCCTCATATATAGATTTAAAGTAATCCCAACTTGGGTAGGTAACGGGGTAATTGAGTGCATAATTGTTGTGGGGGATTTGGGGTATGTGGGTATAATTTAAATACAGTTAAGTTTTAATCGTGTTACTAGATCACCTTACTCAAAAACTGCAGGGGCTTCTTATTGCCTCTAAGATGAGGTCTTAACTCTTCAATTGGCATAGACCTTTTATTTATTTTGTCTTTGTGTCGTGCAGTGCCTGGGAAGTAGTTGGTTTGTTGATTGGTTGGTTGTTGTCCTTGCTTCTTGAAGAGGGCCAAAATGACATCGTTATGATAATGTCAAGTTTCATAGTGTTTGACTGCGGTTGATCAGATCAATATGAGCTCAGAATACTGTACCACAGATTGGGCACAGACAGTGTGCATGAACATCTGGGGTGGGTACTCTAAATTTGCGCATCCTACATTTCCTTTGAGCTGTTTTGATTCTGCTTTGCTCATAGAACACAGCACCTTCTCTGATAAGAGCATGCCATGCTGAGCAGTCCTGTGCCAACGTCTTGCATGTCACACGATCAATTCCAAAGTCCTTGAGAGAGACCTTGAGAGTGTCCTTGTATAGCTTCCGACCACCATGTGGTCACCTGCTCCATGCAAGTTCTTCGTAAAATAGTCTTTTTGGCAAGCACATGTTTTACATTCAAACAATGTGGCCAGCCCTTCGAGGTTGTGCTCTCTGAAGCATAGTTTCAATGCTTGGCAGTTTAGTTCGAGCAAGGACCTCAGTGTCTGGTACCTTATCCTGCCAGGTGATCTTCAGAATCTTCCTAAAACTGTTCAAATGGAAGCGATTCAGTTTCCTGGCATGGTGCTGGTAGACTGTCCATGTTTCACAAGTATATAACAATGTGAGGGCAGCACAAGGGCTTCTTCAGTTTGGTAGCCAGTCTAATACCTCTTCTCTCCCATACTTTTCTTTGGAGTTTCCCAAACAAACACTGAGCTAGCTGTGGCAATGAGTGCATCAACCTTCTCATCAATGTGTACATCCCTGGAAAGTACATTACCAAGGTAAGTGAACTTATCCACAGCATTCAAAATCTCTCCATTTGCTGTAACTGATGGTTCCATGTAAGGATGGTGTGTGATGGTGACTCATGGAGCACCTGTGTTTTCTTGGTCTTGTTAGGTCAAAGTTAGCATAAGAATCGGAAAACTGATCCATACTTTGTTGCATCTCAGGTTCAGCAGTTGCATTGAGTGCACAATCATCGGCAAAAAGAAAATCATGCACCAACAATCCCTCCACTTTGGTCTTGGCTTGCAGCCTTTTCAAATTGAATAATTTGCCATTAGTACAGTAGCTGACCTTGATGCCATGTTCATCCTCATTGAAAGCATTTGACAACATGACTGAAAACATTATAATAAAAAACATGAGAGCAAGCACTCTTTCACTCCACTGGTGACTGGGAAGGCATGAAAGCATTGTCCACTGTCCAGAACTTGGGGAAGCATGCCATCATGAAATTGATGTACAATACTGATGAACTTCTCTGGGCAACCAAATTTTCACACAGTTTTCCATAAGTCCTCCTGACCAACAGTATCAGAGGCCTTGGTCAGACCTACAAACATTGTATACAGACCTGTATTCTGTTCCTGGCATTTCTCCTGGAGTAGTCAGGCAGCAAACACCACATGGACTGTTCCTTGGCCCTTTCTGAAATGACACTGGTTCTCAGGTAGATGATCATCTTCCAGTGAAGGATCAGCTTATTAAGGAGGACTCTAGCAAGAATTTTTCCAGAAGGGACTAAGAGAGAGACCCCTCCCTGTGATCTGTGTGTTCTCATCAGGTTCAAAGACAAGAATTTTGGGAACAAAACAGCAAAGGGCGGACACAAGAAAAGGAATGTTACATAGCTAATTCTTCAACAAAGCTTCTGCCACAACCCAGTGAACCAAAACATAAAAATGACATAGGCTCTAGAGACAATAAACTTGGCTCTTCCCCAAGATGGGGTCAAAACCCAGTTCTTGGAAGGGTTCAGTATAAGTGGATGGATGCTTGCCCAGGAATTTTCCAATATGGTCCTCATCAGCAGGATGACCATACAGAGCAGCATCTGTAACATGAAATGAGGTAAACGATAAGATGAAGGGAATGGATATGATAGCAATTGTCAAAAAGCATATTTCTTGGTTAGCTCCATGATGATTGAAGAAAGAAATCAGAAGGAAGTAACTAACACTTGCTACAATACACCCATATTAACTGATATATTCAGAACTGTACTACATGCTGTATAAGAAACAATAATTTTTTAAGGCATGTGCCCCAAGCCTCATTGGATTGGTGAAATAAAATTAACACCAATGTTAAATTGTGGTAAAATGTGGTAATGACAAAACATAATAGGAACCCAGAAAAAGGATCCTAGATTTTGAACTGGAAAGGGTCCTAGAGAACATCTACTGCATCTAAGTCTGTCATTCTGAAAATGAGGAAATGGGAGCTGACGAAGTTAAATGACTCAAGATCACAATGTAGTAAGGTGCATCTAATTGGGTTGGAATTGTCATAAAAAGCTTTAAGGAGAAAGTGGGTAATCTCTTCCCTGGTCTCTGTCCATTCATGCAGTCCTGAAATAAATATATTCCTATAGAGATGAACAATGGAAGTATCCTTGAACCCCTGGGGGTTCTTCTTGCCATAAAACCTAGAAAATTTCAGTCAGCTTTTATATGAGCAATGGTCTCCCTATCTTGCAAATCTCAGCTGGAATAGAATCAGCACCAGGTGCTTTGCCACATGAAAGGAGCCTAATGGCCCTCAAAACCTCTTCTTCAGTTGGAAGTTCATCTAAGGAGGGACTGACTTCAACCTGAGGTATTTAGCTTGGAGATGACAAGTCTGTAATCAGTCCAATACTCTGCACCACACATTGCCTTTGTCACTCTCGCATCTTATCTGTCTCTTCTCTTTACAATCACATAATCTATTAGATGCCAGTGTTTGCTGCAAGGGTGCATTCATGAAGTTTTATTGCATTTAGGTAAATGGAAAACAGCGCTGGTGATGAGAAGGTCATGCGATGCACAAGTCTTCAGCAGTAAATGACCATTGCTGTTGCTGTCTCCAACTCCATTCCTCCCTAGG
Organism: Notamacropus eugenii; assembly: GCF_028372415.1. Classification (NCBI taxonomy): domain Eukaryota; kingdom Metazoa; phylum Chordata; class Mammalia; order Diprotodontia; family Macropodidae; genus Notamacropus; species Notamacropus eugenii. The sequence continues at coordinate 270,832,760 of NC_092875.1, forward strand.
ACTCCCTGCCAAGTCTGGTAGTCTGAGCCTACTCTAGCATTAAAGTCACCCAGAATTATAAGCTTGTCCTCTTTTGGCACATTGATGATAAGGGTCTCTAGGTGTTCATAAAATTCTTCTTTGACCTCATCAGTCTTCGTCATGGTAGGAGCATAGGCACTGATGATGGGGGCATGATGTTTTCCTGCAAGTGGCAATCACATTGTTATGAGCTTGTCATTGACTCCTTTTGGCAGGCACGCCAGCTTGTTGACTAGATTAATTTTGATTGCAAAACCTATGCCAGCTTCACGGCACTTGCCTTTACTGTGGCTACTCCAGAAAAATGTGTATCAAGGCCCAGCTTCAGTAAGGGGGCCTTCATTTGCTAGCCCTTGTTTCACTCAGGGCTGCTATTTGAATGTAATGCCTGTTGAGTTCTCTTGCAACAAGAGCTGTTTGTCTTTCAGGTCTACTGGATTCTGTGTTGTCAATAAAGATGCACACATTCCATGTGCTGATGGTGAGTGCAATCATCCTTGCAGATGCTTTTGTACATTTTGAACATTTATGTGTGTGTGTGTGTGTGTGTGTGTGTGTGTGTGTGTGTGTGTGTGTGCTTTGACCACACGGTGGGATTCCCTGCCTGCCGCAGTAATCAGGCCAGGTTTGGGTAAGCAGTCAATTTTTAGGGCATCTTTTCTAGCCTCTTTCCTTACACCAGGAGGTGAGCAGTATGATCCTTAAAAGACTGTTCAAACTCCAAGGGGGCTGCCAAATCCCACCGCTGCCTGTGTGCAGGGTTGTGACTACAGCTCCCAGTGCTTCCGCACCTGCTACTTCATCACTTGTCTGTCTCCACATGACTTTGAGATAGGTATAATACTAAAATGGTATGGGTGATGTCTTTTGATTCATATGTAAATTGGATTTAAGTGAGGCAGAGCTGGATGAAGTCATCAGCCTCACTCTCTCCTCCAGAGTCATCACAGTCCAATGGCAGAACAGAATCAGTACAGAATTGTGTGCCCCTAGATGGTATAGTAGATAGAGTGCCATGTCTAGAGTCAGGAAGATGCATCTTCCTGAGTTCAAATCTGGCCTGAGACATTACTAGCTATGTGACCCTGGGCAAGTCACATAACCCTGGAAAAACAGGAGTTGCTTAATAAATACTTGTTAGTTTGACTTGCCTTGACTACTTGTTGCCCAAACTTGATAATCTGTTTTGCACCTCTTAACCATGCACAGAATGTATGCTTTCCTCACTTCTCTTTCCTATCTTCAAGATCCGTGTCAAGGTTCCATTTCTTTTGTTAAGACCTACTTGATTTATCTAGTTTTAAATGTTCTTTCCTTCTTCAAACTATGTTGTATTTACTGATGTTTGCATGTGATATCCCCCAGCCCACTATCAGATCCCTGAAGATAAGAACTTTTTCTTTCTTTCCTTCTTTCCTTCCTTCTTTCTTTCCTCCTTCCTTTCCTCCTTCCTTTCTTTCTTTACTCTTTTCTTTCTTTCCTCCTTTCCTCTTTTCTTTCTTTCTTTCTCTTCCTTCCTTCCTTTCTTTCTTTCCTCCTTTTCTTCTTCATTTCCTCCTTTCCTTCTTCCTTTCCTCCTTTCCTCCTTCCTTCCTTTCTTTCTTTTTTCTTTTCTTTCCTTCCTTCCTTCCTTCCTTCCTTCCTTCCTTCCTTCCTTCCTTCCTTCCTTCCTTCCTTCCTTCCTTCCTTCCTTCCTTCCTTCCTTTCTTTCTATCAGCTCCTATCATAGTATCTTGTACAGAGCAGGTTTGTAATTGCTTCTAGAGGCGAGGTTTGCCACTATTAGTAACATCTATAGAAATTTAGTCAGTAATAAATGTAATCTATAATCATATTGCACATGACACTTTACCTTTGTGAAAAGTTCAAATTCAGAATCATCAATTGCAAATCAGTAAACTAGGTAAAAACTGATATGAATTCTGCATGTAAGGCTTTCTTCATCACATTCATTCAAGAAATGATTATTTAGTAACTTGTTAACTGATCAAAAGTGATATACAGTAGATAAAAGTTAAAGCCAACACTATGAAATGCCTTTGGTAGTATCAGGTCTTCATTTAACTAACGCAAAAATAATTAGAGTTATCCGAAAGAAGAATGGACTGCCTCGCAAGCCAATGGGTTCTTTTGTTAAAGAAACTGGAGAGGGAGTTATTATTCAGATACAGGTTGAATGAGATAGTCAGTGAGGTCCCTTCCACCTCTGAAATTCAGTGATTCTGACAAATTTAGGCTTGATATAAAGAAAATTTTGTAGCAATTGTAATTATCCAAAAGTGGAAATGAATTATTTCCAAAGGAAGTGGATTGGGGAAAACTATAGCCAGGGGAAATCCAGTAGTTTACAAGCAAAGGCTGAATTAAAGCTTCTAATGTATGATATAGCATTAGCTCTTATTCATGTGGACTTGGAGGTCCCTTCAAATTCTGAGGCTCCATGACAATAAGAAAACAAAGTTCTATATACGGTAAATGACCAATTGCCTTCATGTCATTCCCTTCTCTTTTCAATAAGATAGAAATAATTATAGAGGTGGTGTGGTATCTTATGAAGGACACTTACCGTACTAGGAGCTGGAGGCCTGAGGCCTAGCTTCGTGAGATAGCCATGTAACTTTGGTCAAGTTAGTCTCTTTTACTTGCTAACACTTATACAGCACATACTACATGCTAGGCACTATGCTAAGTACTTTTACAATTATCTCATTTGATCCTCACAACAACCCTGGAGATTGATGCTATTATTATCCAGATTTTACAGATGAGGAAACTAAGGCTAATAAAAGTTAACTGATTTGCCCAAACTCACACAGGAAATGTTTAGCCTCAGTTTCCTCATCTGTAAAAGTAGGATAATTGCTTGCCTCATAACATAGGCTTATTGTGTGGCTCTGTATAAAATGTGCAGTGCTTTACAAATGTGAGCTATTATTATTTTTGCATGAGGATACTAAATCTAATGTTATTTTTCCCAACATACAATTCACCAAGGCTAACCTGCAAATATGATACTATGCTCCATAATAAACCTCCTTGTAAATAGCTTGTGAATTGTTTGAGTGTTCATAATTTTTATTTTCACAAACTTGAATGTTATTCTGCTCCATCATCCATTCCATGAGAAAGTAGTGATGCAAGAGCTGTAAAACATGTGGAGCTTTCCAGTTAAAGAGAATTCAACTAAAATTCCATTTGAAGCTATTTTTTCCTGCTTTTAAGAGAGGAAAGAATTCTTTGGAAATTTTGGAAAGCCTGTAGATTAGAGGAGCTTTATTCTTTCAAAGAAATGTTTTGCCATGTGATGCATTATGGACTTTGAGCTTTCTGAAATGAACAATGTATCCAGCATCCGTGTTGACTGTCTGACATTTGACAAAATATTTCAGAGTAAAGAAAGATATAACTTGGAAAGATAATCATCAGCATTTTGAGCTTTCACGAGAAAATTGATCTGAGACTCTTTTCTTTTCTTTTTGGAAAGGAATATGAATTTTCATCAGAATTCCAAATGGCTAAAAGTATTTCAGAAATCTGCTATTGAAAGTACCTTTGTCTACACCAATTTAAAGTAATCTTCCCAATGGCTTAGTCTGGAACATTATTCTTCACCTTACCATTCTGTTTTTTAATGATGGTTTTTGTACTTTCAGATACCATAGACCTTTATCTTTTGGGAGGAGAATAATTGGAACCTGGTCGTCTGTTCTCAATTAAAATAGTAGCACAATTATTTAGCCTGCTGAGAGATTTAGGAAATTTGAAAAGTAATAAGAAATTAGTATCAACTTGCTACCAAAGTTCCATAAAGGTGTCAAATATATAAAACAGTAATCACTGGTGGGTGAATTATTTAATTAAAGTATTCTTAATTGACTCTGTTCCAGACCTTTGTACCCAGGTAGAATAATTTAACAATGTAGGTGACATTCGTTCCAAAAGAAAACATAAAAATAAAATTACCCAATCATTATAAATTGATCTGGGGAGACCAAATGCACATGTACGTGACACAATTAGAGAAAATTTGCTAAGCAGCACAAAACAAGAAAAAGAAACCCCCAGGTTACAAATGGCTATTGTTCCAAATAACAGTTGTACATAGAGAGCAGGTCTGGGAGTCAGAAGACCTTGATTTGTCTCTTTTCTTGCCTTTATTCTCATTGTGGCCCTGGGCAAGTCATTTAACCTCTCTGAGTATCAGTTTCATCATTTGTCAAATGGGGGTAATATTATTAGCACTTCTAAAATTGGAGTTATTGTGAGGTTCAAGTGAGATAGTCAATGTAAAGTATTTTGCAGACCTTTACAGAAATGTCCACTATCATTATTTGTGTCAGTTAAGTGGAACTCAAGGGAATCATAGATTTAGACCTGGAGGACACCTTGGTGATTATCTATTCCAAGCTTTGAATTTGATTGATCCCAAATTGAAGCCCTGTAGAGTAAGTAACTGACCCAAATGTAGTACACCAAAGGTTCTAATACAGGTTCCACAGACAAAACAAGATGTTATAAGTAGATCCCCAGATGACTCACAGAATATGTCTGAAAGATAGGATTGCATTTTCATATCAATGGATGAATGAATGGTTGTGAAAACATTTATCAAGTGCTAGATGCCAAGTGCTGTTTTCAGATGTAGCGATACAAATACAAAATTAAAGACAGTTCCTGTCCTCCTAGAGCTGATGTTCTAAGAGGGGAATACAGCATACCATGGGAAAATGCGACATGAGTTCAAATGAGGAAACGGTCACTTTGCCATAGCCTTACCTCTTCTGACTTCTACTATATAGACAATTTAAGGGCATTTCTTACCTTTTATCCATGTGGGATGTGTGCACTGATCACTGATTCATATTCTGACCTTTTCAAGAGGTGGTTGTAAGAGTATTACAATGATGGTGTGAGTAGCAAGAAGAATCTTTTCTCAGAGGGCCATTTGCAGATAGAGGTTAATTAGCAAGCCACATGTTCCTCTCTTAGGGAGTACCTTATTTAATGGTATAATACAATTTATATACTTTAAGTTGTAGCAAATAGAGAGTAAAAGGTCTGTTACCATAAACTTTCTGCTCATTGGCTTAATAATTAACAACATAAGTTTGAGAGATCCATAGAGTTGTGGCAGCTCTAAGTTCAAACCAAAACTCTGACACTTCCTTACTGTGTGACCCTGAGCAAGTCACTTGAAGCCCTATCTGCTTTAATTTCTTTATTTTGTGAAATGAAGATGATGATAATAACATCTACCTCCCAGGATTTCTATGAGGAGCAAATAAGATATTTGTAAGGGGTTTGGCACATAGTAGGTACTTAATAAATGCTTGTTTCCTGACTTCTTTAGAGAGTCAAATTCAAAGTCAGGAAAACCTGGGTTCAAGTCTCTCTTCAGGTACTAATTGACTATGAGACTCTGGGCAATCACTTGAACTTTCAGCACCTCCTCATCCCCTGCAGTTTTCCATGTCTGTACAATGAAGAACACATGATGACCAGAAAAAGGGAGAAAAGGGAGTCTCAGGTTCAGTTTAAAGTCTAATTCAATTATATGGAATACTTTAAGGTCTACAATTTTCCATTAAGCAACTCTGTGTGACAAGTTAATGTACACTTTATCTCTATTTTATCAAGGAAACATTCTCAGATTACTAGAAGTTAGAGTTCTTTGGATCTTGATGCTTATGGAAGGTTTTTTTAAAGTCATTTTTTAGAATCTGAGGCAGAAACAAAGAACAAAAAGTCCATGAGGTGCATACTTATTGTGAACTTGCCATCAAATAAAGCTGCCTAGGGTAGTGAAGAAGACTGAATTTGGAGTCAGAGAACACTGGCTCTCATATCTTAATTATATCCTGCATGTTCTTCATTAAGCTACTTAGCCCCTCTAGGGCTTCAGTTTCTTGCTGTCAAATGAAGGAGTTGGACTGGATGGTTTGTTTCTAAGAACCTTTACCGCTCTAAATCCATAATGCTATGAATGTTTAAAAGAAAATACCATAATAAGTTAAAAAAAAATGCAGGACTTCAAAGTCAACTGGGGAGAATTTTAAAGATGAAATTTGTCTTGTTTCTCTTCCATTCCTTTCTTCCCTCTTTCCCAATTTTTCAGTGCCTCCAAACAAATCTCTCATTTCAATTAGTCAATAACACTTTAAATTTCATTTGCATTTTAAAAGGGACTGCCAAGATAGGATAGCATTACTAATACCATTAAAGTTCTGTTTCAGGTGATGTTTGAGGGGGCTTATTTTGAGGTAAATGGATACCCCTCAAATTACATCATGTAACTGACTGCTTATTCTGCTCATTTGCACAGATAGCCCTATAAGGCTTATTTTAACAAGTATTTTATTGATGCATTTTGATTCTATAACACATTTATTGCCACTTTCCTTTACCTCCAGCATACCCTCTCTTAAAAAAAAGTTTTTAGAAGTTTTTGCTGATGTCTTTTGTTCTTTTACATTAATGTAGTTTTCTCTAGTATCCTTCTCTCTCCACCTTCAATAAAGCCATCCTATATAACTAATGGTATTTTAAAGACAAAAAGGAAAGAGAGGAGAAATTAGTACAACCAGTCAATGAATTGAAAAAACTGGAAATATGTACAAAGTACAACAGTTGTGGATCTCTAATCTGCCTTCTTTAAATATATACATATATAATGTATGTATACACACACATATATACATAAAATGTGTATATATGTACATATATATATACACACATGTTATATATATGTAATATGTGTTTAGCTAAGATTTCATCTTGTATCTCTACACTATCTCCCCTCCCAGAGAACAATTCCATATAACAAAGAATTCTTTAAAAAAAAACCAACAAAATCAACAAAATCCATTAACATATTGAAAGAATATGTGCAATGTTCAACACCTACAGAACTCTGCCCCCACCATCTTACAAAGTAGGTGGGAGAGGGAGGTATCTTTTTATTTCTCTTCTTTGGAGCTAAGTTTGTTCTTTGCAAATTTTTAACATTAATTTTCACTTGTTTTCTGCTTGTTCTTTCACTTTCATTGTTGGAGTGATTTGGGGGGTTGGTTTTTGGTTTCTTTGGTTCTGCTTCTCTGCTTTCTTCACTCAATTATTTCATGTAAGACTTTCCATGCTTCTTTAAATTCATTATATTCATTATTTTTTTACAGCACAGTAATATTTGATTACTTTCCATTACATTTCCATTACATTATTATGTTCATACTACCATAGTTTTTGTTTTATTCTTTAATCAAAAAGCATCTACTTTGTTTCTAGTTCTTTGATACCAAAAAAATGTTATTATACGTATTTTGGTATATATGGGGAACTTTTTCTTAACAACGAATACCTCCGGATATTAGGCTAGTAATGGAATCTCTTGATCAAAGGGTATGGGCATTACAGTCATTTTATTTCATTCCAAACAGCATTTTTACCAATCCACAGTTCCACCAACAATGCCTTATCTACCTATCTTGCGATAATCATTCTAACATGACCCTTGGACAGTTTTGTAATCTGTCTGTTTTTTTCTATGAGTGAACACTTCACAGTTGCTTTCATTTTCAATTCTTTTTTTCATTAGTTTTTGTAGAGCATTCTTTTTTATAGTTGTTAATAATTTACATGACATCTTTGGAGAACTATTTGCTTGTATTCTTTGTCCATTTTTGTATTGTATTTATATTGTATTGGAATGAAAGATGCACAAATTTAAAGAATTCACCCCAAATGTTTACATGGATTATTTGTGTAGGACATTCTGAGCTAATATCGGTCTGATCAGCCACAGTCGGACACATTGAAACTTGACTCTTGCATAGAGGTGTCATTTCTTTCTTTCTTGAGAATGAAGGACAATAACCAATTGAAGAATGATTTTTGATCTCTTGTATTTCTGTTAGTTGAAAATATATCTAGCATATCAAACCCTTACCCAAGGAATCTGATACAGAGATATTTTCCCATTTGACTACTTTGCTTCTTATCCTAGATGGATTATCCTAGATTTTTGTGCAGGGATTTGTCAATTTCATGTAATTAAAATTGTCTGTTTTATCTTTCATTAATTCTTCTATCTATTGTTTGGCTAAAAATACATCTCCCACCCATAGCTGTCAAAGGTATACGATCTGCTTCTACTCTATTTTGTTTTCTGGTATGAACTTTAATATTATAGCTATGCCCATTTAAAAGGTATTATATAATATAGTACAAAGTGTTGATATAAGAGTAATTTCTACCAGACTGCTTCCCATTTTCCCCAAAAGTCCTTACCTAAAAAGTAATTTTTTCCTATATAATTTATCTTTGGGATTGATCAAATAATGAGTTTTTAATTTCTATAATTTCTGGTTCACTTTTGGCTAGTTTATCCCACTGGTCTACTCTATTTTTTAACCAGTTCCAAGTGGGTTTTCATGAGACTGCTACTTTGTAACATAGTCACTTAAAAGTGCTATTTCTCTTTTCCCCCATTATTTCTCCAGATATATTGATCTTTTTTTGTTCCATTGAATTTTGTTATTATTTTCTTTAAAGCATTGATAGTTTAATAATTTGATTAGTATAGCATTAAATCAATGCATTACATTTGGTAGACTGATCATTTCTATTGTATTGGCAAGACAAAGACACAAACACTGAACATTCCTCTAGCTATTGAAATTGCTCTTGCATTCTTTAAGGATTGCTTTTGTAAATGAATTTATATAAATGGTGACTGCACTTTTGTAGATTGACTCCCCCAAATTTTAAGCATCTTGTAGTTTTCAAATAGAATTTCCCTTATGATTTTATTGTTTTTTTAAGTGCTATTGATTTTTATGGTTTATTTTATAACCTCCACTGTTGCTAAAAACTATTTTCTTAACTAGTTTCTTTGCTGATTCTCTGAATTTCTTTAAGTAAACCATTGTATAATCTGCAAATAGGGATAGGTTCATCTCTTCTCTGCCTATATTTACATCTTTATTTTTTTTCTCACCTGGTTAATAATGCTAATAATTCTAGAACTATATCAAATAATAGTAAGGAAAGTGGGCTTCCTAGCTTTATTCCTATATTAAGAAAGCTTGTAGTGAATCTTTGTTACATAGGATATTAGCTTTTGTTATTAGATAAATGTTTTTTATTTATCTATTTCTCCTACAATTTTCAGTAGCTTTTCTTTTGTGATTATTTGGTCTTTATCATTTGTTGGCTTTCTAGTTTTAAAAATTCATTCTATTCATTCTTTATTCTATTTTGTTAATTTATTTTTTTAAGAATATACTTTTTAACCTAAAGACTGGTGTAGTTACACTGTAGAAATATTGGTAGATTGTTTCACCATTTTTATTATGTTTACATAATCATTAGTTGTTTCTATGCATGGTTCTTTAGCACACTCATTATTTAGGATTTATTTCTGTCTCCACTTGCTAATAATAATAATGACTAACATTTATATAGTGCTTGCTATGTGCCAGGGATGATGCTATGTGTTTTAGAATTATTATCTCATTTAATCCTCACAACAACCCTGGGAGATATGTGCTGTTATTATCCCCCATTTTACATATGAGGAAACTGATGTTAAATAACTTGCCCAGGGTCACACAGCTAGTAAGTGTCTGAGACCAGATTTGAGCTCAAATCTTATCTCCAGGGCTGCTCTTCTACACACTGTGCCACCTAGCTGCTTCTCGACATTATGTATTAGGATATATAAAGGGTATGTTTACTATTTTTACCTTTTTACTTCTAATTCCAATAGTTCTCTGTGTTAATTTGTTAATTTTTGAAAAGTTCCATGTAATACTGAGAAATACATGTATTTCTAGCAATTCCATTTAGAGGTATCTGGGTGGCATAATGGGTAGAGTGCTGGACTTGGATTCAGGAAGACCTAAGTTAAGATTCTACCTCAGACACTAGTTATGGTGTCTGGGGCAAGTCACTTAACTCCCCCTGTCTTATTCATGATACTTTTTTCAAATTTTCTGTGAAATCTCCATTTTGGGACCATGTCCTCCCACCCTTATGGATTTTGATTGTCTTCAGAAGCTCTGATTGTCTTTCTGCTGTCCATGGAGACATAACATTCTCTCAGAGATGGTGGTACCTCTAAGTACAAAATCCCAGCATATTTTATTTGTTGTAAGTTCCTATTACATAACATATCTTGCTCCACATTTGGAATGCTTTTCAGGAGAATCCCCACCCACCAAACAAATCAAGATTTCCTCTTTTCTTTCATCTTGTTTCAGCCTCCACTTTTGCTATGTTACTCATAGCCCCTCTTCATCATGAGGAATTACAGGAGTTTTCTTTTTTCTTTTTATTTCCACTTCATTACTTAACTTTGACTTGATAAGTCTATATTACCTTTTCCCTTCTATATTCTACCTCCCTCTTCATTTTTTACACCCCCCCCCATTCTGCAGTTTAGTCTACACCAAAAATGAAATTCACTTGTAAAGGGAGCCCATTCCTCCATCATTACCTCTATTTACCTCTATTCTTTCATCTTTGTTTCTCTTTGTGTACTTTTAGGAAAAAAAATCTTAATTTTTTTTCTGTTGTTATATTTTTGGTATAGTTTTAAACCCATGGTTATCTTTATCTTTCTTACCTTTTCTTTCTCTTTGTCTCTATACGTGGAATGATTTATTTTGTTACTTGTACTTTCCATGCTATTATATGTATCTGTTTCCTGAGGTGTTTTCAAATTGAGTGATCTACTCAGAGCTTTTATATCTTTTTTTGTAGAAATGCTTCAAATGTCTCTTTTTTAATTGAACAGCTATATATCTTGATTAACTATTAGGCTTGTGTTCTTATTGTTTATCCTTTTGGTTTTTATCTTGAGCTTTTCAGCTTTTCAAAGTACATTATTCCTTTTCCTTTTCTTTTTTCTGTTGGGTATAGAATAGTATTGTGTTATGCAAATTTATTTTCCTTTATGTTTGAATATTTTTTCTCCTGGGTGTTTGAAGAATTTAATATTTGTCATCAGGATTGTTAAATTTAATCTGTATATGTCTTGTCGTTTACAACAAAGCTGTCCCCCATTTTTCCTTGGAGGCAACCTATTGTGTGTTTTTTTTCAATTAGTAGATTTTTTTTCTATTTTCAGAAGTTCTGGGCAATTTTATTGTATTATTTATTACATCATGATGTTAAGGTTTTTTAATTTGTCATGTTCTTCTAGGAAACCTATGAGTTTTACATTTTTTTCTGTGCATTTTCTCTTCCAAATCAATGTACTTTCATTAATTTCTAATATTATCTTATTTTGTCTCTTTTAGATTATCCTTTAGTTCAGTGATTATTGGAGAGATTGCTACTGTAGATTCAAGTCTTTCTTTGCTGCTGATTACAGACTCTACTGCACAGGTCATAAGTTACACTTGTGCCCTATTAACATCTTTCAAATTTCATGTTTTTCTCTTGAACAGCTCTACATTATCATTGTAATCCAGAGGAATCCCAGTTTTATCAGGTATTTCATTTTCTTTGTCTTGCAATATTTATTTAGAGATTTTTAAATTTTATTTAGCTGTCCTGATGGGATAGTTGTATATTTTTCCTGTTGATTTGTCTGCTTGGGCTCAAGGTTTTTAATTGAGTTTTCTTTCTCCTGACATCTTTAGTTTTTAACTGAGTTTTCTTTCTCTGAACATCTTTGGTGATATCTAATTCAGTGAATATTTCTCTTGGGTAGGTCATACATTCTGCAATTTATTTTTTTTTTAATTAATTTATTTATTTTAAGTTTTTAGCATTCACTTCCACAAAATTTTCTTTTCCAAATTTTCTCCCCATCTCTCCCCTCCTCCCACCCCCAAATGCCAAGGATTCTAATTATCCCTAACACCAATCTCCCCTCCCTTCTAACATCCCTTCTTTCCCTTATCCCCATTTTCTCTTTTGTCCTATAGGGCAAGATAAATTTCTATACATCATTACCTGAATTTGTATGCAAGAACAATACTTAACAGTTGTTCTTAAAACTTTGAGTTCCAAATTCTCCTCCTTCCTTCTTCACCATCCATCCCCACTGGAAAGGCAAGCAATTCAATATAGGTTATAAATATGTAGTTTTGCAAATGACTTCCATAATAATCATGTTGTGTAAGACTAACTATATTACCCTCCATCCTATCCTGCCCCCCATTGCTTCTATTCTCTCTTTTAATCCTGTCCCTCCCCAAGAGTGTTTACTTCTAATTGCTCCCCCTTCCATTGCCCTCCCTTCCATCATCCCCCCACCCCACTTATCCCCTTATCCCCCACTTTCCTGTATTGTAAGATAGGTTTTCATACCAAAATGAGTGTGAATTTTATTCCTTCCTTGAGTCAAATGTGAGGAGAGTAAGCTTCATGTTTTCCCTCTCACCTGCCCCCTTTTCCCCTTCAATGAAGTCTTTTTCTTGCCTCTTTTATGAGAGTTAATTTGTCCCATTCCATTTCTCCCTTTCTCCTCCCAATATATTCCTCTCTCACCCCTTAATTTTATTTTTTTAGATATGATCCCTTCCTATTCAACTCACCCTGTGCTCTCTGTCTCTGTCTGTGTATTTGTGTGTGTGCATGTGTGTGTGCGTGCGTGTGTGTATAATCCCACCAACTACCCAGATACTGAAAAACGTTTCAAGAGTTGCAAATATTGTCTTTCTATGTAGGAATGTAAACAGTTCAACTTCAGTAAGTCCCTTATGATTTCTCGTTCCTGTTTACCTTTTCATGGTTCTTTTGATTCTTGTGTGTGAAAGTCAAATTTTCTTATCAGCTCTGGTCTTTTCATCAAGAATGCTTGAAAGCCCTCTATTTCATTGAAAGACCATTTTTTTCCCCTGAAGCATTATACTCAGTTTTGCTGGGTAGGTGATTCTTGGTTTTAGTCCTAGTTTCTTTGATTTCTGGAATATCATATTCCAATCCCTGTGATCCCTTAATGTAGAAGCTGCTAGATCTTGTGTTATCCTGATTGTATTTGCATAATACTTGAATTGTTTCTTTTCAGCTGCTTGCAATATTTTCTCCTTGACCTGGGAACTCGGAATTTGGCCACAATGTTCCTAGGAGTTTTTCTTTTTTGTTCTCTTTCAGGACGTGATGGGTGAATTCTTTCAATATTTATTCTGCCCTCTGGTTCTAGAATACCAGGGCAGTTTTCCTTGATAATTTCATGAAAGCTGATGCCTAGGCTCTTTTTTTGGTCATGGCTTTCAGGTAGTCCCATAATTTTTAAATTGTCTCTCCTGAATCTATTTTCCAGGTCAGTTGTTTTTTCAAGGAGATATTTCACATTATCTTCCATTTTTTCATTCTTTTGGCTTTGTTTTGTGATTTCTTGGTTTCTCATTAAGTCATTAGTCTCCATCTGTTCCATTCTCATTTTGAAAGATCTATTTTCTTCAGTGAGCTTTTGAATCTCCTTTTCCATTTGGCTAATTCTGTTTTTGAAAGCATTCTTCTCCTCATTGGCCTTTTGAACCTCTTTTGCCAATTGAGTTAGGCTAGTTTTCAAGGTGTTAATTTCTTCAAGATTTTTTTGGTTCTCCTTTAGCAGGGAGCTGATCTGCTTTTCATGCTTCTCTTTCATCCCTCTCATTTCTCTTCCCAGTTTTTCCTCCACCTCTCTAACTTGATTTTCAAAATTCTTTTTGAGCTCTTCCATGAGGAAGAGCCTGAGCCCATTGGGTGGGCTGGGACACAGAATCCTTGATTTCTGTGTCTTTGCCTGATGGTAAGCATTGTTCTTCCTCGTCAGAAAGGAAGGGAGGAAGTGTCTTTTCTCCGAGAAAGTACCCTTCAATAGTTTTATTTCTTTTCCCTTTTCTGGGCATTCTCCCCAGCCAGTGGCTTGACCTCTGAATATTCTCCTCACCCCCACCTTGCCTCCTGGTCCTCCCAGCCAGCGTTTGGGGACTGAGATTCAAATGCTGCTTCCTGCCTTAGGGCTTTTGGTGGGGGCAGGGCTGCTATTCAGTGTGAGAATTAAGTTCAGGTGGTCATGTTGGGGCAGGGCTGCCTCTCAGGCACAGTTCCCTCAGGGGGTTTATGCACAGACCTTCCACAATGGATCCAGGCTCCCGCCCACTTGGGGAGCCCCTGTCTGCAGCCGCCTCTCAGCTTCTATCTCCCAGGGGGGCCTGAGCCATGGGGGCACCCCACTCCCCTCTCGACCCGCCAAAGAGACTCTCTCACCGACTCGTCACCTGTGGGGGGGGGGGCTTGTGCCGCCGCTGGAGATCCCGTCCCTGAAGCCTGCTCGGATCTGTACCTCCCGGAGCCCCGGCCGCTGCAGGTCTGGGCTGGGCTCTGTGTCTGCAGCGCGACGGACCTTTTGCGAGAGGTTTGCAGGTCTCTCTGTGGGTGGAGGGACCCGCGTGGCAGCAGGATATCCCATCTCCGTAGCCCACTTGGATCTTTTCCTCACGGTGTCGCGGCTGCTGCAGGGCTGCACTCAGCTCCCAGTCCCGGCGCCCAGTCCGCAGCACGAAGGACCCCCCGCGAGAGGTTTGCAGGTCTCTCTGGAACAGAAATCTCCCTCGCTCCAATATTCCGTGGCCTCTGGCTGCAGAATTCACCGTGAGTTGGTCCCCTCTAGCCGTTCTGTGGGTTGTGAGTTCGGAGCTATGTGTATGTCCGTCTTTCTACTCCACCATCTTGGCTCCGCCCATCCAGGATCCTCCATTCTCATTTTGAAAGAACTATTTTCTTCAGGGAGCTTTTGAATCTCCTTTTCCATTTGGCTAATTCTGCTTTTGAAAGCATTCTTCTTTTCGAACCTCTTTTGCCAATTAAATTAGCCTATTTTAGCCTATTAGTTATTTTCTTCAGCATTTTTTTGCATCTCCTTTAGCAAGTTGTTGACTTGCTTTTCATGATTTTCTTGCATCTCTCTCATTTCTCTTCCCAATTTTTCCTCCACTTCTCTTACTTGATTTTCAAAATCTTTTTTGAGCTCTTCCATGGCCTGAGACCATTGAATATTTATTTTGGATGTTTGGGATACAGAAGCCTTGACTTTTATGTCTTTCCTTGATGGTAAGCATTGTACTTCCTCATCTGAAATGATGGGAGAAGATATCTGTTCACCAAGAAAGTATCCTTCTATAGTTTTATTTTTCCCTTTTTCAGCATTTTCCCAACCAGTTACTTGACTTTTGGATACTATGTCAAGAGTAGGGTATACTCTGGGAATCTGTAAGATCTCAGTTCTTCCAAGGTAGCTCAATCAAGCGTGTACACTGGTCTAGGAGCAACTAGAATTTTGTACCCAGAATCTGTGTCTAGTAGAGTTTCCTCTCCACAACCACCTGACCTCCAGTTCCACCAAGCCAACACTGGGGACTGAGATTCAGATAAGCTGCTCAATTCCCCCAGGAGCATTAGGTGGGGGCAGGACCATCACACAGGGCTCAGGTGAGGATCAACTGCTCAGTTCCCCCAGGGATTTTGTGATCCAACAGTGGATGAAGGCTGCTGTGGGAGCTGCTGCCACCTGAGGTGGTTTCTGCCGCAACCATCTGAGGGCAGAGCTATGGGGAGACCCTGCTCCCTTCTTGGCCAGCTGAAAAAACTCTCTCACTGATCTTTGGTGCCTGTGGCTTGAGGGATCCACAAACCACTGCTACTGTGGCTGGGGATTCTACCCCCAAGGCCTGCTCGGGTCCTCCTCCAGGCACCGTGCTGCAGCAGCCAAGGCTGGGCTGGGCTCCACTGTGCATCTAGTGTGACAGACCTTTCCTGTTGACCTTTCAGGTCACCCTGGGCTAGAAATCTCCTCCACTCCATTGTTCTGTGACTTCTGCTGCTCTAGAATTTGTTGAGAGTGTTTTTTACAGGTATTTTATGGGTTGTGGCGGAAGAGCTAGTGTGTCTGCCATTTATTCTTATCTCAATTCTTATTCTTTAGGTTTGGATTATTGTCTTGAACCATTCCAAAACATTCTGTCATAATTTGTTGTTCTTTTTGGAAGCTATAGAGTTCTGTATTTCATCAAGTATGCAGTCAATTTCATTTGTCTTGTAATATTTATATAGAAAAGCTTGTAGTTTTTTATTTGTTTTGTTACTCATGTTTTCTTATGATTTTAGTATCTACCCTGTTGATTTACCAGTTTGTGCTTCGTATTCTTAACTGAGTTTTCTTCCTCCTGAAATGTTATAGCTTTCATCATTTTTTTTCTTATATTTACCTCATCAGTCACTTTTCATTCTTTCCCCTTAAATTGTTGGGTTACTTTCTTTGAGAGCTAGGAAATCAAACACAGTCTTAACCTCCTCCCATCTTGGGAATTTATTTTTCACCAACTTTAGTACTTGCTCCAACTAACTTTTGGTGTAATAGGACTAGCCACAGTAAAATGCCAGTTCTCTTTCCTTCATGTTTGGTGCAGCCCCACATATTAGCCCCCTGCATTAGTCCTTTAGTTCTCTGTCTAGTCTAAGTCAATGTTTACTGTTTCTTATAGGTTTGGAGGATAGTGGAGATCCTCTAGGCAAGGTGTGGAGTGAAGAAATCTGAGGAAGAACATCTTTCATCATTTCTATATGACTCCCTTCTCCACATGTGGCTGGACAGAGAACTGTTGTTTGTTGCAACAGAATATTAGAGTAATGTCAGGGATGACTTGAGCTGACAGTCAAGAGCTGGCAAGCAGTAGTAGTTGGCATGTTATTGAGTGAGCCCCAGAATATAAGCAGAATTGATATAAGAATTAGCATTCTCTACCACTTATTCTTTTTTTTTTTATTTTGTAATGTTTAACAATCACTGCCGTACAATTGTGATTTTATCCCCCCCACCTACTCCCCACTCCCCCCCTCCCTCCCCACGACTGCATACAATTCTGTATAGATTCTACATATACTTTCCTATTGAATATATTTTCACTATAGTCATGCTATGTAGTCAGACTAAGATAAATGAAAGAAATCGTATAACAAATCAGATCATGATACACAAACACATACACATACACAAACATGATCTGCTACAATATTCTACCACTTATTCTTAAAGCTATTACATTATTAGGTTTATTGGTTTATTTTAAAATGGACACAAGGCAGAACTATAAATTACCTCTGATACATAATCCCTCTTTTTTTTTTTTAGCTAGTGAGAATTGAAGAAAATGTCTACTTCTTAATCTTGTAAACCATATAACTTGGAGTAATTTCTATTCTAAAAGAGAAAAAAAAAAGTTGTCAGACAATCCAATGCAGTAGCTGGGAGTTGCAAAATATGTAACATTTTGCACCCATAGTCCACTACTCCTCTACTGAGAGGAAAGTAATGTGCTCACTATCAGTAATCTGGAGCTCATATTTATAAGTAAACTGGATTTTAGTTCTGTTGTGTTTCTTTATTGTTTTCTTTGTTTATATTATTGTAGTCATTACATATATTATATATATATATATATACATATATAATATACATATACTCTAACTCTTGTTTTTGTTATGTTTGTTCTTCCTGTGTTTTTCCCCCCAAATTTCTTATATTTGTCATTACTTATAACATAATATTATTCCATTTCATTTTTATACCATATTTACACACCTACCAGTCAGTTGACACTGGTTATCAGTGCTTTGTTAAGACAAAAAAGTGTTATTAATTTTTTGAAATTTTTCTTTCTATGAATGACCTTTTCATGGTATATAACCAAGGAGTATGCTAGAATCCAGAACAAATTTTTTTAACTTTAAGCTGCAGTACTAATATTTTATCTCTTACTTTCTAAAGTTTAAAAAATTAAAAAGAAAATAATCAAGTCCTGATTTGCAGCCCTTGATGATTTCCATGGTGTAAATGCTCATAGTTAAAAATGTAAAACTTGGCTCTCCTGAACCAACGTGAGCTGGCTCCTTCATCCAATAGTGATACTGCAGAGTAAAAGGTGTGAAACATTTAGTTGTTCTTCTCACATAATTCATAAGATATATTTAGCTATATATACATAATGAAAGGGAAGAATTATATTAACATTTTAGATATTCCTGAATCTACTGAAATAACCAGAATATGTTTTGTTGTACATATAAGTGAATGATGAACACAATATTGGAGAAGACATTTACAATCACAGAGAAAAACATGAAATAAAAGATCTGGAAAACCATATATGAAATTTTTGTACAAATAGTATTTTTGTCATGAGTTTTGTGAGTTAATATTCCCAACATAAATTTGTATGGTAGCCGTGAAAACTACAGATATATCAGCAAGAATGGTATAAAACCTTTTTGTTGTAATGAAGTGATCCAGCTTCTTTAGGGCTATACCAGTGTACTATATATTCAGGCAATTCCTACCATTAAGGAAAGTTTTAAATATAGTCCTACAAAAGACCAAGCCTGCTATTTAAGGACACACATATCCAAATACAGAGAGGTTCATCACCAGGAGATTATCAAAAGCAAAAAGCAAAAATGAACGTGATAACTGTAATAAGTACTACCACCATCACCATTGGTGCTGCTACTACTACTACTACTACTACTACTACTACTACTACTACTACTACTACTACTATTACTACTACTACTACTACTACTACTACTACTACTACTAATACTAGCACTCACATAGTACTTGAAGGTTGATAAAGCATTTTACATATATTATTTGGATTGCGTTTTTTTCACTAGTTGATTGCTTCTTTGATCAAGGTAACCAAGAAAATGTATATGTGTATGTACGTGTATATATGTACATACATAGGCTACTAACACTGCATGGTTCTCTTTGATTTCTGTAGTGTTGGGGACAGAGTAGTGGAAAGGGGGACCAATAATAGTAAGAGTGCATGGATTTTACATTGCTTATAAATAGGAGCTCAACTGTTGGTATACTAACCATGAAATTCTTGTCCGATGACCAATGATTTGATATTCTCTAGAGTCTAGACCCAGTGATGTCAAGTTCTGGCAAAGGAGTCATGAGGCCAGCAAAATTCTTGAATGATGGATGAACCTGATTTAAATGTAGTTGGCAAATATTTAACAAAATAATAACACATATAACACAGATAATGTTAAATTGTGATTTTTATGATATTCTAAGTAAATATGTGGTCCATAGGATCTCTTTCTATTTGTATTTGACATCACCTCATTTGGTCAACCAACCTACATTAGTAGAGGGATTTTTCTCACCCAGGAATTCTCTGTATCAGTGAAATGACAGGTCCATGCTTTATCCACAGCACTTAGCATGGGGGTTTGGCATGTAGTAAGTGCTTAGAAAAAAAATTTCATTCACTTATATGTGCAAAGACAATTAAAACACATAATTTTCTGGGACATTTAGTTTTCTCATTTTGTAAGACTCATGATGAGCATGAACAAGGACCTGGAGATAATTGCCTCTTTGTGCCAATGCCTGCTGCTGAGAGAGATAAAAGACATTCTATAACTTTCAAAAGATTCTTCAAACCAATTAAATATATCCTTTGATATTTATTGAAACAAAGCTAAAATTGATATTCTTCAAACCAATTAAACATACACTTTTGTATTTATTGAAACAAAACTAAAACTGGGAAATGAGATGTTGAAAAAATTTTGTTGGAAGATAGGCATAGGTTTAAAAAAATAAGAAAGTAAAAGACTTTTAAATTATTCAGAATTTCCTCAAATATCCACAAACTCACAAAGATGAGTCTTCCTGACTCCAAGTCTGGAAATCTATCCATTGTGCCATTTTGCTTCCACACAGGATCCCACTGCCCTCTGGGACATCTAGGTTGCACAGCAAATAGAGCACCCTGCCTAGAATAAGGAAGACCTGAGTTCAAATTGATCCACAAACACTTACTAGCCATGTGATCCTGGGAAAGTCACTTAATCCTGTTTGTCTCAGCTCCTCATCTGTAAAATTACCTGGACAAGAAAGCGGCAAATCACACCGGTATCTTTGCCAAGAAAACCCCAAATAGGGTCATGAAGAGTTGAACATGACTGAACTGACCCAACAATAATAACAAAAAACCCACCACTCTCAGTAACTATATTCTACGCAAACAAGTTGAACAGTCTCTCAACAGCTTTATACGGAGAAGCTAACTTGTGTGTTCTTTGATTGCTAAAGTTTTTTCCATCAAATTCTTATCTCTTTATTGAAGGTTTTCATAACAAAATAGTCCAGTTATTTTCTGCCTTTCAAAACTTATCTATATTGAAGTCATAGCTAATTGGAAGGCTTCTTCCAATCTCTTTTTCTGTCAGGTAAGAGCTGTGCTAGTTAAAAACTCAGCCTCTACATCTTCAGAGATTTTAAAGCACAAATCAACAGGTAAGAATGGTTCTTGCGCAAACATCGGGGAATTTTTCTATGGTGTCATTCTTGGTAGAGCTGGATATATATATGTACTAGAAATGCCACATATTTATCCAGTGAGATTTTTGTTCTGGTTTAAGAGTTTTTAATGTGTTCAACAATGTGCAATTACAGTGCTCAAGCTGTGAATCTCCTTGGAGATAGTGTGGTGGAGTTCTAGATTGCCTGCAATGCAACTCTAGCATTCTCTCTACTCATTCAGCCATCACTTTGGGTTAGGCCCTCATCACTATTTATGAATTAATGCAACTATTTCTTATTCATTCCTCTTCCTTGAGATGTCTCCTCAACTCCAATATATTTTTCACACAGCTCCCAAAATTATTTTCCCAGAATTCAAAACTGAGCATTTTGACCTCCACTCCACTCATTGGCCATTCCTTTAAGATCAAATTAATATTCTTTTTTGTTTTGCTTTTAATTCCCTTTACAAACTGTGAATCTCTCTTTCTGACATAATTATATATCTCTCTCCTTCCCACAGTCTTTCATTTCTCTCTGGGCTCTGGTCCTGAATCTCCAAATTTCCTTTTCTACCATACTCCAACAACCTTCTCAACCTAAAAGTTTCTCCCTCACTTTGTAACTTTTTTTAACCTCTCTCTCTCTCTGTCTCTCTCTGCCCATGAGGCCAGCCATATTAAATGCTTTATTTCTCTCTAGGTTTCTCTCCTAGCTTCCTGAACTCCTTTTTCCTACCTTGCTATTAGAAGTTTTTTGAGTAGATTTCTCCCAAAGTCACTGCATAGATTTAAAACACTAGCAAATACTTTTCCCTCCGAATTTTAGTGACTATTGAAGTTTTTTGGTTCCTGATTTGGTATGTATGTGCATATCTTGTGAAATGATCATTATATAAGATATAGTCTTATTGTCTCCTTACAATGATAAAAAGTAGACAAATTCCAAAGGTTTGTTGGTGTTTATACTCTCCAAATATGCATTTTGAATTGGTAACACTTTGTTGAAGATATTGGAAACATATTTAACGCTAGGCAACATCTGTTTCCATCCCGATCCAATTAAATCTTTTTTCTTATTAGAACTAGGATTTTTTCTTGATGCATATGATGGCCCTAAAGAGACAAGACCTGTGAACTGTTTCCTGATATGATGAATGGGTTATGTTATAGTTCAGTATAACATTCTTCTGGAAAAAGCTCTATTTTTTCCCATCATGTCAATAATAAGAGAACTTCTTGTGAATGGAACTTGAATCTTTTAGAATCATTACCTTATTTCTTGACTTGTATCACTTCTCAAAATCATCCATCAGCTATGTCTTCTCGATGCCAGTCATTCATTCATTCACAGACAACCTCGGCAGGGAAGACTGGCTTAATGAAATATATAGTTGGAACATGCTGTGAACATGCTGTTGGCATACTGTTTGGTGAAATTTCCATTCCCACAGCTGCACTTCCATTTGTTTGTGGCCCTACTTCTGGCTGTCACATATAACTTTCACACCTTCTTTTGGTGTCATCAAAGCTTTGACTCTTAGGACAATGTTTTTGTTTTTATATCAATCTTCCCTGATGAGTAGTTTATGTTAAATTTATAACTGGCTAGTGATACTAGCCATCTCTAAAATCTCTAAAAACAATGTGTAATTTGGCAGCAGCAAAGATAGGCAAGTATATTTTAATTCATCCACTGTAAGAATATGCTTCATGTACCTAGTCTCAACTTTTCAGTGGCAGCCCACTTCAAAACCCAGAACTCATTTGGTTATACGGTAGCCCCTAAGTCCTATATTGATGAATAAAATTGGTTTCTGATGAACATCTGTCTCATAGTATGAGACAGCCCTGAAGTTCTCCAGGCTGGTGTCCAAGTGATGGACAAAAGGCTAATTTGGATCTCTGCAGGGAAGATCCCATGAATCCATATGTGAAGCAGTTGGCCTAGTCTTTGAAAGTTTGTTCACATTTGATTTTTCATTGGTCTTTCTGAGGCCTTTCCTAGTCACCCTGATGAATGAAAAAATAAAACATTTATGAAGTGCTTCCCAAATGCAAAGTACTGTGCTGTGTTTGGTATATAAACAGAATATGAGTGTAGCTGTTAGTGTCTGTCCTTCAAATTTCCTTGTATTTATTTTACGTGTAGTTTGTATATGTTCATATGTGTACATATTACCTCCCCTAATAGAGTATATAAGCTTCTTAATGTCAAATTTGGATTTGGACTCAGCACCTAGGCAAGATTTGATACCTGTTAGATATTTAACAAAGGTTTGTGTTTTTTGTTGTTAGGTATGTACTGTTATCCTCACATCTACCACGAAGAAATCTGTTCTGGAGTCAATAATCTTAAAAGTATTGAATTTTTATTTTAAGAGATATTTGAGAGAAAGATAATAGAAAAATTATGGATGACATTATCCCATAAATGATGATCAAATAACTAACACATAAAGATGCTTTCTCAACTTATAGAAGTTATTTGTGGCTACATCCCTACGGAAAGTATCCATAATGTATATATATATATATATATATATATATATATATATGAGAAAGGAATCATCGGGCTTTCACAATGATTATTTATAGTAGAATGCATTGCTATAAGCATGAAACTGACTAAACAAAGGAAATGATGCAAAATTCTGTTAAGTTTATTGTTTGTTGATTGTAAGAATATATTTATCTTTATGAAATAAAATGGAGTCATCAAATAAAATTCCTTGACAAATGAAATTACTGAGATGACTGTTTGAAAATTCTCTAGTTATGAACACAAAATGAGGCATAAATAGGCAATTGTATACTCACCAAAGGTTTTTGTCACTATCATGAAGGTTGTACTATATAGAGGTGGCATGGAAGAAGGATTCTGCAAGGAATACTGAAGTCCTCCAGATATTCTTCTTTGTGTGTAACATTGTTCTGGTTGCATCAAACCTCAGAACATTGCTGGGTCTCTAAAATGTTGGGTCAATTGTCTCCAGTTTCTGGGTCTGTGTAACTCATACTTGCTTAAATAGAGAGATTAGACCTAGTCATCCATATAGGAAAAGGCAAAAAGAAATTTATAAATGCACATTTTTCAGACTATGAAATACAGTTGCATGGTCCATTCACTGTGCTATTATGCCATTATATATCTGAGACAAACACTTAGGACAGACAATGAGTTGGGCCTAGAAATGAATAATAAGAAGAAAGAATGATGGCTTGGATTTGAAAAATTGTTCTCTGGCTTCCAAGTTACCAAAGAGTTTTAGTTTAAAAATCCTTCTTTTTAACTCAAATGTGTTCCAAGTGATGGTATATGGATACAAATCTTGGAAGATTATGCTCTGTAAAAAATTAGGCAAAACACTATAGTTGTCCTCAGAAAAGTCCTGAATTGGAATCTTATCTTACACACTAGCCTTGTGATTTTTGGCAAATTATGTACTCTTTCTCAGCCCAAATGCCTTCATCTAGAAAATGAGGATAATAATAGCACTTATCTCATTTGGTTGTGAGGATCACATGATATAATATATGTAAAATACTTTCCAAATCTTAAAGTCTTATATACATGTTATGAGGATGATAATGTTTATAAACTACAAAGTAATGGGGAAATTCATGATGGGTATGAGCAGGATGATATATTTTCATTGATGACCTATAATAATAATAACTACTATTTATCTAATGCTTTGAGGATTGCAAAGTACCTTGAAAATATTATCTCATTTTATCCTCGTAACAGCCCTAGGAGGTAGGTGAGAACATAGAGAAAGGTTCTGTGAGAGTAGATGATGTGGACAGGCTGCAATCTATACTGAATAAGGAATTCCCACATAGATAAGATGTCATATCCGCTGATTTATAATATCTTTCACAGTTGTCAAAGCATCTAGAAAACTTCCAAATCTCTGTTTTGTACTGCATCACTAAGATAGAAATCATATTTAGGTACTGATTACAAAGAAAAAATCCAGGTTCAAAACATAATGAAATATATTATATATATAGAAATGAAATATATAAATACAATTCTACAATACTGTATAGTAGGTTTTAATAAAGTTAAAAAGATAAAAAATAAAATAAAGTCAGTCTCTGCCTTCAAGAACCTTACAATCTAAGCATGTGGTAAATTCGACTGTTTTTTCAAAGGCTTTCTTTCAAACTTAGATTTCATAATTGAGTGAAAAACAAAGATTACCCCTAATAAAAATGCATCAGGATATGGAGTTCACTGCATGGAAATGAATAGGAGGAAAAACTTACTTTTAATTAGCAAATTACACAGTGTTTACTAATTTCAAGGTTACTGAAGTCAACCACTCTAGTAATATTTTCCTAGAAGTAATATAGCTATGAATTATGGGCTACTAGAATCTCAGAAGAATAAAATAACAATCTATAGGCAACAATAAAAACAACAAAAAAAACCCCAGTAGATATCACAAGGTCAAATCATGTGTAATGGTCATTTAAAGAATGCAATGGTCATTTAAATGCAAAGGTCTTTCCCACTCATTAATAGGCCCATGTGACCTGCCCGGGTCATGTGGAAGTCTGAGTCACATGGAGCCTGTGGTAGGAGGAGTTTGCTGAACAAGTGGAGCAGGAAGTGAGTCAGAGCAGTCAGAGCTGGAAAAGAGCAGGCAGTAACTAGAATGAGTGGGAGCGTGTTTGTGATTTTGCTTAAGGGAGCTGGTTTATGGGCAGTCTAAAACAGGGAAGGCTTGGGATTGATAGTGCCCCCTGCATTGTTATTGGGTATATATTTCTTTGTTCCTATAATGGATTTGGCTTTCTGGTGTCTGAACAAATATTTTGGTTCTGTCTTCTATCTGGAAAGTCTGTTGTATTTTGTGATTAAGAATTGTGCAGTATATTCATAGCTGCTGTAGGTGCCATAAATATCACATTGGTGCTACAGCATGTTACTGAAAATGACATGCACACAGGATGCGACATAAAAACATAAAGGATCAGAAAAATTGGACCAATTACATAGCAGGAATAAAGGACAACATAGGGACAAGTGGAAGTACTACGTTGATGACCCTCCCTCCCCAGTCCCATCTCCAAGATCCTGAAAGAAAAATATATTGAGTAGATCCTTAGAAGGTTATGGGAAAACAGGGAGAAGAATTTCATAGCTGATAACATGTTGGAAGGCTTGGAGTACATATCAGTAAAAGGAATGAAATCATAGATATAAGAAAATATACTGGGATGTGTAGCAGGTGCCATAGCATTACTGTGCCACCTACTATTTGTTTAATTTTGAACACGTCACTTAAATTCTCCCCATCAGTTTCCTCATCTGTAAAAAAGAAGGGAGTTGAACTAGGTCATTCTAAGGTCACTTAAAGCTAAACTCTAACTTCTGGGTTAAGTATAAGTAGGGTAAGATTCAGCCCTAAAGGTTAGGTTTTCTTTCAATGTTGTCAACAGATGTAATTATTTAATTATAATAAAAAATATTTTTTAGACATTAATAATGCTCTTTTCATAACACTATTTCCCTTACAATGCTGCAATTAAATGAGCTGACTGAACACAAAGATAAGTACCAAAACATTTAGTTTATAATGAGCTGACCCTTTGCACTGTCCAATGATATTATACTTTTGTGAAAGCCAGTGAGTTTAACCTAAATACCCAGGCAAGTTGCCAAGGCAATTTCTCATTAATAAACACCCAAGAACAGCTGGTGGTTCATAGCAACAAAGAGAAGGATTTGGAACGGTGTGACTAAGTGACTTGCTGAAAGTTTACAATAGAGAAAAAAAATTCAGTGACTAAGTGGTGGCCCAGAAGTCTTTCAGGCAAGACACAGGGTATCCATACCTAGGTTCTTCAGTGGGTGAGACATATTATAAACACCCAGAAGGTCACTTGGGGCTTTTGTGCCACAAAATGTCACTGGCAGCTTGTCTCCATTTTAAGACTCCATTTTTGTCATGGAGTGGATATAAGCATATTTAAATTCTCTCAAGTCAACAGGGGGGTAATTAAACTCTGTGATTAATATTAGAAGAGATAGAAATGGGGGGGAGTAGATAGAAATATATTTCACAACTAAGATAAAGGGAAGAATTTTTAACAAAATAAGGAAAATAATACTTAGAAGATAACTTCCAACATGTTAGACAGATTCATCACTGAGCATGTATATGAGAAAACATAGAAGGGTTACATGAGAGTAAATGAAGTAGATTACAGAAAATCATAAATTCTAAAATAGAAATTTATTTATAACATTGGGCAAAATTGTTTTTCCTAAGCTTAAAAGCAAAACTATAAATTGGAGGAAAAAAAATCTTTGTAACCATTATTTCTGATTAGGTCTAATATCCCATATATATATATATATAATTCATACAATTTTATAAGACCAAGGGCAAACTTCCTAATAAACACATATTAAAAGAAAATTAATAATAATGAAATGTTCCAAATCCCTATTAATAAGAGAAATGCATATTAATAAAACTTTGAGGTTTTACCTCATACCAAGAAAACTGGCAAAGGTCACAAAAGATGAAAATGCATTCTGTTAGAGTGGCTGTGGGAAGACAGACACAAAAATATAGTTGGTTAATCTGTGAATTGGTCCAACCATTCTGGAAAACAATTTAGATTTGTGCAAAAGAAGTGACTAAAGTGACCATATTCATTGCTCCAGAGATCCCAAAGCTAGGTCTATGAAGGAAGGAAGTCAAAGACAGAAAGATGTCCTATGTACCAAAATACTGACATTAGAACTTTATATGTTATCCAAAAACTGGAATAAAGGATAAATACTTCATCTGAGTGATGGCTAAACAAGTTGTGGAACATCAGTATAATGAAATAACATTGTGCCTTAAGAAACAATAAATATTGACAATTTAGAGAAACATGAGAAAATTATATGAACTAATTCAAGTGATATAATCAGTACTAGGAAAATAGTGTACACAATGATTATGATAATGTGGAAAAAATGAGCAATAAAGTAAAGCTAGATCATTATAATAATTAAAGCTAGGTCATTATAATAATTAAACTTAGCCATGGTGAAGAGGAGGCAAGTGTGTTATTATGGATATAGACTAATATTATTTAGGATGTGGCCCATATATCAATTTCGGGGAGGGACTTGATTTTTTTTTATCCTTTGTTTTAAGAAAATGAGACAATTGGGTGGTACAGTGGATTGACAGAGGACCTAGAGTTAGGTATACCTGAGTTCAAATCCATCTTCAGACACTTAGTAGTTGTGTGACCCTAGGCAAATCAACTTCTTTTTGCTTCCGTTTCCTCATCTGTAGGGTGGGGGTAACAATAACACCTACTTCCTTGAGTTGCCATGAGGATCAAATGAGATAATATGTAAAGCACTTAGCGTGATGTCTAGCACATAGTAAGTACTATATAAATTTCAGCTATTACTATTATCATGTAGAAAAGGGTATATTTTGAAGTGACTTGACACTAAAAATATTAAAAATTTTAAATTGTTAAAAATTGATAGTATAAATTTTCCATCACACATAAAAACTAGATTTCCCATTGCAGAATCATCAAAAATATATTGACTATTTGCTCAGAAAGACAAAATATTGTCATATTCATATTCCATATATTATCAGGTTTCTATGACATCTTAGATTTGTCATATATATATATACATATATATATAAATTTAGGTCATACCTTGACACAAACTAATCAGGCATTTACCTGTCTATTTCAATTGATTATTGAGCAATACATTGATTTGCTGCATAGTTACCCTAATTCAGTTATGAAGATAACTAAAGTATTCTAGAGAGCTACCATCCATTCTGTAATACAACCAATTAGATTTTTATTCAATGGCTTTGGTGGGGCAAGGAGAATATTGACCCCAAATGGTCAGATATTTAGATTTATAGTTAATATCTGCTAAGGAACAACAAATTAGTAGATTTTCCTTGTGATTACATGTGTTCTATTCTAAAGAAGGAGTTTCTTTTAGACAGTATTATGCAAAGGAGAGTGTGAAGGAGTTGGAGACAGAGGACCTGGGTTAAAATCTTGGCTGTGCTGCTTGTCCTCTGTGTGCTTTGGGTGAGTTATTTCATTTCTCTAATTTCAGTTAGATTACACATAAGATCAGTTTTTTGCTTTGAATTACTCATCTATTATTTAGTGACTATAATCCTCATTTCACTAAGGGTAGGTATTGAGCCTATCAAGAGTGTTTATGGTTCTGGTGAACGTTCACTTTACTTATCTTCATCATTGTTAGCATTTTGCATCCATACAATGCTCAAATAATTGAAAAAGTCCATGATTTTTCAAGGAGTGTACTTCCTCTATCTATAGACAACAGATTTTCCATATTTTAGCTGCAGGTTGTTGAGGTTAAAAATATTACTCATTTGGACAAATTTTTTATTTTTTTCAGCATTTGGGTTGGTCTTCAGAATCCAGGTTGAACTCATAGTCTTTTGAAGTTTGTAGGTCCTCCAAGAGTTCACCTTCCAATGACAGTTTGAAAGAACCTAATGCTATCTCCATCCTGTTATGTCATACCAGAGTAAATCACCCTCCTTAGTTCCCAACCTTAAGACACTATGAATCAAATTTGAACAAATAGAACCGTGTGTGTATGTGTATGTAACAGTTGCATGCTGGAGTCAGCATGAATTGTTCTCTGAGAACCAGTTGCTAAATTTTTAGTATCAATATTTAAACTTCAGAAATTCATAAAAGCCACAAGGCTTCTTTTATTGTTTTTCTACCAGGGAGACAGGCTGGTTGATCTCTTGAGATCAAGAGTTCTTAGATGCAGTGGACTAAGATGACCAGGTGAATGTGCTAATTTTAGTATTAATTTGATAATCTGTCAAGGTGGGTGGGCACTAGAATGTCAAGGGATGGGTAAATTGCCTCAAGTTGAGAATGGAGTGGGTGAATGCTCTTATGTTGATTAGAGTAGCATGAGCATATGAATAGTTGAACTTCCAATTTTTATAAGACAGGTGGATCAAGTCATTTAAAAAAATAAAACAAAAACAGCAGGACCAAACAGGACCCTAACCATAGACATATCAGCTACTAAGCATTTTGTCAATGGACCTCTTCTCAATGGAATTTCTGACAGATCATGACAGTAGAGAAAAAAGATATTAGAAAGAAAAAAGTGGAGAAACCGTTTGAGTGGTGCAATAAGGCAGTATGACATAAAGGTTACAGTTTTGGCCTTTTTGAGTTAGGGAAACTTGGATTCAAAACTTGCCTCAGATACCTACTAGTGATGTGAGTCTGTGTAGCAGATAGGGTACTTTGGGTGATTGTAAGCTCTAATGGAGAACTAGAAATAATAGTGTCAAGACTGGAAGGATATTAAGAGGGAAAGGAAGTAGAGATGTGAATAGAAGGCTGTAGTATCAGAAAAGAAACAGATGGAAGAAAATGCTTAAAATAATATATGAACCATTTAGAAATGTAAAGACTAGTCCCACTGTTTGGTGTTTGACAAATTAATATGAATGGACAGAGACAGATAGCCAGGAGTCGTGATTTCAGAAGCATGGATAGAGAGTTTATGATGGATTAAGTTTGAAGCATTTGATGGGAAGTGACATTGGTGTGAGAGGAAAGAGATGGTGGGTAGAAAGACAGAGATACAAAGAAAGAAAGAGTGGGTCAGAGACAAAGAAAGACAAAGGGATAAACAGAGACAAAAACAGAGACAAAGAGGGAGAGAAATAGAAAGGGGAAAGCCAAAAATAGAGGAATAGAGATAGGGACTGAGTCAGGGAAGGAAGAAGGGAGAATGAGAGGAAGGGAGGGAGGGGGAGAGAGAGAGAGAGAGAGAGAAAGAGAGAGAGAGAGAGATGCTACAAAGTAAAAGGAATACTTCTGTCTGTCTGGTGTGGAAAATGACTCAGCCAGAGCAGGTACAGCTTAGTAAGCTCCAGTCAAGAATTATGATTTGTGTGGGATAATAATATTTTTTTAATTTCAATTTCTGAGCAGACTGGATAAGGAACGTTGATGAGAAAAGCCCCTCAACCTATGCCAATTGTTTGCTTCTTACAGTATTTTAGGGAGACCTGAGAAGTTGTGGCTTAGAGTCAGAGTTGAGACTTGAAATAGGTTCTTGCTGAGTTTAGTCCTCTATCCACTATACTAGACGGGCTAGAGGTAAGAATAGCTAACATTTACATAAATCTTTAAATTTGGCAAAGCACTTTATGTACATTATCAAATTTGGGCTTAACACAAACCTTAGAAGCAGGCATTCGAGGTTTTATAATCCCCATTGTACAGGTGAGAAAATAGAGGTTCCAAGATGTTAAATGACTTATACACGGACATAGAGCTAGTCTTAGAGTTGACATTTGAACCTATGTATTTTTATTCCAAGTTAAGAATTTTATTTCATTTTGCCTCTCCGAGAGCCTATTTATGGACAAAGAGTGGTGACCAGAGTCTTACTGCCCCATCCCCCACAGCAATAATATCATCAAAGTGAGAGCATAATAAAGGCTTGAAGAACAGATTCTGTCTGAAATAATTTTATCTTAATTATGCATTTCTGACCTCTTCTTAAATCTGTTTCAGGAAAGAATTATCCAGTGCTGCAGAGTAGGGGAGCTCTAGGTAAATATCTAAAAGCCCTGGCATATGCAAGTTGGACCAGAACAGCTCATGTACAGCTTCCCTATCCTACTTTCTACCTTCACCATGTCATGTCCCCACAGCCTGGCTACATCTTCCCTTCAGGTTTCTAGGGGTACCTCTGAGGTGTTCAGGAGGTGATTCTCTAATGCCATTGGCTCAAAACATCACAAGTGTGCTTCCCACCAAGATTATCAATTAAGAATCATTTAGCTAGTAAATTTTAAATAATGTTTTGTTTATTTATTTTGAGACATATATTCTTCAAATACTTGGTAGTATTAGCTTGTAAAAACCCTCTGGTCCTTGAAATTTTTTCTTAGGGAGCTCATTTATGGGTTGTTCAATTTCCTCTTCTAAGATTAGGTTATTTAAGTATTCTATTTCATCTTCTATTAATCTAGGCAATTTATATCTCTGTAATTTTTTTCCAGTTCATTTAGATTGTCAGTTTTATTGGCATATAATTGAGCAAAATGTCTCCTTATAATTGCTTTTTTAAAATCTTCATTAGTTGTTTATTTACCCTTTTCATTTTTTAAATTGATAGCTTAATTTTCTTTCTTTTTAATCAAATTAGGCACTGCTTTATGTATTTTTTCATAAAACCAATTCTTAGTTTTATTAAGTTTTTTTGCTTTCTTTTTATTAACCTCTCCTTTGATTTTTAGGATTTCTATTTTGTTATTTACATGGATTTTTTTTAATTTTTGGAGTTATTTTAGTTGCATGCCCAATTGATTAATCTTTCTTTTATTGATACAAATATTTAGAGATTCAAAAAAATTCATTTAAGTACTATTTTGATGGAATTCCACAAACTTTTATATATTGCCTCATTGTTTTCATTATATTTAATAAGATTATTTGTTGTTCCTATGACATTTTTTTAATCCACTATTCTTTAAGACTGGATCTTTTGATTTCAAATTAATTTTTTATCTGTGCTCCCAAAACCTTTACTGAATGCAACTTCACTGCATTATGGTCTTTAAAAGCTGCATTTCCTTTTTCTACATTTATTTGTGAGGTGTTTATGTTCAAATATATGGTCAATTTTGTGAACGTCTTGAAATAAAGATATTCCTTTATATTCCAATTCAATATTCTCCAGAGGTTCATCATATCTAATTTTTCTAAAATTCTATTTATCTCAACTTGTTTATTGCTTATTTTATAATTAGATCTCTCTGATTCTGAGACGGTATAAGGGGAAGCAAAGTAGGATCTTTTGCTGGTTTTTGTTTTGGTATAATCAAGAAGTATAAAGGCTCTGATTGAATAATGTGATTGAGGATGATCTTTCCCAGGCATTGATGATCCTGGGAAGATTTGTAGGAAGGTCCAAATCTTTTGTCAATGCAAGGGATGTGATGTCCTCTGGCTCTAAAAAGTGTATAAAGACTCTGAGGTGCAGTTTTATTTTGGGGCTTTGTTTTTGGAAGAAGGTTTGTGTGCCAGATGAGACTCTGGGAAGCAGATAAGCAGCCCCCCACCTTTGAAAACCCAGATGTTGATGTTTCCCTCTCTGGCAACTATGGACAGACAGTTGGACCTCTCTGTTGAATTGTGATGTATATTGTTTACTGTTAGGCAGTTTGAAAGCACTGTCTGCTGATTTAGATTTCTCTGTATTTTCTCTGAAGTTCAGGGTGTTGACTTTTCCCCCTGAACTAAGTGAATGATACATGTGCTTGATTAAAGTAATTGTTAACCCCTCAAAAGTTGCCTTTCCTTTTAGAGAAGCAGATCAAAGAACCAGTGATAGCAGGTCCCCTGTATATGTCAGGGTGCTTACTGTTACATAGGGGTAAAATGAAGTCCCCCTAATTATATTCACTTTTCCTGCAAGAATATTAGTTCTATGTCATTTGATGCATATATGTGCAGTATTTATATTAATTTATTTTCTATGGCTGTTGTTCAGTTGTTCAGTCATGTTCAACTCTTCATGACATAATTGATTCACTCCCATACCCTTTGTCTATGTATACTCCTAACTATCCTAATAATAATAAAGTTCTTAGGATTTACATATATCATCTTCTCATATAAGAAAGTAAATAGTTTAAGGTCATTGAGTCCTTTATATTTTCTCTTTAATATCTACCTTTTTATGCTTCTCTTGAGTCTTTTATTTGAAAGTCAGATTTCCTATTCAGCTTTGGTCTTTTCATCAGGAATGCTTGAAAGTCTTCTCATTAAATATTCCTTTTCTTTCCTTGAAAGACCATACTTAGTTTTTATGGGTAGCTTGTTTTTAGCTGTAATTTGTAATAGCAATTTAATCTTTCTGATTCCTTAATAGGTGCATGTGACCTACTTAAATCACCTGGAAGCCCAAATCACTTATGGCAAGGGGAGCTTGCTGAACTGGTGGAACAGGAAGGAGGAACACAAGCTGGAGGAAGTTGGTGAGAGCAGTTGGGGCTGAAGAGAGAGGTTAAAGCCTAGCCAGCACAGTAAGGCACATGAGTGTTTGCTTATGAGAAGGCCCAGGCAAGGTGGAGGAGGTTTGGAAATGCCTTTGTTCCCAGCAGTGCTCATGTCACTGTGATGAATTTTGCTTTCTGGTTCTGGGATTTGGCTTTCTCATGTCTGAATAAATATTTTTCTTTTGCCTTCTATATGAAAAGTCTTTGCAAATGAGTTCTGAGTAGTTACACTGGCATATTCTTAGTCACCACCAGTGCTATGAATATTGCCTTGGTGACATATAATTCTAGCTCTTTTGTCTTTCAGAATGTCATATCACAAGCCCTTCACTCTTTTAACATGATAGCTGCTAAATTTTGTGTGATCCTAACTGTGGCTCCATGATATTTGAATGATTTTTTTCTAGTTGCTTGAAGTATTTTCTCTTTGACTTAAGAGCTCTGGAATTTGAGTACAATATTCTTCAAAGTTTTCATTTTGGGATATCTTTCAGGCGGTGATTAGTGGATTTTTTTAAAAATTTCCGTTTTACACTGCTTCTAGGATATCAGCACAATTTTCCTTTATAATTTCTTGATACATTATGTCTAGATTCTTTAAACAAGGCTTTCAGATAGCTCAATAATTCTGAAATTATTTCTCCTTATCTTTCCTATTTTTCTAATTTTCATTGTCTTTTTTTTTATTCTCTGGGCTACATTTTATTGTTTCTTGATGTGTAACATAGTCATTAGCTTCCACTTGCCAGATCGTAGTTCTAAAGAATTATTTTCTTCAATGAACTTTTATTCCTTTTTTCCATCTAGCCAATTCTGCTTTGTAAGTAGCTATTTTCATCAGTGAAGTTTTGTCCCTCATTTACCTTTTGGTCAATTCTATTTTGCAAGGTGTTTTTTTCTCCAATTTCTTTTCATCTTTTACTAAGTAGTCTTTTCATAATTGTCTTGCATTGCTCTTATTTCTTTACCCAATTCTTCCTCCACCACTTTTATTTGAATTTGAAACTCATTTTTAGATCTTCTAGGAGTACTTTGGTCACTGTGAAATTCAACTTTTTCTCTTTTCAGCTTTGCTTGTAACTGTTTTGTCATCATTGATGTCTTGACATGAGGTTTCTGAGTCTGTGTCTTGATTTTCCCTGTCACCATAGTAAATTTTTATGGTTAGGGTCCTTTTTTGTTCTTTGTCCTTTCTCCAATCTATTTATTGACCATGAACTTTATGTTATAGTTGGAATCTGTTCCAGGTGTGGGATTTGGAAGGGTACTGTCTTGACCCTCAGGCTTTACGCACCACTATATTCAGAGCTAGTTCTGGGGGTTGTGTGATCTTGGTACAGAATTTTGAGTACAGTAATAGCAGTATTATTTTAACAAGAAGTCTGAGTGATCCTGGCAGAGTTATGGTCCCTATTCTCTTGATCTGGACTCTGGTCCTTAACCAGGAAGACCCCATGATCCCTTGAGATTACAATCAATATTGTTCCTCAGGGCCCCCTTTCCCTTGGGATAGCAAACAATAATGTTCCTCGTGGTCCTTGATCCCTTTTACTGAAAGCAATGCTGTTCTTCATGACCAAAAGTGCTCATCTCTACCTTTGAACTGTGATCTGGTATAAGCAATGGAGTTACCCAACAGCACGTGTTCCTACATCCATTGTTAGCAAAGGTGTCTTATTTAATCTCTTTCTGACTATTTGCCTGATCCCATTACTAAGTCTGCTTTGAAAACATCTGTAAAAGCAAACACTCTGACACATCCTGACACAGGATGACCTGCTATCACAGGTTCTTAGATCTGCATTTCTAAAAGGAAAGCAACTTTTGAGGGGTTAACAATCACTTTAATCAAGAACATAAATATCATTCACTTAGTTCAGGGAAAAATTTAGCACCCTGAACTTCAAAGAAAATGCATAGAAACAAAGATCAACCAATAGACAGGGCTTCCAATTGTCTTACCATAAGCAATACATACAGATTAACAGACAGATCCAACTGTCTGACCATACATACATAGTTACCAGAGAGAGAGGCACCAACCTCTGTGTTTTCAAAGCCAGGGGCTCCTTAGCATCTGCTCCAAGTCCCATCTGGTTAAAGAAAGACTTCAAAGAAGTAAGCTCTGAAGGGAAACCTTGCCTCAGAGTATTTATACATTTTTCAGAGCCAGAGGGCATCACAACCCTTGAGAACCAGAGCTTCATTAGAAATTAACAATTAATACACAGTACTGTTACACAGTAACAGCCACAGAGTGTGAGAACTGTTTCTGATAGACTTAGCCCTTCACAGCAATGCAAGGACCTAAAATATGCCCAAAGGACTCAATACAAAATGCCATCCACATCCAGAGAAAGAACTATGGAATCACAATGCGGAATGAAGCAAACTATTTTCTCTTGTGTTATGTTTTGCGTTGCTTTTTCTCATGCTTTTGTTCCATTCATTTCAATTCTTCTATGCAACATGACTAATGTGAAAATGTGTTTCATAAGAATATATGTGTAGAACTCATATAAGATTGCGTGCTGTTTTGGGGAGGGAGGGAGCAGAGAGGGTGAGAAAATTGAAAACTTATGGAAGTTATTGCTGAAAACTGAAAACAAATAAATTAGTTAAATTTTAAAAAAGAAAGTGATATTTGATGTAGTATTTTTAAGAGCTGTCGCTGAGACACATTTGTCATGGAATCTTGTGTTATCTTTTCTTTCTATTAGTTAATTTATTTATTTTTAGTTTTCAACAGACACTTCCACAAGATTTTGAGTTCCAAATTGTCTTCCCATCTCTCCCCTCCACCTATCCCAAGACAGCATGCATTCTAATTACCACTTACTCCAATCTGTCTTCTATTGTATCTCCCCCCTCCCTTCTCTTATCTCCATCACCTCTATTTTCTTGTAGGGCAAGATAGATCTCTATACCCCATTGCTGCTACATCTTATTTTCCAGTTGCATATAAAAACAACTTTCAATATTTGTTTTTAAAACCTTGAGTTCCAATTTCTTCCCTTTCCCTTCTCCCCACCCATTTCCACTGAGAAGGCAAGCAATTCAACATACGTGTATAGTTATGCAAAAGACTTCCATAACAGTCATATTGTGAAAGACTAACTATATTTCCCTCCATCCTATCCTGTCCTAAATTTTTTCTCTTCTCTTTTGACCCTATCCATCCTCAAAAGTGTTTACTTCTAATTACACCTTCCTCCCATTTGCCCTCCTTTCTATCATTCCCCCCCACACACACACTTATCCCCTTCCCCTACTTTCCTGTAGCGTAAGATAGATTTTCATACCCAATTGTGTATGCATGTCATTCCCTCCTTAAGGCAAATGCTATGAGAGTAAGGTTCACTCTTTCCCTCTCACCTCCCCTATCTTCCCCTCCATTGAAAAAGCTTTTTCTTGCCTCTTTTATGTGAGATAATTTGCCAAGCCACATCTAGCTTTCTAGGTATGACCTTCTGACTAAGTCCAAGTTTTACAGAACAAATCCTTTTATTAAGGCGATTTGTTCTGTGAAGTTTGAATTCAGTTAAAGGGCTACATTTGAGGACCTAGAGGGCCACATGTGACCTAGAGGACAGAGGTTCCTTGCCCTTGATAGGATCTATGATTTGATGAGATGAATTCCATAAGATCTTCATTTTAAGAAGGCTTATATTTATAGAAACCTTTGGATTTGCCCCTGAAATTGGAAGTTTAACCCCTGAAGGATAACAATTTGCATAAAGTTCCTGATGATTAAATATATATGTTTAAAAAAAATCTTTATTTATATAACATATGTTACATAAACCAATTTTTGGAGGTCATTTTTGTTTTTGGTGTAGAGGCATTATATAACAACAAGAGTAAGCTACAGAAATTGGATTAAAGGTTAATAGGCAGATATAGTTTTGGATGGTGAATCACAACCAGACTCATTGTTGGGTCTTGATCAACCTTAAGAATATTTCTATTTTTGTTTAAAAATCACTGAATCAAGCTGCAGTTAGTGAAAATATTTTGCTCTCTTTGATGATTAAATCTGTTAAAAATCAACTGTTTTCTGGAATATGGGATAAAGAAGTTTTGGATTGAGAAGGGTGATGCCAAAGTAAATATCTTAGAGGTAAAACATGGCTTTGTGATGTTGAGATGCAGGATATGGTTGGTGTAGATATTCTACAAAATATATCCAAAAAGTATATTATACTTTTTTTCAAAAACACATATCTGATTTTATTGATATGTTTTGTATTATATCATCCTCACTTATGAAAATATCCTTTTCATATTCAGTCAGCCATTAAGTAAAGACTTGAAAGGAAATAGAAAACAAAAGCAGTTAAGCAAAATTCATCAACACATCAAAAGAGTCAGATTGTATATTTAATATTCCATATACACAGTTTCCCATTTCTTCAATTAAGGATGAAGAGTACATTTTCCTGAACTCCTCTCTGGAACAGATTTGGTTATAATAATTTGGTTATAATAATTAACATTCAGCTTTTATTTTCTTCTTCTTTTTTACCTTAATATTATTGTGTGTGTATATTTTCCTTGATTTCCTTACTTCACTCTACAAGTCTTCATTTTCCATACATCTTTCAATGCTTCTCTAAATTCTCTATTATGATAGCTATTGCATAATAATATCTATTTTTTTCCAGTTCTTTGTTACCACAAAAATGTCCTACCATGAATATTTTTGTGTGTAGGGAACCTTTATTTCTTTCTTTTACTTCCATAAGATCCACACCTAACTAGGATATCTGAGTCAAGTGATAAACATTTCATTCACTTTTTTCATAATTCCAAATTATTTTCTAGAAGAACTGGGACAATTCACAACTTAGCAACAGTGTACCTTTGTGCCTGTTTTCCTATAGCACTTCCAACATTGACTATTTTGATTGTTAATCGTATTTGTCAAAATATTTGATTTATGATAAAATCTCAAAGTCTAATTTTTATTTTCTTTTATTATTAATTATTTGCAGAAATATTAATATTGTTAATATTTTATAATTCCTCTGAGGTTATTTTATCCATCTTTTTACTTTCTTATTCATTAAGAAGCGATTCATATTTATTTGTATCAATTTCCAATGTGTCTTGTACATCAGATGTTGATCAGAGATATGTGAGGGAAAGATTTTTTTCCCCAGCTGAAACTTTTACTTTCCATTCTAATTGCACTGATTTTGCTCACATAAAGATTTTTAAATTTCATGTAATCTCCTTAGTTTAATTAAAACTCTCTCATTAGATATTGTTATACAACACAAAGAAAGAAAACATGAGTTCAAATTTGGCCTCAGACATTTCCTAGCTGTAGGACCCTGAGCAAGTCACTTAACTTCTGTTGCCTCAGTTCCCTCATCTATAAAATAGGAATAATGATAATAGCACCTACTTCTCATGGTTGTTATGAGAATCAAATGAGATAATATTTATAAAGTGCTTAATAAAATGCCTAGCACATAGTAAGTGTATATAAATTTTAGATATTATTATTATTAAAAATAGTAGCATTATACTTCTTAAAATCATATACCCTAAATACTGTGATAAAACTCACTTATTGACTAAAGCTTCTGAAAATTCTGGAAAGTAGTCTGGCAGATTTTAAACTGAAGCCACCTTATGCCATATACAGAAATAACCTCCAAATGGAGGTATGCTCTACCTTTGAAAATAACACATCATAAACAAAATAGAAGAAGACAGAAGGAGATATTCTTTGAAGGAACTACAGAAAGGTAAAGAGTTTATCACCAAAAGACAGAGAATGTCACAAAAAATCAAATAGACAAGTTTGCATACCATTGAAAGAGTTTTACACAAAAATTTGAATGCAGTTATATTAGAAAGGAAGCAGTTAATTGGTAATAAAATAATTTCAGCAAATTTATTTGATAAAAGTTTATATCTGATATATAAGGAATAGATACAAATAAATAACAAGAGCCATTCCCCAATAGAAAAAATAGTCAAAGAATATGAACAAACAGTTCTCAAAGGAAGTAAACTATGCTATCAATAGCTGTATCAAAAAATATTTCAAAGGTTTTACCTCACACCTATCAGCTACGCAAAGATGATTTTAAAAAGAAAATAAAAAGAGGAGAGTTGGAAACTAAGATGGTGGAGTAACAACATGCACTTTCTAGAGAACTCTCTCTAAGCACACTCAAATATCTGTCAAAAATGGCTCTAAACAAATTCTAGAGCTGCAGAACACACAGAATGATGGAGTAAAGCAAATCTCGAGCCCAACACAGCCTGGAAAGTCACCAAGAAGTGTCTATCATGTCTTGCTGGAGGCAGGACACAGTCTAGCTGGGCCATGCTGGCACAGACAGGACCTGATCAGTCCTTGAAAAGACTGAATCTCTCATGCCTCTGGTGGTTTCCAGACTTCAGGACCCCAAAACCCTGAGGACAAATTGGAAGGCCAGTGGAAAAAGCCTGTGGGACCAGTGCAGGAGAGTGCAGTGGTCCTGCCCAAGCCTCAGGGTGGCAGAGGGGGGAGGGGGACGAGGGACCTGCAGCAGCCACAGCAGCAGCAGGGGCAGAGACAACTGTTTCTGGAGCTCTAGGCCCACATAATATGGGGGAATTGAGTGACTGACAGTAAACTCCCCATCACTACCAGAAGCAGAGAACTACCTTGCCAAAGAGCTCAAAAGTCAAGTAAATGACTGGGGAAATGAGCAAAACCAAAAAACAAATCAGTTTACAGAATCATACTTTGTT
This sequence comes from Notamacropus eugenii, assembly GCF_028372415.1. Classification (NCBI taxonomy): domain Eukaryota; kingdom Metazoa; phylum Chordata; class Mammalia; order Diprotodontia; family Macropodidae; genus Notamacropus; species Notamacropus eugenii. The sequence goes on from NC_092875.1 coordinate 270,872,941, forward strand.
GACAAGGAAGACAAAAACATGCAAACAGAAGACAACAAAGTCAAATCACTTTTATCAAAAGCCTCCAAGAAAAATATGAATTGGTCTCAGACCATGGAAGAGCTCAAAAAGGATTTTGAAGATCAAGTAAGAGAAGTAGAGCAAAAACTGGGAAGAGGAATAAGAGTGATACAAGGAAATCATGAAAAACGTGTCAACTGCTTGCTAAAGGAGACCCAAAAAATGCTGATGAAAACAACTCTTTAAAATATAGACTAACCTAAATGGCAAAAGAGATCCAAAAAGCCAATAAGGAAAAGAATGCCCTAAAAAGTAGAATTTGTCAGATGGAAAAGGAGATCCAAAAGCTCACTGAAAATATGATTCCTTTAAGATTAGAATGGAACAGATGGAAACTAGTGAATTTATGAAAAATAAAGAAATTATAAAACAAAACCAAGGGAATAAAAAAACAGCAGACAATGTGAAACATCTCATTGGAAAACCAACTGACCTGGAAAATAGATCCAGGAGAGACAATTTTAAAATTATGACACTGCCTGAAAGCCATGATAAAAAAAAAGAGCCTAGACATCATCTTTAGAGAAATTATCAAGGAAAACTGCACTGACATTCTAGAACCAGAAGGTAAAATAAATATTGAAAGAATCCACCAATCACCTCCTGAAAGAGATCCAAAAAGAAAAACTCCTAGGAATATTGTAGCCAAATTCCAGAGTTCCTAGGTCAAGAAGAAAATATTGAAAACAGCCAGAAAGAAACAATTCCAGTATTGTGGAAATAATATCAGGATAACACAGAATCTGGCAGCTTCTACTTTAAGACATCACAGGGCTTGGAATATGATATTCCAGAAGTCAAAGGAACTAGGATTAAAACCAAGAATCATCTACTCAGCAAAACTGAGTATGATGCTTCAGGGGAAAAAATGGTGATTCAATGAAATAGAGGACTTTCAAGCATTCTTAATGAAAAGACCAGAGGTAAAAAGAAAATTTCACTTTCACACACTAGAATCAAGAGAAGTATGAAAAGGTAAACAGGAAAGAGAAATCACAAGGGACTTGCTAAAGTTGAACCGTTTACATTCCTACATGGAAAAATAATATATGTAACTCTTGAGACTTTTCTCAGTATTTGTGTATTTGGAGGGATTATATACATAGACATAGGTCACAGGGTAAGTTGAATAGGAAAGGATGATATATAAAAAATAAAAGATGTGAAAGAAATATATTGGGAGGAGAAAGGGAGAAATGGAATGGGGCAAATTATCTCTCATAAAAGAGTCAAGAAAAAGCTTTTTCAATGGAGGGGAAGAGGGGGGAGGTGAGTGGGAAAGAGTAAACCTTACTCTCATAGCATTTGGTTAAGGAGGAAATGACATGCACACTCAATTTGGTATGAAAATCTATTTTACACTATAGGAAAGTAGGGGAGAATGCAATAACTGGCATGGGGGTGATGATAGAAGGGAGGGCAAATGCTTGCAGGGGGTAATTAGAAGTAAACACTTTTGGGGAAAGACAAGGTCAAAAGAGAGAATAGACTATAATGGGGGCAGGATACGATGAAGGGAAGTACAGTTAGTCTTTCACAACATGACTTTTATGGAAGTCTTTTGCAAAACTAACACGTATAACCTATATTGAATTACTTGCCTTCTCAATGGGGATGGATGGGGAAAGAGGAAGTGAGAAAAGTTGGAACTCAAAGTTTAAGAAATGAATGTTAAAAATTGTTTTTACATGCAACTGGAAAATAAGTAACACGGGTAATGGGGTATAGAAATCTATCTTGTCCTACAAGAAAAGAGAGGAAATGGGAATAAGGGAAGGGAGAGATGTGATAGAAGGGACGGCAGATTGGAGGAAAGGGTAATCAGAATGCATGGTATCTTGGGGTGGGGAGAAGGGAGAAATGGGGATAAAATTTAGAACTCAAAATCTTGTAGAAATGAATATTGAAAACTAAAAGTAATAAATAAATTTTAAAAAGCTTCAAAAAAAGAGGAGAGTTGTTATAAGGGCTGAGGAAAAACTTGTACACTAATGCTCAATTGGTAGGTATGTGGAAAAGAATAACTATTCCAGAAAACAATTGGGAACTATGCATAAAAAGAAACTAAATTGTGCTTTTACCAATGATATAAGGTTTAACCAGGACATACATACTGAGGCATACTCAGCTACCATTCCAATTAAGGGTATGAAACTTTGGGCAAAACCTGCTTTGAGAAATTTTTTATTAAGGAATGAGTCCTGTCACCCTTTTACTTCACAGTATAGGCAAATATACTCTAACTGCTTCCATGATGACTCAGAGCATGTGGTGATGAAATCTCTTTTAATTGACTACTGAGTCAGATCTCCATGATGACCCAAAAGGTGTAATACCTGCTTCTGAAACTTCCTCTTTCTGCCAATTCTTAAAGTGCAAGGACAACTTCTAGTTTTTTTTTTTTCCTGAGGGCTGGGCAAAAGGTGTGCTTCCCCTTACCTAGAAGGAAGTCATGAGCTAACAAATTGTTTGTACAATGGGACTTGTGTCTTTTCTTTTGGTATGGTTACTTGATCTGCAAAAACATCTACCTTCCCTTTCTTAGACACCAGAGAAATAGGCTAGTATCTATCGGAACAGAACCCAATGTAGAAACACTAAAAAGTATAGAGTTGGTGGACCAGAGGGAGACCACTGGACCACTGGACCACTGGAAGGGTTTTGATAATGGAGGTCGAATTTAAAATGACTAATTATCAGGCCTCAAAAAATAACTGTAAATATTCCAGTGAGCCTCTCAACTGATTGTGCTATTTCTGATATTACTGGATTCTTTTCTAAACAGGATTCTTTATTACTTAGCATTCCCTGTTCTGTGTGGGAAGAAAACTGTCCGTGTCCTATTTGATTTGTGTTTGTACTTTTGTTGTTGTTCCATCTCATCAGACTCTTCTTGACTCCATTTGGATTTTCTTTGCAAAGATATTGTGGTTTGCCATTTCCTTCTCCAGCTCATTTTGAAGATGAAACTAAGGCAAACAGGGTTAAGTGACTTGCCCATGGTCAACAGTTAGTAAGTATCTGAGGCCAAATTTGAACTCACAAAGATACGTCTTTTTTTACTTCAAACCCAGCAGTGTATCCACGGTGCCACCTAGTTTCCTAAATGTAAACAGGATTCCTTATAGCTTAGCATTCCCTTTTCTATGTGGGAAGAAAATGACTTGTGTCATATTTGATTCATATTTGTACACTGAGTACCTTTTATCCTCCTCTCTCCAATCCCTCAAATTGAGATAATTTTTAGACTATCAGCAAAAGTAGAATTGTCTGTATAATAGTCAGGCTGTGGGCACGGACCAAGTAACTATAAGAACAAGAAGCCTACTTTTGCTGCTAAGAAGTAGGAGAAGCTGAACCTGGGCAGACTATGAGCAAAGGTAAAGGACAGCAATGGTCATCAGTTGCCATGGTGTCTCAGATGAGTGGCTCCTGACTAACTATTATCCTAGATAACTACTAGTGCTATATCACAGAAAAACAAAAGGAAGAGGAAAAGGACCCATATGGACACTGTATATTTTGCAACTATTTTGTTGTTGAAGAAAAGAATAATAAGCGAAGGTGATTGTCCATCATTTAGGGAATAACTGGATAAATTATGGTACAAAAATGAAATGGAATATATTGTATCATAAGAAATAATAAAAGATGTGATTTCAGACAAACTTGGGAATACTTGAATTGATGTAGAATGAAGTGAGAACTGGGAAAAATTTATATAATAACACTATAAAGAAAAAATGGAAATAGAAATTTTGATTAATGTAATGATCTTAATAACTTGAGGACTGTTGATGAAAGAATTTATCCACCTCCTGACAGATGGGTGATAGACATAAAATGTAGAATGAGATATATTTTTGAATATGACCAATGTATGCATTTGTTATTTATATTTATTTGTTATATGTTACAGGGTTTTTTTTTTCTTTTCTATTCTTTTTAATTGAGAGAGAAGATTTAGGGGAAGGTGAAACAAAAATAGTAAAGGTTTTGTCCCCTCCCCCCAAAAACAAGAAGAATGTAGTAATAGAGTTTGAGGATACCTAATCTTACTCTCTTTAAATATTTTTGTGCAAATTCTTAATAGTGCCACACATATATAAAATGTATATAATAATATGCAGATAATAACATTTGAGATTATTATAGTGTATAGTATATTATTCTAAACCACTTACTTCACCACATTATTTCTTGTTAAATAGGAAGTTTTCCCCAATATGTCTATGTCCTCAAATTGTTTGAACACTTGGTTATTGACTTCGGTTACTTCTGTTTATTTTTTTTATTATCCAATCTCCTTCACTAATCTAATTTACTGTTTTAAATCCACTAATAAATATTCTTGATTATTACTTCTTTTTGATGTACTTTGATGTCTGAAACAGCTTTTTACTTTTCCTTGATAATTTCATGAAAAATGATGTCTAGGCTCTTTTTTTGATCCTGGCTTTCAGGTAGGCCTATAATTTTTAAATTGTCTCGCCTGGATCTATTTTCCAGGTCAGTTGTTTTTCCAATGAGATATTTCACATTATCTTCCATTTTTTCATTCCTTTGGTTTTGTTTTGTGATTTCTTGGTTTCTCATAAAGTCATTAGCCTCCATCTGTTCCATTCTTATTTTGAAAGAACTATTTTCTTCAGTGAGCTTTTGAACCTCCTTTTCCATTTGGTTAATTCTGCTTTTGAAAGCATTCTTCTCCTCGTTGGCTTTTTGAACCTCTTTTGCCAATTGAGTTAGCCTATTTTTCAAGGCGTTATTTCCTTCAGCATTTTTTTGGGTCTCCTTTAGTAGGGTGCTGACCTGCTTTTCATGCTTTTCTTTCATCTCTCTCATTTCTCTTCCCAGTTTTTCCTCCACCTCTCTAACTTGATTTTCAAAATCCTTTTTGAGCTCTTCCATGGCCTGAGACCATTGAGTGGGCTGGGATACAGAAGCCTTGACTTCTGTGTCTTTCCCTGATGGTAAGCATTGTTTTTCCTCATCAGAAAGGAAGGGAGGAAATACCTGTTCACCAAAAAAGTAACCTTCTGTAGTCTTATTTTTTTCCCCTTTTCTGGCATTTTCCCAGCCAGTCACTTGACTTCTGAATATTCTCTTCACACCCACTTTGCCTCCGGATCTGCTCAGCTAGTGCTTGGGGTCTGAGATTCAAATGCTGCTTCCTAGCCTCAGGGCTTTTGGCGGGGGCAGGGCTGCTATTCAGTGTGAGATTAAGTTCAGGTGCTCAGGTGGGAGCAGGGCCGCCTCACGGGCTCAGTTCCCTCAGGGGGTTTATGCAAAGACCTTCAACAATGGATCCAGGCTCCTGCCTGCTTGGGGAGCCTTGTCTACTCCCGCCTCAGCTGCTGCCTCCCGAGGGTGCCTGAGTTATGGGGGCACCCCACTCCCCTCTCAACCCTCCAAAGAGACCCTCTCACCAACCCTTGTCACCTATGGGTGGAGGGACCCACACAGCCACTGGAGATTCTGTCCCTGAAGCCTGCTTGGATCCACTCCTCTCGGTGCTATGTGGCCAAGCCAGGGCTGGGCTCAGCTCCGGGTCCGCAGGGCAAAGGACCTTTTGCAAGAGGTTTTCTGGGCTCTCTGGAACAGAAATATCATCTGCTCTATTGTTCTGTGGCTTCTGTTGCTCCAGAATTTGTTGGGAGTTCTTTTTTACGGAGATTTTATGGGCTGTGGGTTCAGAGCTAGCGTTTATGTGTCTTTCTACTCTGCCATCTTGGATCTGCCCCCCAATTTTTTATTTTTAGTACCTACTTTGCCTATTATTTACCTTTAAATTCTAATTTTTCTTGCTCCAAATAAATTCTGATTTTTTTAACAAATTATAGAGCTGTTCAGTATGATAAATAACAGTTTAATAGCATTAAATCTGTAAATTCATTAAGGTAGTACTGCTATCTTTTGTATTGGTGGAGCTCAACTTTACCCTAGAAATTATGAATTGATAGAAAGCATGATTGATTTTTCATGACCTAAAATTCTACAGGGGAAGCAACTTGGGTAGCATCATCATCATCACCCAGGCTTACAACCTTGGTTTTATCCTAGAGTTCTGACTCTCGTTCATCACACATATTCAGTCAGTTGCTAAATTTTTGTCATTCCCACCTTCATAACATCTCTCATTTTATCCTCTTTTTTATAATCATGAAGCCATCACTCTAGGCCTCTCATCTCATCTTGATCTGTCCATCCCTGCAATCTATCTCTTATCTTTGTGGCCAAATTCCTTAAGAATGCCACTTACTCTCCTTTTTAATTTGACTTCCAATCTCATCCAACTAAAATTGTACTCTCCACAGTTACCAATGGTCTCTCAATTACCAATTCTAATGGTCCATCTCAATTCTCATTCTTCATTTCTGTATAGCCTTTGACATCACTTGCTTCTGCTAATATGCCTGTTTTCTCATAGTCCCTCCAAGATGTCATTTGGAATTGAGTTGTTGTCACTCTTTTGTTTTTTGCTATTTTTGTCCATCTGAAGGTATGAGACTGAATGTCAAAACTGCTTTAATTTCATTTATCTGTTGATGCTTTTGGAGCATTTTTCTATATGTCTATAGAATAGATGGGCTTCTTACTTTGAAAACTACCTATACATTTATGGTTCCTTAGACCATATATCAATTTGAAAATGACTCTTGTTCTTAAAAATTTTAACTAAATCCTTATATATTTTAGAAATGAGACCTTCATTGGAGAAACCAAGCCTTCTAATTGATATCTCTGCCTCAAATCTCTCCACAATCCAGTCTTTCACAAAGCTGCCAATACAATTCTCTTAAAGTATACGTTTGACCATTTCACCTCTCTACCACCTAATTCCCTTATTCAACCATGTCAAGTGACTTCCTATTGCCTCTAAGATCAAATAAATTGATTGGCATTTAAAGCCTGACATTTTTAAACCTTTCTAGTCTTCTTACATTTTAATAGATTGCTTTCCATAATCTGGCTATAGTGGGCCTACTCTCTAGTCCTTTCCCTCAACACACCATCTGCCATCTGTGGAATTGTACTGACTGGCCCCCATCCCTGGAAATCCATAATAGATTTTTATGGTGGGATTCTTTTTGTTTGCTCATTCTTCCAGCCTATTTCCTGAATTTGACTTTATGTTAGAGTCCATCTCTGTATAATTTAGGAGAGAATTTCTGGGTCAGTCCTATTGCTGGTTTCTTGGGAGTGCTGAATATTGTTTTACAGGATTTGAGTGATAGATCAGGATGAGGACTTGAAGGTTTTCAAAATTATATGATTTAGGACAAAATTTAATTGCTTCACACTCCACCCTAATCTGAGTTCTGGAAGTTTCATACGTGGGTTTGATTTGTAGTTTCTGTAGTTGATATTTGTGGTTTTAGTAGACTACTATTGAATTTAACCATTATTAGGTAGCTAGAAAATTTTCTAGTTCAAAGGCTACAGGCTTCCTTTTGGTATGCAATTACTGCCCTGGTTATTCCCTCACAGATCTCAGACTTTTCTAGGAGCTAGAACAGAGACCTGCCTCCACTTCTGATTTCTCCAAGACATACAGGTGTTGCTTGCTTCAGAACATGTTCTTAGGGCTTGCCACAGCTCCATGCCCTAGAATGCTACTCCTAGGTGCAATTTGCTTCCTCAGTTTACCTGCAGCTAGGTTTTGAATAATAGATTGTAACTGGTACATGTTCTTGTATCCTACAACAGTTTACGTCCCTCTATGCTGGATCTGTGACTTTTTTCCTTGGTGCACAGCCTCTCCTGGTCCTGACCCCAGTGTCCACATATCACTCTTTCTTTTTAAGATGTGGGTTGGAAAAAAATGACTCAGTGTGATTTTTTTCTTAGATTTTGGCACCAGGATTCACTTGGGTGGACTTTTTAAAGATTTGTCTGGAGGATTCTTTTTGGGGAGGGGTAAAAAGTTGGGGTGAGGAAAGGTAGAACTTTCTGAACTTTTTTCTACTACTCCACTATCGTTTAGTTAATACTGATTTTTTTATTTTAAAAGATTTTTTTTTTGTGAGCTGGATCTTCTAATGGAGATATTCAAATAAGAATATTTATATAAAACAATGAGAACTAATCAACACTATCCAATAAACTAACTAAAATTAGTGACGATGCAGACATAAGCCTTAATATAAAAATACTGGCAATCCATAATCTTTATCTTAAATTTTGTAACTGTGGTGTTTCAATTTAATAGACTGCAATTTAGCATTTTAAAAATGTTCATGCTATACAATTAATAAGAAGTTTCATTTAACAGCTTTTGGGGAGAAAGGCTCCTTAAATAGTGTGGTTATAGAATTTTTCTTTAAGATATTGCTTTATGTCATTTTTACACTGACCAAATAAAATGTTATGTTTCTGATTTAAGAGTTTTGTGTATTCAATATCAGAACTTCAATGAGGTTTTACTCCTCTGAGTTTAATAACTTTTTATACCATAAACAGTACAGGTCTTACAGAATTCTAAGGAAAGTGGTAAAACTACATGGTGCAGAATAAAGCAGCTACTCTGAGCTATTATGTTAATATAATTTAGTGTGGGTGCTCCAATAGGAACTGGGAATAGATACCACTTTATTACAAGGGTTGAATTAACATTATAACCTCCAGGTCACCTCGCCCTGTATTATTAGTAAGCATTATAATCAGTGGAAAAAAAAACACCTTGATGTGGAGAGACTTTAGGTTAAGGAGAGATTTGAAAAAAAAAAAATGTTTTGCACACAAACTCACAAACTACATCTTACAAATAATACACATGTTCTCTCCTAAACAGCCAGGATTGCTTCTAACTAGTCAGAAAATCATTTATGGCCAAGTAGTTCGTCTGGTCAGCACCGCTGACAGCAGCAGAGGCATTGATGGGCAGAAAGCAGCTTAACAAGTGTATGTACATGGGTACGTGGCTGAGAATATATTGGTGGAAACTTGATTTGTGTTACGACGTTCACCTGTGGTTATAATGATAAAATTCACTCAGAGGTAAATAGGGAAACAAAAGAAAAACTAGAAAAGCTTTTATTAATGGAAGACTCGTGGATTAACAATCCATGTATAATAATATATAATAATACTGTATTAATAATCCAGTATCCTAATACTTCAAAGCATTCTATTTCTCCATCTTTCTTACTGCATGCATATTTACATAACTGTCTTCGCATTCTGATACTTCCTCAAATAAACCAGAAGGAGGAGGGAGGGAGAAAGAGAGGAAAGAGAGGGAAGACGGAGAGAGAGAAAGAGAGAGAGAGAGAGAGAGAGAGAGAGAGAGAGAGAGAGAGAGAGAGAGAGAGAGAATAAATATTTCCATTTCTCACTGGAACTAACCCTTTTAGTCTTTGTAAAGGTAGGAGGTTGAGAGATATGGAGAAATAGCCAATGTCCCCTTTCTTGAACTAATACTCTAATACTTAATGTTGGTCATATACTCTCTGAGGACACATCTCAATTCCCATTCTCACACACGAGTCTCATGTCCTGGAATAAGGTTATACATCTCCCTCAGAGTTCGAGGGGTATTCCTGAAAAGTCAGAGATAATTCTCTAATGTCATGAGGTCAAACATCTATTGGTATATTTGTGCTTCAACATTGTTTGAGTATCGATTGTGAATCATCATTACTATTAGCGAAGCTCAAGAAGTTTTTTAGAAGGGTATTTCTCAGAGTGGTACAGTAAGCACAGTTTGTACAAAGCATCTTCCCTAAAGTCTTTGATATATTCTTGAACAAGTACAGAGTCCAGAGGAAGTCAGTTCAAAATTTTAGAGACTGCCCTTGGCAAAGGGGAAATTCATAGTTTCTGCTTTTAGTAAATCCTATTGTTCCATTCATTGGAGTCTTAAGAAGTTTCCTTTAGGCATAATGGAGTTTCTTTACTGGACTCCTTGAACATAGCCTTGGCTCCTCTGATACAGATAATGGCTCAAGTCACTGCTTTCCCAGAAGAAAGATGCTAAGATACAGAAATATGGTAAATCCAAAATTTTTCAGACCTTTGAAACTCAGAAGGTCCTTTCCTGAACAAAGGTGGGATGGAGAGGAGACCTGATCAAGACTGAAACCAAAGCCTCTCTGCCCCAGTCCCCAGGGATTCCTCTTCAATTATGTGGTACTTTGTTGTGTGGAATAAAACCCATCTCAATTAGTTCGCTAATAACCATGGGATTTGATCAAATTTCCTTATTTCCCTGTCTAAAAATGATTCTTGTGAAACTTCTGTTGCAGTTCTGTTCTGGTTATTTGTTGTTGTTGTTTGGTTGGTTGGTTGTTTGCACGAAGCACATACACAGGAAGACAGCAAGCTGAACATCCTGCAGACTGTATCTATTCTTTAGTCCATTTCCTTAATAGAGTCAAGAACTGAAGGCCAATAATGGAGAATTTTTTTAATTTTCAAGGAGATGTATTCATCCTAACCAGGATTCTTCATATATCCCCCTTTCATATTCCAGTTGCTCTCCCTTCCAGTTTAATCCCCAGGTTATAATAATAACAGACCTATCTTCTTTATATTATGGCTCTATCTGCCTCTGACAAATATTTTTGCCTCAAACACTAAGTTACCTATACGAATTAAATTACCCATATTAGCTTGCTGATCCACATCCAATTTCTAACAGCAGTCTAGAAAAATAATTGTGTTCTAGAGCAGGGTCACAGACTTTTTTTTCTTTTACAGCTATGTTTTCGTTTGTAAGAGAAGGTGAAACTAAATGAATGAAGCATCACTGTGCATTAGAAAATATGCTAGATTTGGAGTAAAAAGACTTGGGTTAAAATTCCATTTCTGCCTCTTGATAATGGTTCAGACTTTGGCAAGATACTTATGGTCTTCTCTGCTTCACATCTTCCTCATCTAAAAAAATTAGGGGGCTTGACTAGATAACCTCTAGTGTTCTTCTAATCACTAGAAATATTTGACTAGAACTCTTTAAGGTCACTTCCAGAGTTAACACTTAAAAATTTTCGAAGAATGGAATAATGAATTCAAGAGGAACAGTTCTTGACTCCTCAGTGTTCTCTGGGAATTAATTCCATACGAGAAAAAAAATTGTGTTTGGCTATTTCTTATCCCTTATGAACTCATTTTAAGTAGATTGATATTAGCTAAATTAGAAATGTCTGGAACAGAGTCAGACTTTTTATTTTAAATCTTCAGCAAGTGTGATGAATGGTTTTTCAATTATTTTAATAAAAAGGTGGAACTTGACAAGGAACAGATAATTTTTTTCATTTTTAAAGATAAGGAAAAGGGAATAAATGGGCATTCTATTTTTGGCATCATCACTAATACCAACATAACACACAAGAGCTGACATTTAGGGAGCTTTTTAACATTTTCAAACTCATTTGATTTTTATAGCCTCCCTGTGAGGTGAGGTACAGATGGATTTTAAATAGTCTTCAGTTCAGAACTGTACTAGAAGTGCAACTGTGATCCCTAAAGATGACAAGATTTGTAAATTCACATGTCCCTTTTCTAGGATAAGATCCTTTTTAAAATAAGACTACATGATAATGAAATGACAAGTCACATTTGTATATCATTTTAAGGTTTACAGATGACTTTACTTATAACACTTCAAGGTAGGTAGTGATGGTATTATTTCTATTTTACTGCTAAAAACTGAAACTTACGTAGGTTAAATTATTGCCAAGTTCACATATCTAATAAATACAGAAAACAGACCTAACTTGACTCAAAGTCCTGTGTTATTCCTACCAGACCAGGAATGCATTTTTATATTGTGGACTCTCTCAACAATTTGGTGAAATCTATGATCTCTTTTCAGAAAAGTGTTCTAAAATAATTGAATGAAATGTTAAATATCACTTAGAGGTTAATGAAAATAAAAATGTAATCTTTTCCCAATCAGTTTAAAGGGCTCCTGAAATCTATCCAGAGACCCCTTGGTAGTACATGAACCGCAGGTTAAGAATTCCTGCACTTGTCAATACCTTTCTTAAAGTCACCATTGATGTTTCTGAGACATACATAAATTCTTTTAGATCAGCTTGCTGTCAAACCATCTGTGAAGGAAAAAAATAGCCTTACATAATGAATTCAGCTGGCACAAATTATATGGTACAGTTGATTCTGTTCTTAGGAATTGATCATAGAATTTTCTGCTCTTTTGACTCACCTACAGGATTTCTTCCAAGAGAAAAAAAGGATCTGTCTTCAAGAGAAGGAAAGGATGAAGATGGGCAAATAGATGGATACTTTTTTACTGTGGAGATAAACTTGATAACCCCAAATATGATATCTTAGACAACAAGAATTATAAAAAAAGGGGGTATGATTATTTATTTTATAAAAGGATCCTTTGTTGTACTCAAAAAATTTGTTAAAGTTTGCTTAACATTTCAAGGCATTTAAAATAGGATAACATTTACAAAAGTTAGATTTACATGCAACCCTTTTTGATTTTATATGATGTTATTTACCCCGATATATGATAAAATAATTCTGAACTTTTTAAAAAGTTGTAGTTCCAAATTTTATCCCTCCATCCCTGCCCCCCACATTTGAGACAGTAAGTAATTTGATATACCTATGTAGTAAGGCACGCAGTGTATATAGGCATTCCCTGACTGTACAAATGGAAATTATGAATATATGTGGATGAAAATAACATGCTTGTAGTTTCCCTATCCCCTCTGCTCCTTCTAATACAGTTCCATCCTATATTTAATGCTGGTAGAGTTAGCAAGGGATAGTGGAACTATGATACTACCTTATCCAAACTGTAACTCACTGAGAACTTCCTCTATAAGAGAGATTAGCAACTTTTTAAATTTATTTTTGTTTTAATTCCATGAATTCCTTTCAACAACAACAAAAAGAAGTTCTAGTATCCCTAAGGTAATTTAATATATGACTCATAATATTCCTTTAGATTTATTAACTGTTTAGAATAACTACCATGATAATTTATGATGGGAGCAATGATATGTCTTTCAAATAGTAACTAATCCAAATTGTGAGCTCCAAATTAAAATCATAATTTATAATTGACATATAAAATTTTATTCTGTTTAGTTATCAAATTCTAATTGCAAATGCTAATTATAAAGTAATTATGAATATTGCATGTAGGGCATTTTATAAAAAGTAAAATAAGTAATCCAGCAGAATATATATTAAATTTCTTAATTTTCTAAGTTTTCTTCAATATAAATAACACTTGAATGAAAAAGTTATAACATGAAAGATGTTTAACATGATATAAAATCATATTTAAATTTAATTGCTTTGTCAAACTTTTTGACAATATGTGACTCTCTACTGAACAGTCTTAAATCAAATTCTGCATTGTTTATTTCTGAATTTTAGATTTAATGCAAGAACAAAATAAAAATGATGGATTGTACAAATATATGATTGGAAATGGTATAAGGTCTTTTGCTAACAGATAAAAATCTTAGTAATCCTTAGCCAGATAACCAATTGATGAAAATGAATAGCTAGTTATGATACAGAATATTTACTTTTTTTGGCTAGTGGCAAGTGCTTTATTAACTGATAAATGTACTTAAAGGTCAACTGAATATATTGTTTCAATTTTAGGAATTTAGGAAATATCAACTAACTTTTGTAAGAAAGAATATTTTTAGATGTTAATTTCATTTCTTCTACTACTAGCACAGTGGCTCCTCTTTCACAGAAATGCTACTGAATGATTGACCAGTATTGGCAATATGTTCAGTTGAAAACCAGAGAGAAGGAAAGTAACAAGTGGAGAGTAAGTTTAGATAAAAATAAAACAGTCTTAATGCTACAACATGAGGCAATATGTTTACTTCTATAGCATAGTTGTGATGGTCCATGATAATTTCAAAATGGCCTATAAAGTGAATGCTTAATTATCCTAGTTTTCAAATAGTCTTATATTTGTGCTGCAAGAATACAAAACTTTATAAGATATTGATCACACAGTTACATAGTGTGTTACTTATGGTCACAGAATAATAGAAGGGAATGATGGACCTACTCCAACTTAAATGTACAGAGCACAAATGAGGTATGCGCATGTGCCTGACTGTCTTTTGGTAATCAATTCATGCTGGAATGTCAGACTCTTGCGGGGTTTTCAAAACAATTTGATGTTGGCTTGAGAAAATGCAATAACATGATATACTTAGTTATAAGTGGTCAGACTTTTATGAAATCACTGTATTTGTACCATAATCACTATGCTCACAATATGATGGTACTGAATAGACATACAATGCTATAAATATGTAACTGCTTGTTGTCACAGGGGACAAAAGATTTGTAACATAACTGGATGATTATTTACTGCTTAAAGCACTATTAAAGAATTTTTTCATATAAGCCCACGTGTTCTCATGAATTCTCAAAGATCTGCAAACCATTCAGTGAAAATCACTGCTCTACAAAATACTTATCAAGTGGTTATTTAATCTTGTACACTCACAAAATGCTTTTTGAAAAGAAACAGAATAAAAAGAGAGTTTAATTTGGAGTCAGAAAGAAGCTTTTGGTTTGAACCAGATTAGTATGACAGAACGATCAGTGGGCTTGGAATAAGGAGCTTCGTCTTTGAATCCTACCTGTGAAATATCCTAGATATATGACTTTATTTAAGTCAATGTGGGGGGGGGGGGAGAATAATAATTATGCCGTCTACCTCACATACTTTTGTAAAATCTTAAAGTGCTATATAAATATGAATTATCACTGTTCCTTTTGCAACCTTGAGAAAGACATGTTTATTCATGTTGTGAATAAAGTTTATACATTTTGGAAAGAAAGGATTAGAATTGTCCCTAAGATTCCTCTAAGTATTTGTTGATAAATTGATTGATTGAAAAAGAGACAGCCTTTCCTTATTCTCAAGCAACCTACAATTCCAAAAAGGGAATTTTCAAGTCTTAGTTTTGAGATGATTTCATTTGTCTGTTATTTTTCTTTAGAAGCACTCTTTCAGCTGTATTCTAGGTAACACAGTTTTTTGAGATTTGTCCCAGGGACCTAATGCTATTCATAATTTTGTTTCTCTGGGGAAACTGCTTTCTAAGTTCTAAATAAGTGATATATGAGGAATTTTTTTTTTCCTTAAGTTGGTGGCTTCCTAAATGACATTGGGGGGAAATAGCTTCCTTTTTTTTTTTAAAGCTAGTTCTAGGTGTTTTAATAATTTTTCTGAGTTAAATAGTGAGCTTTCTAAATTTTCCTAGCAGATCTTACTTCTTAAGTTGCCTATTATTATCACAGTTAAGAATCTATATATAGGACCTCAAGATTTCATAAGACTGATAAAATGTCAGCTCTTTCATAATGAAGTTTGGGTAATCCATTTGCTGATGGCTTGAAAAGGGGAAAAAATGTATGAGATTTCCAAAGTAGAAGATCAGAGAATAAATTATGGGATATCTTTTTTTTTTCCCATGGGTCATCATTTATTATTTAAGATCGAGAACAGGTTATGAAGAGGATGAGGGCAGAGGGAAGAAGGGAGGAGACACGGTGACGAGAGCCTCTCATCTCTGTGTGCTCTAGACGGGGTTGATCCTGATTTCTGAGCGCTGGTCCAGGGCACACGACAAAGCACACGATAAAAATGGGATTCCAGGGGGTCCGGGTTTAGAAAAACATGGGGGTGGCCAGAGTTATACATCTAACCAGAGGTGGGGGCTGGGGTTCTCCTTGGATAGGCAGCACAGCTTCCTTTTAGGAACTGAAGCATTGGAATAAGTTCCATCCCACTTGTTTCAGCTCTTAAAAAACGTTCTTCCAAAGTCTTTGTGCTAAAGAAGTCTTTCAGCATCTTTCTAACTTCTTGTACTTTGCTTCTAGTTTCCTCGAATATGTGTCCGATGTGTAAGCTGTCTGCTCAAAAGCTGCTGCTTGCTCCTCAATTACAGTGATCTGATCCAGAGAAGGCTGAAGTGCTGCATATTTCTGGTTTACATCCTTTAGGTTTCTACTTATGTTTACTGCAATATTTTCATTTCTAGATACTTCAAGCTAGTCAGTTTGTTCATATTTTCCAGAAGTTTATAGTTTTCACTGGTCTCTGTCAGCTTGCCAGTCAGGTACCTGGCCATTTTGGAGAACACATCCTGGCACAGACCCGTGATGTCCGACTCCGCGGGCTTTGTGGGTGATGTCCGACTCCGCGGGCTTCGTGGCTTCCTCGGCCGTCCCCACCACGGCATCGTCTAGGCTGGAGAAGGGAGAAAGGGGAAGGATGGAGGGAAGGGTAGGGATGGGGGAGGAGGCGGCAATGATGGGATATCTTAAACATGTTGTTTTCATTTAGTGGAATATTCTCAGTAGAAAACCTTTAGAAGCAATTATAATTTTGGAGACTATTTGTTTTTTCATCTTTAATTAGTATTTCTAGACTTCCAAGGATTTAACTTAAATTCAGTTAGTACTTCTTACAATAGATGGCATTCTAAAAAAAGTGTTATTTGAATTTAGCAATTCCTTTATTGTCTTAGTAATTCCTTCCCATTAGATGGAGGTCCCTTAGTGTGTTCTTCTATTAACATATCACTTGGGTATTGTCAAAGGGGAAATTAAAGCAGCAGAAAGAGCATTGAATTTAGAATAAGTAGGTCTATCTGTGTAAGCTTGTCAAGTCACTAATTTTTTTGTGCCTCAGTTTTCTCATTTGTGTAATATGTAGGTTGGACTAGGTGATCTCTAATGTCTCTCTAAGGTTTATATTTTGAGTGCTGAGGTCTACAATTATAACTCATGGGAAACTGTCCTGTTATGAGACAACTTCCTGGCAATCCCATGTCCCCAACACTTCAGATAGAGGGGATACCACCAATGAATTGTAACCAATTCTGAAATGTGTTTAATATTCCTGTTTATAAATTCTCTCAAACACTGTCTACTTCTTTATATGTATTTACATACATAAATTTACACATATCAAGGTATATATTTCATAGTATATTCATTTCAGAGAACATATATTTGTACACATACATATACACATACAGACAGAAAAAAGGGGGGGGGGTTATGTTTGGCTGTGTTGGTTATATGTGTCCACCTGAATCTGTCTAGATGTGTCTCTCAAAGAGGCAGTAATAGATATATCTAAAGTCTCAACTCTATCTTATCATCTGGTTTATATTGCCATATGGATTATACATATATACATGTATAAATATAATATATATGTATATGCATACATATACATAATATATATAGGAATATAAACCAGACAGAACAAAGTAAATGATTAGATAGCCTAAGTGGGTTCTATAAGTGGGAAACAAGGTCAACTCCACAAGATGTCAAAGTCAGATTACAAACTGAGGTTAGGAACACAGGAAATTAGAACCAGCAATTGAAGTAGCTTTCACATTCTGGGACTATGAGGAAATAACTTCAAATAAACCCATAATTCAGTACAATAAGGGCTTATTACGTGCAAAGAATTGGGCCAGGTGCTAGGAATCTAAAAATGAAAACCACACATCCCCCCTTCATGGAGTTTGCAGTCTAATAGGGAGATAAAACATAAATAAATGTCATATGTAGAATGTGGTTCAAGTAGAGGAGGAGTCCAAGGAATTTCCATTAGAAATTTGGAAAGAAAGATGTGATATTCATGGAAGTGTATGGGAACCAGGGAATATTTCATGGGAAAAGTAGCACTTGAGCTAGACCTTAAACTACTGAAGGATGTTATTGTGGAGAAATGGAAAGGAAGTGCATTCCAAACATAAGGAACAGAATATGCAAATGCACAGAACAAACCTAAAAACAGCTATTGGTCCAATTTGGGTGAAACATTGAGGACATAGTAGAAATAGAGAGAAACAAAGCCGGAAAAGTTAAGTTGACACCAGGTCACAGAGGGCCCATTAATGCTAAGCATACCACCTTTCTCCTCTTCACCTAGGCTTAAAGGTTTTCCTCAGTTCTTCACTCTTTTCACACTTCCTCATATCCAGTCAAGTCTGTTAATTTTACCTTCGTAATATCACTTGTACATGTCCCCTTCTCTCCTCTGGTGTGATCACCACCCTGGTATAAGCCCTCAGCACTTTATGTATGGACTGTTGCAATAGCCTTCTGGATGCTTTCTTTGCATTATATCTATCCTTATCAAATGTCAAAATGATTTTTTTCTAAAGTGCAGTTTGACCACATTATCCCATTGATATTCAATCAACACTAGTAGTTCTCTATTACCTCCAAGATCAAATATAAAGCCATCTGTCTGGCATTTAAAGCCCTTCATATCCTTCCCCTTTCACACCTTTTCTAATCTCCATATACCTTGCTATCACTACCCCATGCAATTTGCTATCCAGTAACCCTGGCTTCTTCACTGCTCCTCATACATCTAATTACTTTTTTACTGGCTGACTCATTTCTAGAATGTTCTCTCTCCTTATCTCTGCAATCTAACTTCCTTCAAGTCTCAGACAACATTCCACCTTCTCTAAGAAGCCTTTTCTGATTCCTCTTAATACTAATGTCTTTCTTCTGCTAAGTAAACTGAATTAATCATACTCACAGACACATGTATTTTACTTGTTCATAGTTGCTTGAATATTGTCTGTGAAAGCCTTGATAGAATAGACTGTTTTGCCTTTCTTTGCTTTATTTTTTAACACCGTTCCTGGCACACAGAAAGAGCTTAATAAATGGTTGTTGACTTAACTTGTCACTGAGAAAGGAAACCAATTGAGAGTTTATGTGGGTCTGAAATTATGTGGGGTGATATTGTAAGTGGAAAGGCTCCTATTTGGGGGATTTTGGCATTGACCATCCATGCCTTTTCCCTCTCACTCAGCAAAGCTGTTCTTTAGTTATAGCCTTTACTCTACTAGTCATGGTCAAGAGGAAATTATGGAGAAAAACTGTATGGTTCACAAATGTCCATCCCTCACCACACCACTATGACTACCTGGCTTATGAGTTTTATCCTGCAGGACAGAAGACAAATTCCAGCTTTAGAAAGGATGAGATGTATAAATTATTGCAGGTGTTATCAACAAGCATTAGGAATTGATTAGGTGTGAGAGTGTTTGTGAGAGATGAGTTAAAGTAGTTCACTTTTATAGCTTTCTTTACCATATACAAAGCCTTTTCTTCACAACAATCTGAGATAGTTAATGCAAATACTCTTATCTCCATTTTACAGATGTTGATAGAGAGATTAGCTGACTCCATGGTGACATAGCTAGTAAATGCCTGATCAGGAATTAGAACCCATTTCCTCTCTAACTAAAATGTTCTTTCCTTCATACCATATTGGCAGACCCAGTGACTGGGAAGAAAAGCCATCGAAAAATAGAAAAGGGATAACGGACCAGTATTTAGTTTTGGATATTTTTAATTTACTATGCTAGCATGGAATTCAAGTAGAGGTATCCAGGAGATGTCTAGAAACAAAGTACTGGATATCAAGGGAGAAACCAAAGCTAGAAGTAATCATTGAAGTCATGGAGATTGAATGAGAGTACATCAAAAGAGTGCACAGAAAGAAAGCTGAGTATAGAGACTTGACAGACACCCATACATCAGAACTAGATAGCAAAGTATGAACCAAGGAAAGATGCTGAGATGGTATTCTGATAAGCAGTAGCAGATTCAGTAGAGCAATGTTAAGAAAGCACAGAGAAGAGAGAATATCAAGGAGGGGATATTTAACAGTATCATTAATTTATCTTCATTAAGTTTAATTAATGTCCTTACCCCTTTCTGCTACCAGATGAGTAGAATAAGAAGTCTGGGGAAACCAATCGATCAATAAATCAAGCATTTATTAAGCACCTACTGTGTGCCATGCATGCAGTGTTGGGAATGCAAAGACAAAAATGAAACAGTTCCTGCCCTTAAGAAGATTTGATTATGAGGTAAAGGAGAAAGAGGTAACCTGGACACACACACACACACACACAAACACACATACACACATTCAGAATAGTTATATACAAAATAAATATAAGGTGTTAGAAAGTATTAGCAGCTAAAAGAATCTGAAAAGACTTCATGTGAAAGTGATGATTAAGCTGAGCTTTAAAGAAAACTTGGGATTCTATGAGGTAGAAAGTGGTAGCACTTTTTATCTAGAAAAGACCAGACTTAATGATTAAGAACTCTTTGAGGTATAAATAATCATAGGCTGCCCCTTCATGGCTTACTGTAAGAGAAGACACAAGTTTCCATCTCTCATTTCTAGTCCTTCCCATAGGCCATAAAACATTCTCTACTGCTTTCTACCTCATAGAATCCCAAATTTCCTTCGTTAATTTTCACATATTTTGTCTATAATGTAATCACTTGATGATGCTGTCCAGCACAGCTTCAAGGTAGAAAGCAAACCCAAAAGGGAGAAGTGCTCCCTTGGAATTTTTGGGTGTAGCAACCATTCTAAGACCACAGTTTTTTCCTCTCATTCCATAGAGCTACTTTTTAGTTACAACCTTCACTCTACTTATGCTTGAGGAGAAAATTCTGGAGGAAAGACCATATGATTCAGAAATAACTATTTCTCCAACCAGACCCCTATACCAAGTTCATGGTTTTTATCCTAAAGGACAGAAGACAAACTCCAGATCTAATCTACATTCTGCTTTTGGAAAGTTTACCAAAAGTTGTTATAAAAATTTTAAGTTTCGATGAGATTCTCTTTCAGACCTCAGAATCTCTAAGCTAGGATAAGGGAACAAAAAACCACGTTAACTATTTGAGACAGGGAGGATCAGATCTCTGTTTTTCTTTCTGTACCAATTTCAGTTCTGTTTACTCTTGCTTACTTGCAATGCCCACCCTCTTCCCATTAACAAGAACAAGCATTGCTAACATAAGTTATGACTAGTCAGAGATTTTTGTTAAAAAAATTAAGAATTAAAACAGCCTAAACAAGTTGATAAAATTTCTGCCACCTTCAGGAAGAGGTAGCAGGGAGGAATATTATAACTACTTCTTTGACTTTTACAGATCTCCAGGACTGGCTGCATTTCAACAAGCTTCAATATGATTCAGTCACAGCTGTCAAAGTTTTAGTAAGGGCTGGCCATGGCCCCTGTAGCCAAATCTACGGTGCCTGACTATAGTCTTTGAATATGCATTGCAAAAGAAATCCTGTTGGGGCAGGTAGATGGTGCATTGAATAGAGCACCTGGAACTCAGGAAGACCTCAGTTCAGTTTTGGACTCAATTATTTACTAGTTGTGTGACAGGCAAGCCACTTACTTCTCTTTGCCTTAGTTTCATCACCTATAAAATGAGAGTAATAGTAGCACTTACTCCTTCGGTTTTTGTGAGGTTCAAATGAGATAATTTTAAAGTGCTTAGCATGATACCTGGCACATCATAAATGCTATGAAAATGGGAGCTTGTACTTGTTATCATTGTTATCATCATGTCTGCCTTTCTACTTCCCTCTATGTCTCTTTCTGTCACTGTCTCCCTCTCTTTTTTACTTCTCAACCTCTTCTCCCACTAGCTTCATCCTCAAATCTCTCATATCTCATATCCATCTACCTTGGTTCAACTCCTCACCCCCCAGAATCCTCTTGCTCATTTTCAGGATCATCATCCAAGGTGTTCTCTTCCAACCTCCAGAGCTTTAATTTCCATCATGTGTTTTTTTGTGTGTTGTGTCTTGGACTCCCTTGGGTTACATCATCGTCTCTTATACAGGTTGGTGATACTTGCTCAGATTTAACAAGCCCCTTTTTATTTAATAAAAGACCTTAGCTGAATTTGCTTGTTTTCTTTTTCTGTTTTTTATTCTGAGGGATTTCTAGTTATAAAAATGTGCCACTTTATTATTTTAAACATTTTAAGCTGACTATTTTAGCATAGAAAAATATTTATTGAATACTTTCCATTTGTTCCCAAGGCTATTTTGTAAAACTGCTGTTTTATGAGTCAACAAAGACAATTTCATCTGTTAATAACATTCACAATCCATGACATTGAGAGAAAAAGTATCAATACCAGCCGAATGAATGGACATTACCTCATCCTAAGTGAGTGCCTGCAAAGACCTTGGCCTGAAGGGGCCGAGTCTCCCAGTGCATCCTGGGTCATCTCTAATCATCCTGAGGAATACCTGGTCACTGGATTCAGATGGTTCTGGAGGAAAAGTGGGGCTGGTGACCTGTATAGCCCTCCCTCACTCAAAACAAAGTCAAGTGCAAGTCATGTCATCATTTCTCTGACAGCATGGTCTTCTTCAGCAACAAAGGACGAACACAACAATCAACACCAGCACAATGTTTTTATTTTGTCATTTTTTCCAAAGACATTAATTGGTCAGCTTTATTTTGAACATATTTTATTACTGAAATACTTAAGCGATCTAAATCAGTAGTAGAAAACTCAAATAGAAATGGGGGTGTTGAAATGGTATACAGTATCTCTGCAAGTGGCATATTGACTTAGAAAAACACCTGTTGACATAATCTATGTCTTATTGAAAATTATTTATTTTGTTAACATATCATCAGGCACTGACACACTATAATAAACATTTTGACACTAAACAGTTATTTGTCATTGTTATTATAACTTATTATTTTAATAATAAATTTATATAATTTAAATATAATTTATAAATTTATAATATAATATAATATATAATATAATAAATTTATAATATAAATTAAATATAATTTAATAATTCAGAATTAAAACAGTAGTAATATATGTCTTTTATAGGAGAATATGATATTCATGTCCGAAGAATGTGCTTTCAGTATTTTATAGTAGTGTTAAGAACAAGTTTAGAAACACAAGTGTAGAGTTATCCACATTTACTCAACTCTCTCTGTGGCCAGTAACATGCTAAATGTGGCCATGACAAAGCTGACAGACCCTTCTTGTGATCACAGAACCTTAAGTTTAGCAGTGAAAGGGATATGATAGTCATTTATTTAAAGCTTGTTGTTTTACATTTGAGGAATTAGAGACCCAGAGATGTTAATAAACTTCACCAAGTTTACAAAGATGTTAAGTAGCACTACTCGACTCTAGCACTATTTCCTAACCAATTGATATAGGTTAACAATATACTTAGAGAAAACTAAACTCAACAAATCAATCCATCAGCAAGCATTTGTACAGTATATAACATGTACTAGAGATTGCTCTGGCCCTTGGAGATACAAAAACAAAAGTGAAACAGCCCTTGTCTTCAAGGACGATATAGTCCAGCTGGGGGAAACCAACAAGAATAATGACCTCTGTGCATATAGAACTTATTCCATTTTCCTGCACATGGGAAACCAAAAGGAAAGTTAAAAGTTTTGAAATAGTGAAATAGATAAGAAGTGATTATTATTCACATGGTTCAAGTAAATAAGTATTTTCCTCATTTATGTCTACTTTGGGAAAAACAATTAATTTCATCACAAATCATCTAAATTATTTCCTACTTGTTGCATTCACTTCTTACACTTTTAGATAACCCACAGACAAAGAACTTCAAAGGGGAAACAATGGAAAGTGATAAATTTTTTCAAGAAAACTGGACAAGTAAAATTTGAATAAATGTATCAGGATCCTAAAGAGCACTAGAGTCCTGAGACATCTCACACAAGAATACTTAAGGGAAGAGTGAGGGGATTAGAAGCTATTTTCAAATACTCAGCTGCCATTGATTTTGTAATGCTACCATCACTGTGTAGCCCTCAAACTTTTAGGATATCATAGTGCATGAAAATTAAACTAGAAGCACATTAAATCAAGTTAGCATGAAGACAAAGAGGATAGCTTATTCTTACAAAAAGATGTCTTGTCTGGTTTTCTTATTTTCCCTCTTTCTAAAATACTTAATTCCACAGAAAATAGCAAAAGTGTCAGTCTCCTACAAACCTAGATTATCTCTGTATTTTATACCCTGCCTATATCTAGCTTTAGAAGAAGAAAACAGCAGATATCATTATTAAAGCTCTTAACAGCACCTACTTCCTTCCTGCCTCAGAGATGTATTGTTTTGCCTAACTGATTGTGGTTAGTTTCTTTGTAATAGTCAAAAGGCATGGTGAAGTAGAGTGAGAATTATATCATTCAGTACTGAGGCTTTCCATAGTACCAAGTTATTTCCAAAAAGTGGAAAGTGTGGTGTTCAGATTTTAGTTTGTTTTGTATGGACTTGAGATTATAATTTATTTGATGTGGTGAGCTCCCTGGAGAGGAAACTCTTTTTTAACAATGTAGATCATCCTCTAATAGTCTTTAAACCCTGCCTAGGAAAATGTGAAGTTTAAATGATATGCCTAAAGTGACACAGTATTTATCAGAGGTACAATCTGATCCAAGAGTTCTCTATTCATCATATCTCTAGCTTATTCACATATATATCTATATATATGTATGTGTGTATATACATAGATACGTATATATGCACACACATATTATATATATATATATATGTATGTATATATATATATAATGTACATGTATGTATATGCATGCATGGTATGGACAGAGAGAATGAGAATAGCGAAGAAGAAAGAATTTTTAAAAAGTTAATGAAAATGAATCATTTTTGGATGTTTTTACTCTCTAAATGTTGCACTGAGAAAAAAAATCATCTAAACCTCTATCCTAAAAAGAGTACAACTGCACTTAATGAGAATGAATCTTGTGGGTATACCTGATATGTCTTTCCCCTCTGAACTGATAGAAACATAGGCAGCAGAGGAAATGTGCATACCTCTCGCTATATGGCTGTACTTGGTGCCATCTCTGTGTGGCAAAGTTGACAGTATTCCAGCTGTAGTTGCAGCTGTGATAAGAAAGTCTTAAAGAGACGTTTTTGATCCAATGCTAGTTCTGATACCACCCTACCTTCCAGCTAATAGAATATTTTGAAGATACAGACAAACAAGTAACACATAGAAAGGGTACTGAATTAAAAGTTAAGAAACATAGCTGTGTCTTTAATTACCTGTTTGATCTTAGACAAGTGAATTCAACCTTTTATGTTTCAAACTCCTCATCTGATAAGTGGGAATATATGAAACCATAGATTTTAGAAGAAACAATGTTAAAGGTCACCTATCTACACTAACTACTTCACAAGCCTATTGGAATGAGAATACTTGCAGTACCTGTTACCCAGGGTTGTTAAGATCAAATGAGATGATATATGGAAAGTTCTTCATGACTATAAAGTGTTATGATTTTTTTGGTCATTTGATAGGATAATCTTATGGGAAAAGATACCAAGAACTTTACTTTTATCTACACCATATGTCTTGTCAGCAACTGTCTGAGTCAGAATGAACATAATAATGTGTTGTCCTTCGCAATTGCAAATCACTGACAAAAAGTCTATTCTCATACTTTCTCCACCATTAATATGTGAGAGATTTGTCATTGACCAGAGGATGACTAAAGTAAAATTCATGAAGAACATGTCTCACCAAATTAAAGCAATTTTCTCAATCTGTGCGTCATACTCGCAGAGGACATCCATACATCAGTTAGTAACCTTTCTATTTTAAAACAACCACAAAGCATAACAATAATCTCATTGCTTGATCAATGAATGCATCCCAATGTATCTAACCAAAAAAATATGTATTGTAATATAATTTCCTTGTAATTTTACCTCTTTGAGTATTGCCTTTTCTCACCATTCTAGAGTGTTTGTCATCTCCATTTGGTTTGCTTAATAAAGCATAATGATAAATTATCATTATACCCTAATAAACCAAGTAGTAGAAAAACAATTATAAGCGCAAACTCTAGAAAATGTCAATTTCTACAATGCAGTGTCCCACCTTGCTACGCACAGTGAAGTGAGCTGAGCCTGTCCTAAATAATTGTCCTGCCACAAACAGTCTCATCAGTATCATATATGAGATACTTATATATAAAATGGAAATAAAAGTTTGCCCATTAACAGGTGGATGATAAAAATCAGTCAATTTATTTCATCCAAATTGCATCCAGTTTTATTAAACACATATTTCATGAACAAGCATGCTAATCTACGTAGGACATAGGTTATGATCAACAACATTGTTCAATATCTTTCAAACTCTCTTTCTTCATGGACTCCTAAAAAATGTAAATTCACCACAAAACTTAAGGACAAATCTTTATTTTCCACTTCAAAAAGGAAGAGTTTAAAGTGAGGGACACTTTTGCATTTGTAGTTTAAAAAAATTTTTCATGAGACTTTCTGGATTTTGAGGACAGAAAATGAAAACTTCAAGAAACTGAGGCTATTTTGGGCAAGGTTACCTCAAGGTCACCACTGAAATTCATATGACAGACTAGTATCTAACACAATTGATTGAAAGTGGAATGGATGGTGAAGGGTAATGTTACAAGTCCTGATATGCTTCTGTGTTTTGATAGAGTAGAGCAATGCTAAGAAAAAAGAAGAAAGGAAAAAGCACAAAAGAGTGTTTAAAGTTATCCACTCCTGTCATCCCAGCCAGACTAGGGGAACGTATCCAAATCAGTGTATCTGATATACATGGAGCACTATCATAGAATGTTCCCTTAGAGTTCAAAAGAATCATCTCATACAAGGAAGGGAAAAACTCCTGCTCATTTAAATCCCCCTTCAGAGTCATCCTATCCATGATATACGTCCTTTCTTCTTTTTCTTAGAAGAACAAACAAAACAATTAAACACAGTGTATCAACATAATACATTTTTTTGAATTTTATACATCTCCCTAAAATTAAATTTTAGATTATAAACTTCGCAGAACTGAAAAATTATGAAACATGCACTGAATTCATTTACCATCTCCTGTACCTTTATCTTTCTGTGGCTGAATTTTTTTTTTTTTGCAATTCCGTTGTCTCCAGCATTGTTCTGATACTTACCAACATCATCCTTTCACTTTTTCCCTTTGAAGGGGAAGGTTGGTTAGGAGATAATACTGTTGATCTCCTCTTCCACTCATCCTTATCCTTGATCTTATCTCCCCTAGTATCTCCTTTAGCCATTGTCTTGAACAGACGATGACTGTTATGACTGTAAGGGGTTTGAGGGAAGCGCAAGGAGGATATGACAGAAAGTTTACAATGGCACCATCATAGTCAGGGCAAGAAGTGCATCTGCTGCAGGTTAGGGATTGTGCCTGTCTCCGGAATTGTAATGACAATGATAAAAGAAAAAAATCACAGAATATTAAAAGCAGGAAAGGACCTCAAAGTTCACCTTTACCAACCTATACCTGAAAAAACATTCTCTCTACTGCACTGCTTGATTTATAAATTTAATTTTGATAAACAAATGAAATAATTAGAGTTTAGATTTTGTCTTTGCTTCTACTATTTTTATATGAAAAATTAAATATATATTACTGTACTTTTTGATGATTTGATAGATAAATAGGTAGATGAAACATTTATTAAAAGATTGTTTTGTGTCTGATACTGTGCTAAGTGCTGGATATACTAATATAAGCAGATAAGAGAGACCCTATCCCCAAGAAATATTTTCTAATATTGAAG
This sequence comes from Notamacropus eugenii, assembly GCF_028372415.1. Lineage (NCBI taxonomy): Eukaryota > Metazoa > Chordata > Mammalia > Diprotodontia > Macropodidae > Notamacropus > Notamacropus eugenii. The sequence continues at coordinate 270,900,469 of NC_092875.1, forward strand.
ATAAAATCTAAGGGGGAACTGGTATGGAGGGAGTGATATAAGTACCTTACCACGGTGAAGAGTGAGGGTAAAGAATTGATTTGGGAAAAATCAATTGATTTGGAACAAAAGGAGGCTCACCTGTCAGAACCCAATTTCTCAGTCTAAGGTTCTGATGGAAAGAAAACAAGGATGAAAACCAGAATGCAGGTGACATTGTATTGATATGGTCAGAAAGTGGTGTACATGCTTGGTTGAGTACAGACTCAGGTATTTTGCTTTCTGACTGAAGAGAAAGCTCACCTTTTTGATGACATCTCATTGTATACTTTAAAACATTTTGGACATTTGATTTATCATCATTATCATCATCATCATTAAGTTAAGCAGAAAAATGTTAAGTGCAGCAAATGAAATTTAGAACCTTAATAGTTCACATACACTATTATAATAGCCTCCTAATGCTCTCTCTGTTCTTTATTGAATTAGAAAGTACATTATGGGTTCTATTTAAGGCCTTCATTCAAAAAAATATAATATAGATTTTAAATGCATGCTTGTCTATTGAAAGTCTACCTGATTTTTATCTTTTATACAGCACTTTTTCTCCCAAATGGAATCTTGAATCACTCACATACTTCAGTTATATTATACTATGGTAAAATATTATGATGCTTATCATTATAACCTAGAAAAGAAATATTCATGAATCAATAGAAGAGGGATTGTGATATTATGAGAAGTGGCATTTTCCTTTCTGACTGAATAATGAAAGTCAGGGCTGTTTTACAACATTTCTTTTGCTTCTCCCACAATACCTAGCAAAATGTTTGCATACTAAGTGTTCAATAACCACCTATTCAATAAATGAGTAGCATATCATGAAGTCCTTCTATTTGAAAATTGCTGCCCTAAAGTCCTCCTCCAAAGCTTTACTAAAGGAAGAAGATTACTCCGAGTTCTTGAAGGTTAAGTTAGTAGAGTATATGTATAGAAAGTAGTGGGTAGTGGAAATAAGAGTGACAGGTAACAGAATATTAATTCAATATCATGACATTTTTATGTAAGGATAATGTCTAGAGTCTTAAAGCTTATACTGAGCTCAGACTGATGAACAGAGTTAAGGATTTCAGAAACATGATTTTTTTTTAAAAGTCATGTTGGGGGGAAACAGAAAGACAAAAGAAGTGACAAGATTGTTTCATAGGATGAATGGAATTGAATTCAAGTAAATTCAGCAATTCAGTACCTAATATGTGCCATGAATTTTACTATGTATGTTCTGGTAATACAAAGAAAACAAATGAAAAAGTGTTGTCTTCTAAGTATTGATGTTCTGCTTTGTAAAAACAATGTGGACACAGATACATATTTCACATACACATATATGTATATCATATTTCTGCATATAGATATATCACAAAGCATTTGTGTGGAGAGTGACATTTCTAATACCTGGAAAGATCAGGAAAAGTCATCTTGCAAGAGGTGGGACCTAAGCTATATTGTGAATGAAATTATGCGTTCTGTGAGGTAGAGATGAGGAGCGATGGCATTCCAAACATAAGGGATGGCATTTACGGAGGCACAGAGAAAAGAAATGGGATGCTGGTAAGCAGAGCAATCTGCTTGAAATATAGTATTTTTAAGTGAGAACATCATGATATAGGTCTTGAAAAATAAATTAAAAGTCATTAAATACCAAAAATTTTTTTTTTTCTTTCAAGGAATAGTGAACCATTGAAGCTGAATTTTAGAAAGATGTCATTGGCAACAGTGTGAAGGAGATAATGGAGAAAGAGAAAATTAAAACAAGATAGACTATAAATAATGTAAAATACTTGGGAGGCTACATGTCAAGAAAAACCTAAAAACAATTACAAAACACTTTTCATGCAAATCAAGTCAGATCTATGCAATTAGAAAACTCAGTTGCTCATGGCTAGGTCAAGTCAATATAATAAAAATGACAATTCTGCCTAAACTAATTTACTTATTCAGTGCCATACCAATCAAACTACTAAAAAAAATATTTTATGAAGCTAGAAAAAATAACATCAGCCTTCATCTGGAAGAACAAAAGGCCAAGAATATCAAGGGAATTAATGAAAAAAAATGGAAAGAAAAGCAGTCTTGCATTACCAGATCTCAAACTATATCATAAAGTAATATTCATCAAAATTATTTGGTACTAAGAAATAGAGTGGCAGATCAGTAGAATAGATTAGGTACACAAGACACAGGAGTAAACTATTATCTACTTTTTGATAAACCCAAAGACTCCAGCTTCTGGAATAAGAAATCACTATTTGACAAAAACTGCTGGTAAAACTGCAAAACAATATTGTGCAAACTAGGTATAAACCAACATCTTACACTGTATACCAAAATAAGATCAAAATGTCTACTTGGTTTAGACATAAAGAATGATACCATAAGCCAATTAGGAGAGCAAAGAATAGTTTACCTGTGTGATCTATGGAGAAGGGAAGAATTTATGACCAAATAAGAGACAGAGTACACTATGAAATGTAAAATAGATAATTTTGATCATACTAAATTAAAGTTTTTGCGCAAACAAAACTAATGCATGCAAGAATAGAAGGAAAGCAGAAAGCTATGCAGTAATGTTTACAACAAATATATGTGATAAAAGTTTCATTTCTCAAAAATATAGACAACTGAGTCAAATTTATAAGAATATAAACCATTCCTCAACTGATAGTCAAATGATATGAACAAGCAGTTTTCAAATGAAGAAATCAAAGCTATGTGTAGTTATATAAAAAATGCTCTAAGTTACTTTTGATTAGAATGTAAATTAAAACAATTCTGAGATTTCACCTCACATCCAGTCAGATTGGTAAATAAGACAAATAAAAAGGAAAATGATAAATGTTCCAGAGGATATGAGAAAATTGGGACACTAGTACACTGTTGGTGGAATTGTGAACTGATTCAACCATTCTGGAGAGCAACTTGGAACTATGCCTATAAAGCAATAAAACTGTGCATACCCTTTGATGTAGCAATACTACTAATAGATTTGTATCCCAAAGAGATCATTAAAAAGGTAAAAGGACCTACATGTGCAAAAATTTTTCTAGTAGCAAAAAATGATGGAAAAATGGAAATTGAGGGGATATTCATCAATTTGGGATTGGCTAAACAAGCTGTGATATATAAATGTAATGGAATATTACTGTGCAATAAGAAATGATGAGCAGGCAGATTTCAGGAAAACCAGGAAAGACTTGTATGAACTGATGAGAAATGAAATGAACAGAATCTGGAGAACATTGTACACAGCAGCAGCAGCATTATATGATGAACTATGAATAAATTAGCTCTTCTCAGCAAAACAATGATCCAAGACAATTACAATGGAAAATGCTATCCACAGTCAGAGAAAGATCTGTTGGACTTTGAATGCAGATGGAAGTATACTATTTTCACTTTATTTTTCATGGTTTTTCCTTTTCATCTCTTTCTTCTTTCACACCATGACTGATATGGAAATACATTTTACATGATTGCACATGTATGGCCTATATCAAATTGTTTACCATTTTAGGAAGATAAGAGGAGAGAGAAAAAACTGGAACTCAAAATTTTGTAAAACTGCATGTGAAAAATTGTCTTTACATATAATTGGAAAAAATGCTGTTTAAAACAAAAGAAGGTAGGCCAATTATGAAACTTCTGCAATAGTCCAAATGAAAAGTCAAAGGTCCTGAACTGGGGAGACAGTTGATTGAGTTAAAAGAAAGGGATAGATAAAAGAAATACGAAGGTAGAAACGATGGCACTTGCAACAGATTGGGTATTGAAAGTTACTGACACCATAGAGAAAACAGAGTTCCCTGAACTTACCTGACTTCTATTTTCTCAGCCAAGGAGAATGATATTTGAATTGGAATAGGACAGAATAAAAAAATGCCTAATGGGGTGTTGAAAGCCAAGACAAGTGAGGTAACAGTAATAGAAATGGTCTCATTGAGTTCAAATCACCACACCCAGTTTATCTATATCCAAGAATATTGAAAGAACTATTACATGTGATGGTTGAGACTTTCTGTAATCACTGAAACACTATGGGAAGTGGAGGAGTGGTCAAAGGACTGGAGAAAGGCAAATGTCTTTTTTTTTCATAAAAAGAGAAAATTATGGCATCTTCAAACTATAAGCCAGGATTTTTATTTTAATTCCTGGGGAAAATTCTAGAATATATTATTAAAGGGTTGATTATATAATGTCTAAGAAAGGAACTGGTGATCTCAAAAGCTAACATGCCTTCATTAAGAAGGTTCAGGTCACAAAGGCAACACATTAGGTAAGTAGATAAAACATTTATTATCTGGTATAGTCACCTCATTTAGGCAAGGCATTCGAGGTACTCCAGTCATAGTTAGGTTAGCAAACACCATCTAATCCAGGTGTACAAAATTAGCAAGCTTTCCTACCCACAATTCCCTTGTGATCACTATGACAGATTGGAGTCTGAGCCATCTATTGATTGATTGAACCAAAGGTCCTCCTCCCAGCTGGTTCCAATGAATGGGCCCACAAACAGTAATCCTATACAATGGCAGAAACCCAAAAGTCTATGCTCTTGATTGGGGTGTAAATCCCATCATATACCACAACTTGTGCTTGCATATGTGAATGGAGGGCTGAGGAAACACATACTTGCATGCCTACAAGTAATAAACTTTCTGAGTTGTGGAGGAAAAAATGAATAGACAAATATTCTTTGTGGCCAATTCCATTGCCAAGATGTTGCAATACTATGTGAGCTTCATTTCTCATGGAAGCCAATTTTTTTATTACCTGTTTAGAATATTCTTTTTGCAGAATTACATTCTTCCTCATGAGTAATGGTTGAGAGAGATAAGGATTACATTATGTGCTTCTTCAATTTGTAATAAAGGGGCTGTCCATTCAATATAAAAGGAATGAGTGGCAATAGATCTAAAGAGCTCCAAAGACTATCTTGAGAAAGTTTTTAACTTAAAAGAAATAACTTCAAAATGAATGTTGTAAAATATGCTTTTTTTAGTCAATAATCTCATCTGGATATGGATTTTGTAGTGCATGTCAGTTAAAATTGAAAATACATATTTATAGACGTCATAATTTTCTGCGCCTGCTTGTTCTATGCTTGGATAGATTTCCTGTTTAAGTAGCAATACCACTGATAGAATTCTATAAAAATGATGTGTCTAGAAAATTATGTCATTTAAATTCTACCAGTTCTGTCTTCCATTTCTAATGACACATCATGTGGCTCAACCGCATAAAGTGAGCTCCTTTTCTATAGTCTAAAATCTACTTTTAGTTTCCTATGCTAAGCCTAAAATTCTATCCTTCTAATTCCTTTTCTGTAATAAGACAGTAGGGGAAAGATGGGAACAATGTTTAAAAAAACTAAACAAAGCAAATAGGTTCTTGGAATCAAGTCTAACCTTACACGAGTGTAAATAGAAGGATGTGGATTGAAAGTCAGAGATAAGGCAACGTCATCATAAAATACCTCTTATTTGAGCCTTCCAATGGGTTTGAAATACTCTGGATATCACTTTTTCAAAGACACTTACTGTAAAGATTTTTCCTAATCTACAGCTTCACTTTTTAACCTACTTACATTGATTTTATTTCTGCCAAAGCTTTTTAATTTAACATCATTGTAAGTCTATTTTATATATTATGATTTACAGTGTCTTTTGTTTCATTATTTTTCTAGTTGTTAAAGACACCTCCTGTTTTTATGATGTGATTTTGTTTTAAAGTCAAATACCTATTTGAAATATTGTGCCATATTATATAAGATGCTGAACTGAAACTCTTTTAAAAATCAAACTGCTTTTCAGTTTCCCAAGCGATTCTTTTTTGTTGCTATTTTAATTAATCCATTAATTATTTTAGTTTTCAACATTCACTTTTATGAGACTTTTTAGTTGCAAATTTTTGCCCTCCCCAAAATGGCAATCTGATAGAAGTTATATATGTACAATCATATTAAGCATATTTCCCCATTAGTCATGTTGCGAGAGAAGAACCAGAACAAAAGGGAAAAACATAAGAAAAAAAACAAAAAAAAAGCCGTTAAAATAGTGTTCTTTCATCTGCATTCAAACTCCATAGTTCTTTCTCTGGATGTGGATAGCATTTTCCATCATGAATCTTTTGGAATTATCTTGGATCATTGTATTGCTTCAAGGAGCCAAGTCCATCAGTATTGATCATCATGAAATGTTGCTGTTACTCTATACAATGGTCACATCAAAGTCAACTTATACCCATGCCTGCTATCTATGTGTACCCCTCCTAAATGTTATGCGTTAAAAGTATCATCTTCCCTTGTAGGGATGTAAACAGCTGTCCCTTATTGAATAACATGTTTTTTTTTTTCCTGTCTACCTTTTTTTATGCCTCTCTTGAGTCTTGTATTTGAAGATCAAATTTTCTGTTGAACTTGATCTTTCTTCCAATTTATTTATTTATTTTCAGTTTTCAACATTCATTTCCACAAGATTTTGAGTTCTAAATTTTCTCACCATCTCTCCCCTCCCCCCACCTGAAAACACCTTGCGTTCTGATTACCCCTTACCTCAATCTACCCTCCCTTCTGTCACACCCCTCCCTTCCCTTATGCCCATCTTCTCTTTTTTCTTGTAGGGCAAGATAGATTTCTATATCCCATTACCTGTATTTCTTATTTCCCAGTTACATGCAAAAACAATTCTCAATATTTCTTCCTAAAACTTTGAGTTCTAACTTCCCTCCCTTCCTCCCTCCCCATCCAGCCCCACTGAAAAGACAAGCAATTCAATATAGGCTATATATGTGTAGTTTTGCTAAAGACTTTCATGATAGTCATGTTGTAAAAGACTACTTATATTTCCCTCCATCCTATCCTGCCCCCCATTTATTCTATTCTCTCTTTTGATCTTATCCCTCCTCAAAAGTGTTTACTTCTAATTACCCCCCCATTTGCCCTCCCTTCTCTCATCTCCCATGTACCCCATTATCCCCTTCTCCCCTACTTTCCTCTAGTGTAAGACAGATTTTCATATCAAATTGAATATGAATGTTATTCCCTCCTTAAGCCAAATGTGATGAGAGTAAGCTTCACTTTTTCCCTCTCACCTCCCCCTTTTCCCCTCCATTGAAAAAGTTTTTTCTTGCCTTTCCTATGAGAGATAATTTGCCCCATTCCATTCCATTCTTCCCTTTCTCCTCCCAATATATTCCTCTCTCATGCCTTAACTTTATTTATTTAGATGTCATCCTTTCCTATTCAACTCACCCTGTGCTCTCTGTCTATATATGAGTGTATAATTCTTACAACTGCCCAAACACTGAGAAACATTTCAAGAGTTACAAATATTATCTTTTCATGTAGGAATATAAACAATTCTACTTTAGTATGTCCCTTATTATTTTTCTTTCCTGTTTATCTTTTCATGCTTCTCTTCATTCTTGTGCTTGAAAGTCAAATTTTCTATTCAGCTCTAGTTTTTTCATCAAGAATGTTTGAAAGTTCTCTATTCCATTCAATAGCCATTTTTTTCCACTAAAGTACGATACTCAGTTCTGCTGAGTAGGTGATTTTTGGTTTTAGTCTTAGTTCCTTTGACTTCTAGAATATCATATTCCAAGTCCTTTGATCCCTTAATGTAGTAGCTGCCAGATTCTGTGTTATCCTGATTGTATTTTCACAATACTTGAATTGTTTCTTTCTGGCTGCTCGCAATATTTTCTCCTTGACCTGGGAACTTTGAAATTTGGCTACAATATTCCTAGTAGTTTTTTTTTAATATATCTCTTTCAGGGGATGATTGGTGAATTATTTCAATATTTATTTTACCCTCTAGTTCCAGAATATCAGGACAGTTTTCCTTGATGATTTCATGAAAGATGATGTCTATGCTCTTTTTTTGATCATGGCTTTCAGGTAGTTCCATAATTTTTAAATTGTCTCTCCTGGATCTATTTTTCAGGTCAGTTATTTTTCCACTGAGATATTTCACATTGTCTTCTATTTTTTTCATTCTTTTGGTTTGGTTTTGTAATTTCTTGGTTTCTCATAAAGTCATTAATTTCCATCTGCTCCATTCTTATTTTTGAAGAACTATTTTCTTTTGAACCTCCTTTTCCATTCGAGTAATTCTGCTCTTTAAAGCATTCTTCTCCTCATTGGCTTTTTTGGGCCTCTTTTGCCATTTGAGTTAGTCTATTTTTAAAGCTATCAATTTCTTCAGCATTTTTGGGGTCTCCTTTAGTAAGTTGTTGACTTATTTTTCAGGATTTTCTTGTATCACTCTCATTTCTCTTCCCAATTTTTCCTGCACCTCTCTTACTTGCTTTTCAAAGTCATTTTTGAGTTCTTCCATGACCTGAGACCATTACGTATTTATTTTGGAGGTTTTAGGTGCAGAAACCTTGATTCCCTCTGATGGTATTCATTGTTCCTCTTCATCCAAAAGAATGAAAGAAAATAACCTCTCACCAAGAAAGTAACCTTCTATTGTCTTATTCTTTTTCCCTTTTAGGGCATTTTCCCAGCCAGTGCTTGACTTTTGAGATTTTTGTCAAGGGAATGGTATACTCTGGGAACCTGTAAGTTCTCAGTTCCTCCAAGATGGCACAATCAAGGGAGAGGAGTTTATTCCTCTCCTGGCATGTGCTCTGGTCTGTGAGCAAGATTCCCTCTCCAGAGCCACCACCAGCTCCACCAAGCCAGCCAGCACTCCTCCTTACTCCAGGGCTGCAACTTAGGACTGAGATTCCAATCAGCTGCTCAATTCCCCCAAGGGCTTTAGGCCAGGGCTTCAACAATGAAAACTGCTGCTGCCTGGGGCTGGGGCTAGACCTCAGAGTTTCCTTCTCACCTGAGTGAAAGAGCTTTCTCACTGACCTTTGAAGCTTTCTTTGTCATTTGTGAGTTGAGGAATCTGGGACACTCAGGTGCTCCTGGTGACACCTTGAAGACTGCTCCAATCTTGTCCTTGCTGTGATGCATCCCTCACGGTGCTGCACTCTGCTCCATGTCTGGCACAATAGACCTTTCCTGTCTGCTTTCCAGGATGCCTTGGGCTGGAAATCTCTTTCACTCTGTTGTTTTGTGGCTTCTGCTGCTCTAGATTTTGTTTAGAGTCATTTTTACAGGTATTTTATGGGCTGTGGGAGGAGAATTTCTAGAGGTGCATCCTTCTACTCCACCATCTTGAACCTGACCTTTTCATCAGGAAGGTTTGGAAGTTCCCTATTTCATTTTAGGTCTATCTTCTCCCCTGAAAGATTATGCTCAGTTTTTCTGGGTAAGAGATCCTTGGTTGTAATCCAAGCTCCTTTGCCTTATGGAATATTATATTCCAATTTCTCTGATTTTTTTTTAAACATAGAATCTGCAAATTCCTATGTAATCCTGACTGTGATTATATGATATTGAAATTATTTATTTCTGGCTGCTTGTATTGTTTTTTCTTTGACCTGATAATTTTGGAATTTGGCTACAATAGTCCTTGGTCTTTTCAATTTGGGATCACTTTCAGGAGGTGATCAGTGATTTCTTTCAATGACTATTTTAGCTTCTGTTTCTAGGACCTCATAGCAATTTTCTTTGATGACTTCTTGAAAGATGCTGCCCAGGCTCTTTTTTTTTTGATAATGACTTTCTGGTAGAGCAATAATTCTTAAACTATCTTTCCTGGATCTGTTTTCCAGATCAGTTGTTTCTCCTATGAGGTATTTTATATTTTCTTCTGTTTTTTCATTCTTTTGATTTTGTTTGGCTGATTCTTGATGTCTGATAGAGTCATCATCTTCTACTTGCCCAGTTCTAATTTTTAACAAAGTGTTTTCTTCAGTTAGACATTTGTACCCCATTTTTCATTTGTCCCATTTTACTTTTTAGGGAGTTCTTCCCTTCAGTGAGTTTTTGAGCCTCTTTTTCCATTTGGTCAATTATGTCTTTAAGGACTTGTTTTCCAGTCAATTTTTGTCCTTCTTTTTCTAAGCTATTGCCTCTCTCTTGCATACCTCATTTCTTTTTTCAAATTTTCTTCTGTTTCTCATATGACTTTAAAATCCTTCTTGATCTCTTCCAAGTAGACTTTTGGAGCTTGAGACCAGTTCATACTCCTCTTTGATGTTTGGATGTATGTTGGCAATGTGGTCCTCTTTTGAATTTTTGTTTTGATCTTTCCTGTCCCCATGGAAAGAATCTATTGTCACTGTTCATTTCTGATTTTTGTTCATGATATTTTCCTATTTCCTAGTTTTTAAAGTTGAGCTCTCCTGCTGGAGTACAGGGGCCAATGATCAAAGCTTCTTATGCTGGAGTCCAGGGAACTGGTCATTGGCCTTGTGTTCTGGGGTCTCAGACACTGGCAGCAAGAGGCTATAGTGATCTGACAGCTTACCTGGTATTGAACTGAGATCAGCAACACTGAAGCTCTGGTGTGTGTGTGGGGGGGTTGCTGACCCCCGGAGAATGCTTACTTATCCAGGCTGCTCCAAAACACTAGAATATTTGGCCTCTGGAAGATGCCTGCCTGCCTAGAGTTGTGTTTCCTGCAGTTATGCTGAAGCACAGGGAGGTTTGGCTGCTAGAGTCTACTGGTTACCTTGCCTGTGCCAAGGCACTTGGGGAGGTTCTGGTGTTAACACTTGACTGCTACACCACACTGGCACTCAGGATCTCCCACTCATTTGCTGAGGTGGGGCTTGCCACTGGCTTGCTGGGATCCTTCCTACCCTGTACTGCTTCCCTTCCACCATAGTGAGACATACATTTCCCATTAATCTCCCAAGCTTCGTGGGCTAAATGACTACTGTACCCAATCATTCTGCTGGCTTGGCTGTTCCAAGGTTTTTCCTGGGGCAATATTTTCTGGGTTTTTTAGAGGTCAATAATGGAGAGTGAGAATGCCTTACTTCTTACTCAACTGTCTTGGCTCCAAGAAGCGAGCCTTCCTAGATTATTCTTTTCACAGTGGTAGTTTCTACTTATGTCTTTATGTCCTGAGTTTTTAAACCCAGGGTCATTGAGTTTAGTCATTTCTAATTCTTGATAATCTAGTATCTTCTACTGATCTAGAGCTCTATTTTTTAAAATGATGCCAAATATTTTTTAAATTATACCTTATAATGTATTTTGGGGTGTAGAAGCACTGTTCTTTCACCCCTTTTAAAATATTTCCCTTTAGATTTTAAATCTTTTGATCCTTCAAAAGAATTTTGATATTATTTTGCCTAACTCTATACAATATTCTTTTGGTAGTTGTTTTTGTTTGTTTTGCTTTTAGCTGTAAGCCTATAAATCCATTCAAGTAATATTATCACTTTATTATAGTGGCATAGTAAAACATAGAGAAATGAAAACCTCAGTTATTTAAAGCTCCTTTTATTTCTATACAGGGTATTTTGTAATTTTATTTGTATAAATCATGAATGTGTCTTGGTAGAATATCTCCCCAACATTTTATGCAATTTGCTATTATTTGGAATTGATCTGTGTTTCTATCATTTCCTATGAATATTTATTATTGTGATATACAAATGCTGATATATTTGTGGATATATTTTATATCTTCCTGTTTCACTGGAGTTATTTCAGTTTCAGAATTTGAAACTCCTGCCTGCCTAATAAGTGCTTCTTGAATAAGTGATTGACTAGTCATGCTGTCCTGATTGTGAGAGCCCATTATACCTAGCTAGGTCAAGTTGTCCTGCATTGATGAGAGGTCAGTAGCTTGGGCAGAGTTAGATGAATGGGCTCTCACTACTAAGAATAGCATGATCTTAGTGTAGGAGTTCCTTTAGGGCAGAGTCTGGGTGGTGGGGCAGCAACAAAAGAATATTGCACTTGTATGAAAAGATAAAAAGTTTTGTTTTGAAAATTTTGAATTTAATATGTTTAGGTAAAATCTAGTATAAAATAGGTAATAACAATTGGAAACTTGAGCTGAGGAGTGAGTGGAGTCAAGATGGCAGAGTACAACCAGGGACCTGCTAAAGCTCTCCCCAAATCCCTCAAAAAGCCTGTAAAAATGACTCTAAACAAATTCTAGAGCAGCAGAAGCCACAAAATGACAAACTGAAGCAAATTTCCAGTCCAAAACAATCTGGAAAGTAGACAGGAAGGGTCTCTCACCCTAGGCTTGGAGCAAAACTCAGTTTGGCGTGGGCCATACCAGCATGGATGGAGCTGGAGCAGGCCTTAGGGGACTGAATCACTGGTGGCAGCTACAGTTTGCAGACTTCTCAAACCAAAAACACCCGACAGCTTAGAAGGTCAGTGGGAAGGGTCTCTCACTTGGCTGAAAGAGGAGCTGGTCTAGCCCCAGCCCCAGAGTGGTGCAGCCACTGCTGAAGTGGAGGTTGCTTCTGGACCTCCTCACTTAACAAAGAGCTCAAAAGTCAAATAATTGACTGGGAAAATGAGCAAACAGGGGAAAAGAAACAAACTATAGATTCTTACTTTCTTGGTGATGAGGTATTTTCTTACATTGTTGGTGACAAGGGAGATCAAAACATACAATCAGAAGGAGACAACAAAGTCAAATCTCCTACATCCAAAGCCTCCAAGAAAAATATGAACTGGTCTTAGGCCATGGAAGAGCTCAAAAAGGATTTCTAAAATCAAGTAAGAGAAGTAGAGAAAAAAATGGGAAGAGAAATGAGAGTGATGCAAGAAAATCATGAAAAACAAGATGAGCTGGGAAGAGAATAGGTCTAGATAAATCTATCCAGGAATCATTTACATAGATATAACAATTAAGCCTGTAGAACCCAATGAGATCACTAAAAAAGAGAATGTAGAGAGAGCAAAAAGGGTCCAGGACAGAGTTTTGTGATATACAAATAGTTATAGGTTGCCATATAGATGAATATCAGCCAAGAACACTGAGAAGTATTCTGACAGGCAGTAAGAAAACCAAGAGGCAACACAAACAACCACACAAGGACATGACCATCATATCTGGTAAGAGCACATCAATTGACTGCTTTGTGGTTCGTCTTACTATACTTTCTGGACCAAAACACTCTTATCTGGTATGTATGTATTGTGTGTGTGTATATACATATATATATATATATGTATGTATATATATGTATATACACATACATATATACATATATGTATATACATATACACACACATATATATACATATATATGTATATATATATAACATATACATATATATATATTACATATACCCATATTGATTGCATTATTGAAATCATCCATTTCTGTACCTATGTCTTGGTTTTATAATATACAATTCTTGAGGTTAAGATCATCTTTTTTGTTTGAATCTCTAGTACTACCACAGTATCTCTTACCAAAGTACCAAATAAATTCATTTACATTTATTTAATTAGTTTTGCTTTATTTTTCTAAATCTCTGTGTTTTCTAAGTATGATATATCATCTGTAAATAGAGATAAATTTGTCTTCTCTTTGCCAATCATTATGCTTTTAATTTTTACCTTATCACTCTTTCCTAGAACTATACTTCTAAAATAATATTCAAGAGAAAATATATTCTTGATTTGCCATGGTATTTATTAGCTTATCTGAATTTTTTTCATTGAAAAATGCTTCATTTTAGTTTTAGATATCTATTTTGATAATAACAAAAAGGTCCCCTCTCTGCCTTTGGATTTTTAGGATTTGTTTTATTTTGTTTTAGTATAGATGAAATTATATTTCTGAGAATGCTTTTTCTGCATCTATTGATATAACCATGTGGTTTGGGATTTCATATGATTTTAAAAATTGTTTTCCTAATATTGAACTATAAGTGTTTCCTATATCCAACTAAGTCATACTAAATCATTTTTGGGGAGGTGATAATCACGTGGTCTTTCTAATTGGATTTTACTTAATATTTTTCTTTAGAAATTATATTAGTCTATGAATAAGTAATATTTGTCTCATAAAAGGAGTTTAGTTTGGTGCTTTTTCTCAGTTCTTGAGAATATTTTGTATAAAAACAATTATTAATTGCTCCTTAAGTAATTGATAGAATTGATCCATAAATCTGTCTGGATCAGGGTTCAGGGTTGTGTTTTTTTTTCTTTGATAGTTCTTTTATGGCTCATTTAATGGCTCTGGTACACTGTGATTTAAGATCTCTATTTCATATTCTACTAATCTGATTGTTTTGTATTTTTGTAGATTATTATCTACTTTCTTTAAACTTATGGTTTTATTGTCATATAATTGCATACACATAGTAAGTTCCAGGAATTTCTAAATTTTATCTTCCTTTGTTATGAATTTATCTTGTCTCATTTTTTAAAATGGGCCGTTTTTCATTTCTAAAATAAATCTATTAAAATGTTTATTTATTTTGCCAAAATTTTTAAAGAATCAGCTTTTAGTTTAGAATTTATAAAGGTTCTTATATGCTATTTTAGATATTTATCCTAAAATTTTCAAGACTTTTTGGATTTGTATTCAATTTGAGTTATTAATTTGTTGATTCTCTAGGACTTTTTAATTACATATTCATTTTATTATGCCTCTGTGATTTGTGTGTGTGTGTGTAAGTATATATGTATGTCAAGTAATATGATTTTGTCACTGTAAGGAATGTCTTTCATTAATGGCAGATTGAGATCTGTCTCTGGCTTACAAACAGTTTCCTAAGATGAGGGGAGAGGCATGAAAAGGTTAAGTGACTTGCCTATGATTATACGCAAATAGTAAGTGACTGAGGTTGGAGTTAAAGCCAGGTTTCCATGATACAAACTCTATCCCTCTGTTAACTATGTATGTAACATAATACTTCCCTGAATAGGACCAATATCATAGACAAGTTTGGAGAGGCTCATAATTATGTTAGGTATAGACTGATGAATGTTTGTTTTTTCATAATAAATCCTTAAGGCCATCCACTAAATCATAAAGGAGTTGTGACTTGCATATATGGAAAGAATACCAAATAAAGGGGGTAGAGCCAAGATAGCAGAATAAAAGCAGGGGCTCACCAAAGTTCTCCCCAAACCCCTCCAAATACCTGTAAAAATGACTCTAAACAAATTCTGGAGCAGCAGAACCTACAAAAGTACATAGTGAAACAAATCCCCAGGCCAAGACAACCTGAAAAAGTTGACAGGAAAGGTCTGTTGCACCAGGCTGAGAGAGGAGCACAGTCCATCATGGGCCAAGCCAGCGCAGACTGGCCCAGACCAGAGTTCAGGGCACTGAATCATTGGAAGCTGTGGCAGTTTCCAAACTTCTCAATTCACAAACAGCAAAGACAATTTAGAAGGTCAGTAGGAAAGGGCTGTTGGACCTGGGTGAGAGAGGAGCACAGTCCAGCTCTGGCCCTAGAAAACCAGGAGCAGGCTTTGGGAGTGTTTGAATTTAACAGTGACAGTATTGTTTTCCAGAGTTCTCAGTCCACAGATAGTAAGGGGATCAAACAATTGGTCAGAAGGAGATTACAGGGGTCTCATTGCTGACACTGAGGCAGGACTCTGTTTCTTTGCCCATCTTTTGGATTGGGTCACAGTTCTGGGGTGGCAGTCATGGGGTGAAGAAGAGCACTGGCATACCAGAGCCTTTGGCAGCAGTAGAGAGGCAACCCTCCTCACATTTCTAGGGCACAAACGACTACTTGTAGTCACTCACAGACCACAGCACAGGACAGTAGCAGAGTTAATGCCTCTCTTTAAATCATATGAACAGGAAACTTACAGGTCTCTAGAAGTATCTCTGAAAACAGCTGCACAAAACCCCTGAAGCTTGGGACAATACAATCTCCACACTGGGAGCAGAGATCTACCTAAACAAAGAGTTTAAAAAAATCAATAATTGACTGGGAAAATGAGCAAACAGCAGGAAAACAATCAGAGTATAGAATCTTACCTTGGCAATAAGAAAGATCAAAATGTACAACCAAAGCTCCTCCATCCAAAGCCTCCAAGAAAAATATGAATCAGTCTCAGGTCATGGAAGAGATCAAAAAGGATTTTGAAAATCAAGTAAGAGAAGTAGAGGAAAAACTGGGAATAAAAATGAGAGTAATGCAAGAAAATCATGAAAAATGAGTGAACAACTTAGTAAAGGAGACCCAAAGAAGTACTGAAGAAAATAACACCATAAAAATAGACTAGACTAAGTGTCAAAAGGAGTCCAAAAAGCCAATGAGGAAAAGAATGCCTTAAAAAAAGCAGAATTGGCTAACAGGAAAAAGAATTCCAAAAACTCACTGAAGAAAATAATTCCTTAAAAATTGGAATGGAGCAAAAGGAAGCTAATGACTCTATGAGAAATAAAGAAATTATAAAAGAAAACCCAAAGAATGAAAAAATAAAAGGCAATGTGAAATATCACACTGGAAAAACAACTTACCTGGAAAATAGAACCAGGAAAGACAATTTAAAAATTATTGGACTACCTGAAGGCCATGATAAAAATAAAAAAGTCTAGATATCATTTTTAAATAAATTATCAAGTTAAACTGTTCTGACACTCTAGAACCAGAGGAGGAAATAGAAATTGAAAGAATGCACTGATCATCTCCTGAAAGAGATCCCAAATGAAAACTGCCAGGAATATTATATCCAAAACCCAGAGTTCCTAAGTCAAGGAGAAAATATTACATGCACCCAGAGACAAACAATTCAAGTATTGTGGAACCACAATCTGGATAACACAAGATTTAGCAGCTTTTACATTAAGGGATCAGAGGACTTGGAATACAATATTGTGGAGGTCAAATGAGCTAGGTTTAAAACCAAGAATCACCTCCTCATCAAAACTGAGTGTAATCCATGAAAGGGGGGGGGGGGTTGATGTTCGATGACATAGAAGAATTTAATTCATTTTTGAGAAAAGATCAGCATTAAATACAAAATTTGACTTTCAAATATGACTCAAGAGAAAAATGAAAAGGTAAACAGGAAAAAAATCATATGGAAAGATAATATTTGTAGCTCATGAGACCTTTCTCAGTATTAGGGTAGTTGTATGGAATAAATTTAGAGAGATGATAGATAGATAGATAGATAGATAGTTAGATAGATAGATAGATACATTTATGTGTGTGTGTGTATATATGTATGTATGTATGTATATATATATATATATATATATATATATATATATATATATATATATATATATGTATGTATAGTGAGACAGACAGCAAGGGGAATTGAATATGAAGGGGTAATATCTAAAAAAATAAAATTAATGGGTGAGAGAGGAAATGTACTCAGAGAAGGAGAAGGGGAGAAGTAGAATGGGGTAAATTATCTCACATAAAAGAGGTAAGAAAAAGTTTTTACAGTGTAGGGGAAGAGAGGGAAGGTAAGAGGGAATGAGTGAACCTTACTGTCATTGGAATAAGATTTAAGAAAGGAATAACATACTCAATTGGGTATGGAAATCTATCTTACCCTACAGCAAAGTAGGGGGAAGGGGAATAAGAGAGGGGGTAGGGGGATAGAAGGGAGGGCAGACTGGGGGAAGAAGTAATCAAAAGCAAACACTTTTGAAGAGGGACAGTGTGAAAGGAAATAACATGAGTGTTATGGAAATGTTTTGCATGACTCCACATATATAACCTATTTTGAATTGCTTACCTTCTCAATAAGGGTGGTTAGGGAGGGAGGGTGAGAATTTTTAAGTCAAAGTTTTAAAAATTAATATTAGAAATTGTTTTTACATGTAACTGGGAAATAAAAAACACAGGCAATGAGGTATAGAAATCTATCTTACCTTACAGGAAAATAGAAAGGAAAAGAGATAAGAGAAGGGAGAGGGGTATAATAGAAGAGAAGGCAGACTGGGGAAGGGGTAATCAGAAGGAAAATACTTTTGAGGAGGGACAGAGTGAAAGAATAGAGAGAACAGAATAAACAGGGATGGAGGGAATAGGATGGAAGGACATATTAACAATAGTAACTGTGAAAAAAATTTTTTGAAGCAAGCTTCTCTGATTAAGACCTCATTTCTCTAGCACAGTGAGAACTGTGTCAGAATTATAAAAATAGAAGGCATTTCTCAGTTGATAAATGATCAAAAGACATAATACATTTTCAGTTGAAGTAATTAAAGCTATCTATACCCACATGAAAAAATATTCTAACTCACTGTTGATTGGAGAAATGCAAGTTAAAACAATTCTGAGGTACTACCTCATACCTATTACATTAGATAATAGGACAGAAAAGGTAAATGACAAATGTTGGAGGGGATATGGGGAAAATGAAACATTTCTGTACTGTTGTCAGAGTTGTGAATTGATTAAAACCTTCTATAGAGCAATTTGGAACCATATCCAAAGAGCTGTAAAACCATGCATACGCTTGCCAAGAAGTACCACTATTAGGTCTGTATGCAAAAAGAGATTAAAAAAAGACAATAGACCTATATGTACAAAAATATATATAGCAGCTCTTTTGTGGGGGCAAAGAATTGGAAATTGAGATGTACATCAATTGGGGAATGACTGAATAAGATGTAGTATGTAATTGTGATGGAATGCTATTGTACTACAAGAGATGATGATCAAGATGATCTCAGAAAAACCTAGAAAGACTTACCTGGGTTGATGCAAAGTTAAATGTAATGGGTACAAAGTAACAGTAATATTGTAGGATTATCATCTGTGAATGACTTAGCTATTCTCAGTAATACAACGATCCACTACAACTCTGAAGGACTTAAGATGAAAAATGCTACTCACCCTCAGAGAAAGAACTAATGGTGTCAGTACAGTTTGAAGCAAATTTTAATTTAATTTAAATTTAATTTAATTTAAACTTAATTTAATTTTTAATGTTTTCTTTTGCAACATGATTATGGACATTTTTTCATGACTATACATATTTATCCTATATGGAATTGCTTGTCTTCTCATGAGGGGGAGATGGGGATGGAGGAAGAGAGAGAATTTGGAACTCAAAAGTTTTCAAAGCAAATGTTAAAATTTGTCGCTCATATGCAACTGGGGAAGAATTAAATACTAAATAAACACAAAAAGATAAGGAATACCAAAAATAATGAAAGACAAGTTCTCAGTGTGTAAGTGTAAATACATCTAGAAGTGTTACATGCATGCACATATATACATATCTAATACATATACATGCACATTTATAAACAACACATGCATGTTTGTGTGTGTGTGAATTAATCAAAAAACTTTGCTTCTCTACTCAATGTCAGGCATCATTTTTGCTACGAGGGCTATGAAAACAAAAAAAAATTAAATAGTCTTTGTCCTCAAGGAGCTTACATTCTATTGGAGGACAAAATGTACATATATAATTATATATAAATAAAAACAAAACAAATTCACACATTTAAGGGAAGTTCTTGATAAAAAGGCATTACCAGCTAAGGGATTCAGGAAAAGACTCTTGTAGAAGCATGTCTTTCAGCTGAGCTTTGAAGAGAACTGGAATTCTAAGAGTCAGAGGTAACGTGGGCAGCCCTTCCAGGCATGGGTAGCCAGTAAAAGGCATGGACATAGGAGATCGAAAGTAATGTGTAAGGAACAGCAAGAAGTCCTCTTTGATTGGATGTAGCATGAATATAGAGGAGTTAATAAGAGAAAGAGTAATAATAAGGCCGAGAAGGCAGTTCTGATCTAGGTTTAAAGAGTTTTAAATGCCAGATGAGTTTGAAATTGATCATAAGAACACTGGAGCCAATGAAATTTATTGAGTTGGGATGTCACGTGTGTTTGTGTCAAGAAGATCTGTGCTTTAGGAAAATTAACAGCTCTCTGGGATAACAGTACAGGTGAGAGATAATGAAAATGAGATTTTTTAAAGCCTTTTTTTATTAAATGCTATTTTATTTTTTTCAATTTCATATAAAGATAGTATTCATCATTCATTTCTTATAAGATTTTAAGTTCCAAATTTTTTCCCTTCTCCTTTCCCTCCTTCCCAAGATGTAAAGCAATCTGAAATAGGTTTTAAATGTGCAATCATGTCCAACATATTTCCACATTAGTAATGTTGTGAAAGAAGAATCAGAATAAAAGGGGAAAACCACAAAAAAAGAAAAAAAGGAGAGAAAAATTATTTTTTCTGAATGGTTTGGAGTCTTTGGAATCTGCATTCAGACTCCATAGTTCCTTCTCTAGGTATGGATAGTATTTTCAATCATGAGTCTTTCAGAATTGTCTTTGATCATTGTATTGATGAGAAGAGGTAAGTTTTTCCTAGTTGATCATTGTATAATGTTTCTGTTACTATGTACAGTGTTCTCTGGTTCTGCTCACTTCATTCAGCATCAGTTCATGTAAGTTTTCCAGGTTTTTTTTTCTGAAATTCATCATGTTCATCATTTTTTATGGCACAATAATATTCCATTAAATTCACATACCAAAACTTGTTCTTCCATTCCCCAAATGATAAGAATCCCCCCCTCAATTTCTAATTCTTTTCCACCACATAAAGAACTGCTATAAATATTCTTATACATGTAGGTCCTTCCTCCCCTTTTAAAAAATATAATTCATTTATTTTTTAATTTTCAACATTCACTTGCACAAGAATTTGAATTCCAAATTTTCTCCTCATCTCTCCCCACCCTCCATCCCAGGACATTGTGCCCCTCATCCACCCCTTCCTCCACTCTGTCCTCTCTCCTATCACCCCCCTTCCTCCATGCCTCTCTCCTCTATTTTCCTGTAGGGAAAAAATATATCTCTATACCCCATTGCCTGTACATCTTATTTCCCAGTTGCATGCAAAACCAATTTTTAACATGCACTTTTAAAGCTTTGGATTTCATATTCTCTCCCTTCCTCCCTCCCCATCCACCCTCATTGAGAAAGCAAACAGTTCAATATAGGCCATACATGGATAGCCATGCAAAACACTACTAGATCTGTATCCTAAAGGGATCATAAAAAAGGGAAAGGGGGGGGGGCAGAGCCAAGATGGCAGAGTAGAAGTATGGATTTGCTTGAGCTCTCCCCTCAAAGCCCTTAAAATACCTGCAAAAAATGACTAAACAAATTCTAGAGTAGCAGACCTAGTAATGTTATTGCTGGATCAAAGGGTATGTACGGCTTGATTTTGGGGGTGGGGCATAGTTCCCAATTACTCTTTAGAATGGTTAGGTCAGTTCACAACTGCACCAGTAATGCCTTAATGTCCCAATTTTCCCACATCTTCTCCCACATTTATTGTTTTACTTTTCTGTCATATTAGCCAATCTGATAGGTATATGCTGGTGTGTCAGAGTTGTTTTAATTTACATTTCTCTAATCAATAGTGATTTAATATTTTTATATGCCCATAGATAGCTTTAATTTCTTCATCTGAAAACTGCCTGTTCATGAGGTTGAACTAAATGGATGACTCTAAATAGAGATTAGGATGCCTATGATAGTTGTTATAGAGGAAGTAATGACAAAACTTGAAAAATATAGGATGAGAGAGAATGAGAGGTGAAGGAGGACTCCAAGGTTTGAAACTTGAGGGATGGATTCCAAGGTTTTGACCTGGAACAATGGTGATAATATTTAAAACAGAGAAGGATTTGGGGAATAAAGATAATGAGTTGTGTTTTGAGTATGGTGAGTGTGAAATACTTATGGGGTCTCTAGTCTTAAATACCTAATA
The DNA here is from genome assembly GCF_028372415.1 of Notamacropus eugenii. NCBI lineage: Eukaryota > Metazoa > Chordata > Mammalia > Diprotodontia > Macropodidae > Notamacropus > Notamacropus eugenii. The sequence goes on from NC_092875.1 coordinate 270,922,065, forward strand.
GACATTTTTTTTTATTTTGGACTAAAGTCCAGGTGAGTTTGGAGCTGGTTATATAAATTTGGGAGTAATAGGAATAGAAATGATTATTCAGCTCATGAAACTGAGAGAATCACTAAAAGAAATGCAAGGTAAGAAGAGAAGAAAACTCAAGACTTAATTTTGGGCATACCCAAAAATAAGGGAAATATGTGTGAGTATGTTTATGTGTATGCATATATACCTGCTGTATAGATATATACACATATGAGTGCATGTTTCTGTGTACATATATGTGTCTATACATGTTTTGTTTGTGTATGTATACGTATTTTTTATGTATGTGTGCGTGTGTGTGTGTTTTGAAGATCTCTTGGAAAGGAAATATGCCTTTCAGATATATACAGACATAAATGGGTCAATGTCTCTGTATATTTCTGTATATATACATACATTCAAGCATGCACATACATATGTCTCAATATTTATATATACTTATATATAGACATATACTTATATATGTATGTATACTTATACCTATGCCTGTACACATACATATAAAAATATACGCACACATAGAAAGTAATATTGTATGATGGAGACTATTAATGAACACCAGTAAAAGTCTTCCAATACCATCTAAGCAAAATTTTTATGGCTATACTACTGAAAGAAGAAATTAGATGTCTTGAAACAATTAAAGTATAATGAAGGTAACTTTCATACTATACACATACAAAGATACATACCCCTATGTGAATATGTATTGACAAGCCATATTTACTTTCAAGACCTTACTCTAACGGTATGGCCTATATTCAAGGTTCATTTTATATTCATAGTAGTATGATCTTGTACAAAATATTATGTATGCATCTTCCTTCCTTCCTTCCTTTTTCTTTCCCTTTCTTTCTTTCTTTCTTTCTTTCTTTCTTTCTTTCTTTCTTTCTTTCCTTCTTTCTTTCCTTCTTTCTTTCCTTCTTTCTTTCTTTCCTTCTTTCTTTCCTTCCTTCCTTCTTTCCTTCCTTCTTTCTTTCTTTCTTTCTTTCTTTCTTTCTTTCTTTCTTTCTTTCTTTCTTTCTTTCTTCCTTCCTTCCTTCCTTCCTTCCTTCCTTCCTTCCTTCCTTCCTTCCTTCCTTCCTTCCTTCCTTCCTTTCTTTCTTCTTTCTTTCTTTCTTTCTTTCTTTCTTTCTTTCTTTCTTTCTTTCTTTCTTTCTTTCTTTCTTTCTTTCTTTTCTTCCTTTCTTCCTTTCTCAAAAGCTTATACCCAGTGCACTCTGAAGCCCATAGATTGATCAACAATGGACCCCTACCCAAGCTCCATTCAGCAGCTGTTTTTTGGACCCTCCTGGCTTTGAGTGAATGTCAAAAATAACTGTTTCTCTTTGAAACAACAATCCTGAGGGTCCTGAGGCTCCTGCGCTTCCCAGCTTGATTTATTTATTTATTAAATATTTTTTCTTTTCTATTTAAAGGGGCCATCCCCAATTTACTTCTTAAAGAGATCTATTCACTGAATGAGCATTACCTCACTCTAAGTGAGCACCTGAAAAGGCCTTAGCTTAAAAGACCAAGGTCTTCCATTGCATCCTGGGCCATCTCCAGTCATCCTGATGAATATCTAGTCACTGGATCCAGATGGCTCAGGAGAAGAATGTGAGGCTGATGACCTTTCACAGCCCTCCCTCACTCAAATAAAGTCAACTGCAAGTCATATCATCATTTCTCTGATGGTCTTCTTCCGAAATGAAGGATGAACACAACAACAACAATGTATACTCATTGTATTTGAGCATGTCAAACCCACAGTTTTCCAAATATAAAGAATGCAACCTTTAATTACATTTTTAAATAAATTATCTAATATGTATTTAAATTTACCTTTATAATTGATTCCCTTGTATAGTATCTTTTGTCTCCTCCAGAAAATTCTCAAATACAAGCAATAATATGTTCCCTCTTTGTTTACTTCAATGTTGTAAAAATGATATGGAATTTGGAATTTTCATGAGTGGTTTAGCCCTATTATTAAGTTAGCCCTATTATTTCTACCTATTGAAGAAGCTTAACTTGAGCCATCTCAGTCTTAAAGGTTGAAGTCCAATGTCTCACCCAACGTAGGAATATCATCTGTGGGATCCCTAAAAGATGATTTTCAATGATCTGATTGAACACTTCCAATAACAAAGATCTCCTTGCAAGGCAGTTCAATCTACTTTCAAATAGCTCTAAGGATCACAAAATTCCTTTTCTACATGAGGTGAAATCTATTTCCCTATAGCTCATGCATTAACTTTAAGTCTGCTCCTTGAATCACAGACAATATAACTAAACCCTTTTTCAAATGATTTAGGAAATTGTATACAAAGACTATGGATTCTAACTAAGATAAGTACTAGACTCTGATAGATGGAAGTGTCTGGAGAAACCCTACAAACTAAAGAGTCCTTTCAAAGTGAAGGACACTTGACAATGATTTACCTTGAGGACTTGTACAAAAAAAACTCTACAAACCAAATACAGCCCTTTTGAAATGAAGAGCATTTAACTATGACTCACAGGGCCTCCTGACAGAGTAAGGACTGGCCCAAAGGAAATGGCCCTCAGATTTTTAATTAATTCTCACATGAACTGGTGTTGAGTCCCCTCAACATTCTCCTCACTATCCTATTGAGGTACATCAGTCAAGAAACCAGTGTTAGAAATAGCCTGAACTTGACTTTTTCCCTTTTGATGGCCTTAGATTTTCTGATTACTTCCCAGTATAGTACAGGAATGATGACCCTTGTTCAAAAAGATCTGAGGGATTGTTATGTGCAACCTTGCCTATTTCCCAGAAAATTTGTAGTACAAAATCCAAGCATTATTTCTTGAAATATTATTTCTAGATTCTTTGGTTTTGGTCATGGCTTTCATGTAGTATGAAGATTCTTCACTTGTAGCTCATGATTCTGTTGTTTGTGTTTTTGTGCTAGCAGCTTTCAGTTCCCATAAAGTATTTCAGTGGAGTTGTTGTATGTTCCAAGTCACCTGACTCATGACAGGATTGAATTCTATGAGTTTCCACCTCCATTTAGATTCTTGGCCAGAGTCCATGGGTTTCAAGTTCCCTGAGATAACACTGGATTCTCTGGCAAGAGACTTCTTCCAGTATCCAGAAGTTTCTGGCTGCCTTTTTCAGTGTGCCTTCTAATGAATGAAGGAATTTATTAATTTTTCTATCATATTTCTATATGTTATTCATATTTGTTTACAGAGATATTTGATATGCTGCTTTTTAAGTCTTTGCTAGAATATATGTAGGAGTCACTATCTTAACTAGAAATCCTAAAACAGTTTTGTATGGAAGTGCAGACCAAATAAATCAAAAGGAATAATGAGGAAATCAAAAGAACCTGCTCAACGAGTAAATAATTGATCTTCTTGACAATTAGAGAGATTTGACAAAGACAACTGTCATTTAAAACATAAACTTATTTGTAAAGTGTTATAAAAAAAGATGGTGAAAGATTACAAGTACTATCACATCACAGAACAGGAAGAAATAGTGAAAGGGGAAGGTAAATATAAAGAAAACTTGGCAAAACACTCAACTAAATAAAGACATCTCAAGGACATTTAATGATGTAATTAGAAGAAGGCTAAAAGATGGGAAAATATCTGTGAAGGATATTTGTAAGAAGTTCTTTTCACCATCAAAGAGAGTAGGCCCACCATATTTGTGCTCTAAAATCAGAGTCTTGGATGTGCTGCCTATGAAAATGGGATTAACACCGACAAAAACAAAAATGGGAAATGCAGCTGGGCTAGATCAATTATACCCAAAGCTTCCTAATGGGACAGCATGATTGGGAGGATCAAATTAGCAGTTCTCAAGGTGTCTGAAAAAAATGAGGATACAAGAACATAGAAGATTTTCAAGCATTTTTTCACAAAAACTAAAAATCATTAGTGATTACTGAGCTATGTATTTATTTTCCCATTTCAACAAAGATTTTATGGGGATGATATGCATAAACATTCAGGGCTTTCTTGATAAAGAAAAAAGAGAATAGAGAGGCTCTTGAAAGTGATTTTCTAATGTAGATCTTACATAAATTTATAATTTACTAAAAAGGATTAGAGAACAAAAGATCCCATTGTGATTATTATTGACTGTTAAAAGTGCATTTTATTGAATAGAAGCAACTAGATGGTCAGGTGAAACTGTACTTGGAAAGAACTGAGTTCAAATCTGAACTCAGACATTTAGTACCTGTGTGACCATGGAAAAGTCATTTAACGTCTGTCACCTTTAGTGTCTTCATCTGGAAAAATGAAGATACTATTGTTCTTCTTATGGTTGTTATGAGGATTGAGTGAGTTAATATTTACAAACCAGTTTGCAAATCTAAAAGTGTAATATAAATGCTATGAAGCAAAATGTCACTCAAAGCACACTTCTTAACCTTGGATCCATAGATTTATTTTTAAAATATTTTAATTATATATTTTGATATAATTGATTTCCTTTGTCATGTTATATATTTTATTTTATGCATTTAAAAACATTATTCTGAGAAGGGAGAGATTCATAAATGTCAACTGACAGGTAAAGGGGTTCATGACACAAAAAAGGCCCTTGAAACAGATAAAATCTGAAATAACTGAAGAAACAAAGCTTTGAGCTTCTGAGCATATTGATTTATTAAACAATGCATGCCAATTGCATAACAAATTGGAAACAGGCCTCCTCACCTTGGCACTAAACCTGAAATATAAGGGGAGAAAGATTTTTATGCTTTAAATGAAGACAATACAGCAGAATATAAACCAGGATACAAGACTAGGTTCTCTGATTTCTATTTGAGGAAAATATTGGGGTTTTTCTGAGGAGAATGAGAGGAGAATGAATGAATTTTGAGGGAGGGGAGGGGAGAGAGCAAGCAAGTGGCCTTTTCCAGATATGAAACTGGATGTCATTCAATTTCCATGATCAGCAAGCAGGTGAAATTTACGGGAAAATGAAACTTAGAGCTTAAAATGGAGTAAATTGGAATTGATGTGGAATCAATGTGGTTCACACAATTTTCTCAATTTCCTTTAAGGAGAGAGTAGCCTTTTATGGATCATTTATCCGTAAGCCAAATTTAAAAGGGTTTTAATGTGCTTATACTCACCATCACCATTATGTCCTAAGAAAGATCACTGGGAAGCAACCTCTTACAAAACTTATTACAACAGCTAACACAGAGTCTAACAATAATCATGATATGTAAACCTTTTAAATATACTCTATAGGTAAACTAAGTCAGGCTACAGATTGAACTCAGAGGAGATTTGTGTATCCCCCATGTAGTCCAGAAAATTCAGTAAATATGAACACCATGAAACAAAAAAGTCAAAGCAATGTGATTATCATCAATATTAAATAATATCAAGTCTCTTTGTATCCTAGTAACCTATTCTCAATGTCCATTTAATCATTTCATCTTGAGTTCCAAAATGTCTCATGTGATCATTTGGTCCCTGAAAATATTTTCTCTTGGACTTTCTGGAATAGGCTTCATCCTTAGGACAGCTATGAAGGGGCTATGCTTATCTGGTTCCAAGTCACTTACAGAAATTTCTATTTAATTCTGCTAAAACATGCCAGTAACAAGATTTAATACAATTTTGTACAATCTCTTAAATTCGGCTTTCCAATAACTAGTTCATGTGTTGAAGACCAACTCATATCTTATGGCTCTGATCTTATTAACAATAGAACTATAAGAAGAACATCAAATTAAGAACCTATAATTCATCTGAAACCAGAGCATTTCAGTTTTTACATAACCATTGATGTTTCTTTCTTTACCTAAAGTACGCACTTCATATAAGAATCTTAAAAAATTCATGATTGACATAATAATTATATCATTTTGATCCTCACAATAACCTTGGGAGTTGATTGGTTGCCACTATTATTTTCCTCCTTACAGATCAGGATACTGAGTTAAACAGAGATCATGTAACTTCCTTAAGATCAAACAGCTAAGAAATTTCTGAAACTGGAATGTGACTTAGGTTTCTCTGCATTTTTCCAGCATTTTTTTCATTTGATTCCACAATTAATAGGAAAACACATCTGACCACATCATAATTTGTTACAGGACAAATCTCAGCCAAATAAAATCTGCATTTGCAACCACAAAATCAAAATCTCAACTTTGCCGGGCTATTGAGCACATGAGCTTAAAAATCCAGAGTCCAGACTTAACAATTAGCTCATTTTCAAAGATTAACAGTAGAACCTTTCCATAAACTTTTAATTTATTTTCTTTCAAAAATCATCCAAAGAACCAAATCAATTTCTTTCATGTTCTGAAAGATTGTCCCTGAGGCTGGAGTTCTGTTTCTCCACCTACCTGGCTATGCCAAAAGCTGTGATGTATGGATTGATTGAAATGACTGGGGAAACAAAGGTTTGTGCTTCTGAGCATATCAGTTTATTAAACAACACATGCCAACTGCATAACAAATCAGAACCAGGCCTCCTCAGATTGGAATTTAACCTCAAATACAGAGGGAGACAGATTTTTATACATTAAAAGAAAACAGGTTAACCTGCTATAGCCCATGATATATGAAAAAATAATCTGTTTTCTAATTGGAGAAAAGATTAGGGGCTTTCAAAGTTGGGAAGAAATGAGTGATTTTCAAAAGTTGGGAGGGGTTAGACCAAGCAAGTGGACTTTTATGGACATGAAAGAGGATGTTACTCAATTCCCAGTATTAGCAAACTGGAGAAACTTGGAATAAAATTAAATGTTGGTCTCAAAATGATGTCGGTTTTAAAAGATGGACTCAGTTTGGTTCACATAATCTCAAAGTTCTCTCACACTGCTCCAACAAGGTGTTTGTTATGTGTATGTTAAAATTATAGGACTCCAGGAAAGATGTACCAAGCAAGATAACTTTGTTATACAACCCTCTAACTTTAACAGCAAGTTAGGCATATAACAGTGATATGTCAGGTCACCAAATATAGGCACCATTGTTATAGAAGTCCAGTACATAATCCAAGTTGAGGAGTAACTCCAATGTATGGTAAAAGTCTTCTATGTGGTCCTTCCTGTAGATAAAATTGTGTTGATTATTTGAAATCCTATAACATTGTAAGTGCAGAGTCAGATACAGCTGAAACTATTGAACAACAACAACATTGCAGAGCCTTCTCAATGACATCCATTGCTATTACTGTTGTTCAGTCATTAATAATTTGAGGGGGGGGTTCTAATGGCAGAGATACAGGAGTGGTTTGCCATTTCCTTTTCTAGCTCCTCTTACAGATAAGGAAACTGAGGCAAATAGGGTTAAGTGACTTCCCAGGGTCACATAGCTAATAAGTGTCTGAGGCCAGATTTGCACTCAGATATTCTTGACTCCGGGTGCAGCATTCTATCCACCCCACCACTTAGCTGCCCTCAATGAGACCCCTAATCATTCATAAATACTTGGTCTATTTATTTCCTTACAGGGAGAAGCAGGAGCATCCAGGAATGAAGGATGTTTCTTGTCCAATATATGCAGTTAGTTAGAACTCACTCAACGGTACATTTTCTTTGAGAGACACAAATAGGCAATCTGTTCAGTCCAGAATTGAATAGGCATGAGAGCAGGCTGAATTACCTTTGGGAAATTGCAATGACCCAAAACTTTTCCCCAAAATAAAGGTCCATTTTTAAACATCAATCTTCTTCTGGAGAAGTAAAGAAAGATATCATATTCTCTGAATATAATTTTAACTACTATTTTTATTCCTTGCTTTTCATCAATGGAACCCAATCCCAAATGAATGGCTAGGTAATATGGTATGAGGGTAAAGTATTTAAGGATTTTTTTGTGTTTCCTGTATACAAAATATAATAGGAAAAAAGAGACTGAGGGACTCATAGGAAAAACAGTCAGTCTTGCTTTTCCTAATTTGTTTGAAAAATAAAGCCATGAAACCCAAGGTTAAGAATTTAGTTGCATGAGTCAGTTGCTAAAGAAATCAGTGACCAGAAGAGGCCTTGAAAGCTTTTTATGTTCCATATCTGAACTGAAGAATCAAACAGTAAAAAGTAATTGAGCCAGAATAGATTCAGTGAGTAGGTACCAACCTCAAACTATTCCTAGGTCCTATTCTTCCCATGCTAAAAAAAAAAAATCAAAGATAACAACTATTCTCTGCAGTTAATGAGCTATATTCATAGGGGAGAGAGGAAGGAAGAAAGGGGAGACAAGAAAGAGTTTACAGCTGGAGTTCCACTATTTCTCCTTGACTTATTTCCTTAAATTTCTTATTTTGCCAAGCTTCTCTCTCTTTTGCTTGACAAGATCTCTTATTTCTTCATTAGTGTGACCATTGAGCATAATATCCATAGATGAATCACCAAAATAGGAACCCAGATCTTTATATTCACACGTGTAATGAATTCAAACCTCTCTCTTCCTCTCTTAGTTTCTGCTGCACATCCAGAGGGAGTTTCAAAACAAAGATCTGAAAGAAATGGTCATGAAGAATGTGCAAGTTGAAACATTCTTTCTCTTTCTTCTTCCCTTCATCTTTTCTTCTTTCTCCTGTTCTCCTCTCCCCCCAATTCTATGCTATCTCTTTCCCTTCTCCCTTTACCCCTGTGTCCTCTATGTTTCTCCTCCTCCTCCTCTCCTCTCCACCATATCTACTTCCCTCTTCCATCTCTCTGCTCCTCCAAGAAGACTTGGGACACATAATAACACAATGCTCCACAGGACACGTGGGAGGACAATTAGACTTGTTTAATCCTATATATCAAAAGTTTGAAAGTCGCAAAGAAACACATTTAGATTTGATGTAAGGGGTAACCATCTGATAATATGAGCTTTGCCAAGATGGAATTGGAAGTGTCTGTGTGCACAGGGCTTTTTCACGCTGGAGATTTTCCAGCAGAAGCTATGTAAACACTTCTTGGGGTTATTGTAGAGGGCATTCTTATTCAGGTATGAATTTGATTAGATGGCTACTGTAGTCTCTTCCAACCTGAAGATTCTTTGATTTTATTTGCTTGGCACCTAAGTGCAGAACCTGGAGTAAAGGGTATGAGAATAAAATAAGTGAATGCAAATTAAAATGTTCTTAATAATCCTCCCAGCTTCTAAATCTGTCCATAATGTGCATAATTACTTGGGAGGTGGTAAGCTCCTCTTCATTACATGTTTTCAATTAGAGGATAGATGGCTATTGATGAAGGGATTTTTGTTCAGTCACAGGTCGGACTACCTGACCTCTGAGGTGTCTTCACCCAGCTCTCAGACAAGGTGATTCTCTCCCTTTCATCTTTAAAATTCTAAGACCATATGTATCTGTGGGGAAACTAGAAAAGAGTATATAATTCTAGATATTCATAAATTTTCACTAACTGTTGATCATCATAATTTTTATGTTGATACATGTGTGTAATTGTAGCCTTCTGAATTGGTCTTATTTCACTTTCTGGGGGAAAATTTTACTCGGAAGCTCCACCTTTTTTCTTCTAAAAATACAAATAAAAAGGGTACAAAAGCTAACTAAATTAAATCTTTACACAACCTCAAAGCTTAAAGGTCTTGAAGAAGTAAAAATTACAAGGTGCTGGTGGGCAGAGTAGCAAGGAAAATAAAAATTAGGATGAGAACAGAGGACAGTAACAGCTTCTTTGAAACACTTTCAAAGGAGTGATTCAGAGCTGATCTCAGTGGTTCACTTGCACATGGGTGAAATTTACTCCCTTTGCCTCTCAACTCTGAAAGGAAACATGATAATAATTCTCACATATGAACAATCACTTGTTCTATATCTCATCAAGCATTATCTTTGTGTACCACTTACAGAAACCCATTTCCCAGCCTTTTTCCTTTTAAGTCTGAAATTTCCCTGACATGAAGAGAACTTTAACACCTTCATCCTGAAATAGATAAAATTCGTCCATATATTTCTCCAATACATTTCTAGAAGCAGCATCAAAAGGCAAATTAGCATATAATGGAACAATGTTATAACCTTTGCAAAGTTGATTGGGAATACCGAGCCAGCTAATGTGTGACAACATTATGTTGTAAAAATAAAGACATAATAGCTATAATGCTTGATAATACTTTTAGATGGGAAAACACAGGCCCTGGTTTTTACAAAATGACCATAAATGTACTGTTGTTATTGATTACAGGTAGGGTCCAATATTACCAAACACATCGACTTCAATAATTCAGATGTTCTGTGATGCTATATCTTCAATCAACTTTTCTTTGACTCTGCGTTATTCATTTACTCTCACGTCTCAATGATTCCAGGTATAAAAGAACCTGATATATAGCTACATCTACACCTGTTCAAAGTCCTTCCTGATACTTATTGTCCACTGATTGGCTTTCTCTTTTCTTCTGCCGATGGGGTCATCACAGACTCAGAACTTTTGAGTCATTCACTTGAGCAGATCACTTAGAGGTTCCGTGACTGGACAAGTCATTCAACCTCTCAGAACTCTAGGTATCTCTGGGCAATCCAAAGTTTCAGAGAAACTACCAACTCATATCTGTGTTGGTATGACTACAGGCTTTCTTTTAAAAAGTTTTTAATGGTTGGGAGGCAATCCAGATGTAATGTCAAGTTCTCCTGACAGAAACCAGATGGAATAAAGATGAGGAATGAGACAAGAATTTTTGTTCCTGATAAATATGAGAATTTGTTTTGCTAAATGATGAATATTTGTTACAAGAATTCTTTGTTTCTGTTTTTCCTGTGGGGTGGGTGAATGAGGGAGAAAAGAAATACTTTTTCATTGAAAAGTTTCGAAAAATAAAATTAAAAAAATGAATTGGTGACTGCTAGCTGGCTTCTTCTTTTGTTTTGAGTAGAACGCTTTTTGTAATTAGTAGGACTATTCCAGCGGATCCAGCCCTATGAGAAGTGGCACACAAAAGGGAAAACAAATTCAGACTTCTATAGAAGATATTCTATTTTTGCCATGCCAGTGCTATACAGCTACAAGTTAAGAGAGAATTATTCTCCCCACCAGCAGTAGATTCCATCTACAATGTTTTCAATGTTAAAAATATTAAGGGAGAACTTAACCCATGATTAGCATTCCAGACTGATTTTCAGATATGTGATACCTTAGAGTCACGTCAGGGGAGATCTGAAATGCAAGGAAAATGAAGCAAAAACATGCTCTGAGCCAGGGGCAAGATGCTCAGACTTTTCAGTAATCCTGCTGTTTGACTGCAGGAAGGAAAATATTTACACAATCTTCACTGATAATTACCTGATTGAAAACTTAATGTTTACTTAAGAATGTTTTTGGCAAGCCATCATTGGGCAAATAGCAAATCTGACAGAAACCATTTAATATAGTTTTGGAATAGCAGTACAGTACTTAGAATAATTGATCTATGGTGCAATTCAAATATTCACAACCATCTAGACTCCAGAAATAATGGGGAAAATGAAGGTGGGAAGATATCCAGGAAAATTGAGCAACTCTACAAGTAAAATTTATAAACATAATCCAACTATGGATTGGAAAGAGCCATGAATTTGGTGTCAACAGACCTAAGTCCAAATTTTGGCTCTAGTAACTACACCTGTGCGATTTTCTACAAGCCATTTAATTTCTTTGTGCCTCAGTTTCTTAATTTGCAGAATTAAGGAGAGGAGAAAATTTCTTTTTTAAAAAATAATTTCTTTATTTTCAGTTCTTAATATTCACTTCCACAAGAATTTGAATTCAAAATTTTCTCCCCATCTCTCCCCACTCACACCCCAGGAAAGCATACACTCCTTCCACCCCTTCCTCCAGTCTGTCCTCCCTTCTATTACCCATCTTTTTTCCACCCCTCTTCCCCTCTATTTTCCTGTAGGGCAAAATAGATTTCTATATCCCAGTGCCTATATAGCTTAATTTCCAAGTGCATGCTAAAACAATTTTTTAACATTCTTTCTTAAAGCTGTGAGCTCCATTATAATCTCCCTCACTCCCCACCCACTCTCATTGAGAAAACAAGCAATTCAATACAGGTCATACATGTGTAACAATGCAAAGCACTTCCATAATAGTTATGTTGTAAAAGACTAACCACATTTCCCTCTGTCCTATCCTGCCCTCCATTTATTCCATTCTCTCTTTTGACCTGTGCTCCCACAACAGTGTTTGTTTCTGATAATCCCTTTCCTCAATTTACTGTCCCTTCTATAATCTTCCCTCTCCTGTCCCCTTCCCCTTGCCTTCCTGCAGGATAAAATAGATTTTCATAACCAATGGAGTGTGTGTTATTCCCTCCTTAAGACAAATCCCATGAGAGTAAGGCTCAATTATTTCCTTGCATCTCCCACTTCTTCCCCTCTACTGCAAAAGGTCTTTCTCCCCTCTTTTATGAGATGATTTGCTAAATTCTACCTCTCCCTTTCTCTTCCTCCAGGTATATTCCATTCAACAATAAATTTTATTTTTTTAGGTATCCTCCCTTCATAATCAGCTCATCCTGTGCCCTCTGTCTCTCTCTCTCTGTCTTTCTTTATCTCTGTCTCTGTCACTCTGTCTCTCTGTCTCTTTCTGTCTCTGTCTCTGTCTCTCTCTCTCTCTCTCTGTCTCTCTCTCTCTCCATACACACACACACACACACACACACATATACATATATACACACACACATAAATATACCCATGTACATATATATATATATATATATATATATATATATATATATATATATATATATATATATATATATATATATATATATATATATATATATATATATACTCTTGTGAACTGTAAGTTTTCAGTTCCTCCAAGGCAGGACAATCAAAGGAAAGGAGTTTACTCCTCTCCTAGCCTGTGCTCTAGTCTGTGAGCAAGCACAAGCACTTTTTTCTGCTCAGGATCTGTGAGTAGGATTCCCTCTCCACAACCAACACCAGCTCCATCACACCAGCACTACTCCTCACCCCAGGACTGAGACCCAGATGAGCCCCATGATTCCCCCAGGGTGTTTAGGCTGAGGGCTTCAAAAGTGCATGCTGTTGCACAGTGGCTGTTGCCACCTTGAGGCTGTGACTGGGGCTGGACCACGCTCTCCTCTCACCCAAGTGAAAGAGCTTTCTTACTGACCTCTGAAGCCGTCTTTGGCATTTGTGGGTTGAGAAATCTGGGAACTGCAGCTGCTAGTTGTGATTCTGTGCCCTGAAGCCTGCTCCAGTCCTATCCATGTGATGCTGTGCAAACAAGGCTGGGCTGCTTTCAGTAGATCTTTCCTGTCAACCTTCCATACTGTCTTGGTCTGGAAATCTCTTTCACTCTGTCATTTTGTGACTTCTGCTGCTCTAGAATTTGTTTAGAGTCATTTTTATAGGTATTTTATGGTCTATGGGGGGAGAGCCGGAGCAGGTCCATCCTTCTACTCCACCATGTTGGCTCCACACCCCAGATTATGAGATTCTTAAGGGCAGAGACTGTGTTTTTTCAAGAGCTGATACTTCTAGTACTGGACTACTAGTATTCCAAAGTTAAATTGATAGTTTCATGAGGTACAGAAGAGATATTCACATGTAGCAACATATATTTTTGTTCATACAGTTCAGAGAATATGACTGATTAGATTTTGGTGGAATGGTGGCAAAATAACTGAATCTGGAGTCAGGAAAAATGGATTTGAACATTAATTAAGAAAATTGCTAGCTGTACAACCTTGGAAAAGTTCTTTTACCTCTCAGGCTTCTTTGTTTCTCATTTAGAAGTGAAAGGAATTGAACAGGGACTATGGTATAAGGATGCAAATGACCTCATAATTGTCAACAAGTGTTGGTAAAATAGGACCTATGACAGGAATGTGGCTATGGAAGGGTAAACCTTATTCAAATAGAGTGCAAGAGGTTAACAGAGCCATGGAACCATATTATGTGTTGACAAAAAATACTCAGAACTTTAATATTTTAAAGTAGTTGCAATTCACTGAGTTGAGTACTTTCCTCTATGGGTCTAGATTGCAAACCATCCACATCTTCTCATCCTCTGAAAATCTTGTATTGTCCTTCTGTAAATGTTTCATTGATAAACTGCCCAAGGAATACAGGGAATTTCTGTATATTGTTTACGGATAGCAGTGAACTATGTTGACATATTCAATATTCAAATCAGCCTTTTCTCATCCCTTGCATCATGAGCAGCCCAGCTCCTCTTCCCATCATACATGTACTTTGGTATAGCTTTTGTGCAATAAAAGGCAGTGTGGCGAAATGGAAATCAGGAAAGAGAACTAGATTTGGAGTCACACAATCTGACTGCAAATTCTGATTGTCCTACTTAATACCTGATGAGTACTATGACCTTGGCCAAATTCCTAATCTCTTTGAAGCTCAATTTTCTCATCTTGAAAATGAAGATGTTACACTAGATGACCTTGAAAGATCAAAAATTTACAAAACTTGATTTAGCTTTGATTCTACGCATTTAATGGCAAAAATATGCTCCTGATAGGCACCATACATTTCTGAATTGCTCATGGGATTACTCATAATTTTTATTCTTTGAAGATTATGATACCTTATGATTTAGCAACATATAATATCACCAGGAGAATATTGGTAATAAAAAAGCACTTCTTTATGTCCAGGTTCACATCAGAATTGTTGAAAGCACTACTCGGCTTCAGTGCAATTCCACTCTACTCTTTGTATCCTATTGTCTGGACAACAAGCACTTTTTTTTCCCACAGGTGTATAATATCTCTGTGCCCTAGAATATGATACCTTCCCTAATTCCCTAGGATTTTCCAAGCAAAACTTCTTATCATCAGCAAATAGGAATAGTTGTAATTCCTTTTAATCAATCATTATACCTTTAATTTCTTTTTCTCTTATTGCTGTTGACAGTATTTCTAGAACTACATAAAATAATAGTGGAAAAGTGGGCATCCTTGCTTCCCTACTATATTTATTGGAAAAGATTTTATTGCCTACCCCATCATGTATAATGCTTGCTTTTGGTTTTAACTGGATGCTTTTATGATGACAAAAAAAAAGTCCCTTTGCTTATACTATATGGGGCTTTTAGCATAAAAATGTTGTCAAAGTATTTTTTCTTTATCTATTGAGCTGATCATGTGGATCAATATTTTAAATGATTAAAACAATGTTGCTGTTACTGTATACAACATTCTCTTGGTTCTGCTCAATTCACTCCATCATGTTGTACAAGTATTTCCGAGCCTTTCTAAAGTCAGTGAGCTCATCATTTCTTATAGCACAGCAGTATTCCCTCACAACCATATACCACAACTTGTTGAGCCATTCCCTAGTTGATGGGGACCCTTACAGTTACCAAATCTTTGCCACCACAAAGAGAGCTGCTAAAAATATCCCACTCACGTTCAAAATTATAATTACTATTTGTGATTTTCCTTCCATCTTATTTTTACTCACTATATTCTTTCTCAGCCCCTCTTTTTCCTGACCCCTAACCCCATCTTCTGACCCCTCACCTCACTCACCTCTCCAATCATCATTCCATTCCCTCCCCTACACCCATCTCAATCCACAAACCCTTGCAAATGTCTGCCATCCTCTCCCCCTTCTATATCCCAATCCATGCACTCCTCTAAAAGACCCTTCTGCACCCTATTCCCTAGTCTTCCCACCTCTCTACATATTCAGAAGACTTATACAACCTTTGAGTTGTACACTTTGTTTCCTCTTCAACCCAGATGAGATTAAGGTTCCAACATTACCAGCCCTTCACCCCCACTTGCTTCCTCTGTATTTGTTCTTTTCATGCTCCGTTTTTATTATATAGTTGCTCCCTTTTAGCTTTTCCCACCCAATTTTGTTGTTTAGAATAACCACATAATAAATAGCTTATCCCTAACCTTTCTTTAAAACTACCTTAGTAATGATTCTAGTTTCAAGAACACTGATAACATTTTCATATTTATATGTATTATATATAATAAAAAAGTTTGACCCTGGGAGTACCTTACAATTAGTCTTTAATATTTTCCTTATATTTCTTCTAGATCTTTTATATGAAATTTTCTAATGAGTCTTTTTTGTGATAAATACTTGAGAAAGTTTTTCACTTTGTCAAATGTCCATTTTTTTCATTCTTAATTACAATATTATTTTAAGAACAACTTTGAGTGACTGTCAGTTTAACTATAACAAACACACAAATTAAAAATAAAGGACATATAAAGAGAGATGCTATCTGCATCCAGAGAATTTTATTTACATACATGCATTTGTGTCTAGTGGAAGCCATCTGTAGGGTGGGGGGGAGAAGAAAAAGGGCAAAAAAAATTTACAAGATAACTCTGTTGTATCTTTAACAGGAATAGCAAGTTGCATGTGATAGATTTGCAGCATCATAAACATTGACCTTTTTAATTATACCATGTTATGGAAATGCTTATTCTGTTCCATGAATTGAAAATATTTCTTTTTAAAAATATGATTAATTACATTGATTGTTTTCCTAATGTTGAACCATCCTTGCATACCTAGTATAAAACTCACTTGGTCAGAATAAATGAACTGCAATAAATCACTATTTTCTCTTTGATAGAATTTTGCTTTAAAAAAATTAATCAATGTTTACTAATGAGATTGATCTATAATTTTATGTCTAATGTTTTGCCTTTTTTGGTTTAGGATTAGAAATATATTTGTGTCATTCCCCAATTGATAAGTGGTCAAAGGATATTAACAGTTAGTCTTCAGAGGAAGAAATTAAAGCTAGCTATAGTCATTTGGAAAAAATGTCCTAAATCACTATTGAATAGAGAAATTCAAAAACAATTCTGCACTACCACATTACACCTATCAGATTGGCTTACATGACAAAACAGGAAAATGATAAATGTTGGAGAATATGAGGGAAAGTTGGAAAACTAATTCATTGCTGGTAGAGTTGTGAGCTGATTCAACTACTCTGGAGAGCAATTTGGAACTATTCCCAAAGGTATATAAAAATGTGCATACCCTTTGACCCAGAAATACCAGTTCTAGGGCTGCATTCCAAAGAGATCATAAAAATGGGGAAAGGACTCACATACACAAAAATATGTGTAGCAGTTCTTTTTGTGATGGTCAAAAACTGGAAACTGAGGGGATGCTCATCAATTGAGGAATGGCTGAATATGTTGTAGTATATGAATGTAATGGAATACTACTGTGCTATAAGAAATGATAAACAGGTAGTCTTCAGAAAAACCTGGAAAGACTTATACAAACTGATGCTGAGTGAAGTGAGCAGAACCAGAAGAACATTGTACACAGCAACATCCACAGTGCATGATAACTAACTTTGATGGACTTAGCCCTTCTCAGCCATGCAAAAGACTCACGATGGAAAATGCCATCCAAATCCAGAGAAAGAACTATGGAGTCGGAACAAAGAATGAAGCAATTTTCTTTTTTGTTATGTTTTGTTGTGTTTTGTTTAGTTTTTCTCATATAAAGTGAAGCAGACTATTTTCTTTTTTGTTTGTTTTTCTCATGGCTACTCCCATTCATTCTAATTCTTTTATTCAACAGAATTAATATGAAAATGCATTTAATACAAATGTATATTTAGAGCACATATCAGATTATGCTATCCTGGGGAGTAGGGAGGCGAAGGAATGGGAGAAAATTTAAGACTTATGGAAGTAAATGTTGAAAACTAAATATAAATTTAAAAAAATAAAGCACAGTCAGGTACTCAGTGGAAAAAGGAAGGGAAGAGGGTATTTCAATGACAGCAAATAGCCTGAGAAGTCAGTGTGTTTGGTAGCCAGAGTCATCCAATTTGACTAGATCTTGAACAAAGTGTATAGAGGGGAATAATAGGAAAATAGCTTGGGAAGGTGAGGTGGCTAGCAAGCTAGGAAGAGAATTGAATAGCAGGAAGTTATTTCTGAATTTTACATAGGAGACAACAGAGATCTAGGAAGGACTTTTGTGCAGAAATATGAACATAAATATATAATTGTATTAAAAGTGGACCAAATGATTCAAGAAAATTCCAAAGGACCTTCTCAAGATGAAAAATGCCATCCACTCCCAGAGGGAAAACTGATGAAGTATATTGTTTTTTTACTTTATTTTCCTTGAGTGGTTTTTTGGTCATGCTAATATGTAAATATGTTTTGTGTAATTTCAAATATGTAATTATATAATATTACGTATCTTCTCAATGAGTTAGGGAGAGACTAGAAAGAGTATGATTATTACAAACTCAATTTTTTAAAATCATTATTAAAAATAAACTTTAAAAAATAAATCAATTTTTAAATGTACCAAGTCGAAGGGAAAGTGGAGGCAGGAGGAATCCTGTCAGCAGACCACAGTAATACTCTAGATAAGTGGTAATAACAACTAGTACTAATGTTGGGAGTGGTGGCAGTAGGATTATGAAAGGGATTTGAGAGAAGTTACAGAGATGGAATTGAAAATTCCAGGAAACTGAAAAAATCTGGGATAAGAGGGAGAAAAAGGAGTTGAATATAAAGTGGAAAGTTATTAAAATAGCTAACTATATAGATAAGTAGTTTCAAACTCGTTAGTGTTCTACAAACAGCTTTAAAATTCTTGGATATGAGTTTAAAATGAAATTGGGAAATATTTAACAAAATAAAAATAAAATACAATATTTAAAAAGGAATATATTTGGGTCCTAAAAAAGATTCTTATATGTTGGTTTCTTTCTAAATTTGAAGTATGTCTAAAAAACTATTCTCTAAAAGTTTGATAGAATTCTGTGAATCCACCAGGATTAAGATTTTTTCCTATGGTATTTCTTTTATAGCTAGATCAACTTCATTCCCTGAGACTGGCTTATACAAGATCTCTGTCTGGTTTTCTGATAGTTTGGGTATTTTATTTTTTAATTAAATTAATATTTTTCATATTTAAAGTTCTGAAATTTCTCTCTCCCTACTTCCCTCCCTACCCTTCATTAGAAAAGGCCACTATTTGATGCAGATTTATTAATACATGTAAAACAATACTATGCATACTTCTATTAATAAGGTCTTTCTCTGGAGGCAGATAACCTCTTCGTTCATAAGTTTATACTTGATTTGAGTATATAGTATTGAGACCAACTTAACTATTCACAATCATTCTTTGAACAATATTGCTCCTACTCTATATATTATTCTTTTGGTTTTGTTCATTTCACTTTCCATTATTTCATTCATATATTCATGTTTTCCCCTAAAATAAACCAACTCATCTTTGTTGACAGTGCAGTAGTATTCCTTCACAATCATATACCACAACTTGTTTAGCCATTCCTCAATTGATGGACATCCCTTTAACTTCCAGTTCTTTGCCACCTCAAAGAGAGCTGCTGTAAATGTTTTAGAACACATAGGTCCTTTTCCTTTTATCCCTTATCACCTTGTGAAACAAACCTAATCGTGGTATAATTAGTCAAATAATATATACAGTTTTATAACTCTTTAGACAACGTAATTCCAAATTGCTCTCCAAAAATGGTTGAATCAGTTCACACTTCCATCAATATCAAATTTTCTGCATCCCCTCCAACATTTGTAACTTTCCCCTTCTATCATTTTAGTCAATCTGATAGGTGTGAAACGACATATCAAAGTTATTTTAATTTGCATTACTTGAATGAATAATGATTTAGAGCATTTTTATATGTCCCCATATACTTTTGAATTCTTGATTGAAAAACTGGCTATTTACATCATTTGATCATTTGTCAATTGGGGAATGACTCCTATAAATTTGACAAAGTTATCTATTATTTGAGATATGAGACCTTTATTTGAGAAATTGTCTATAATTTACCCCCATTTTTCTGGTTGCCTTCTAATTTTGGTTATATTTCTCTTATTTGTACAAAATCTTTTTAATTTAATATAATTAAAATTATCCATTTTACATTTCACAAAATTCTCTTTCTCTTGTTCACAAATTCTTCTCCTATCCATAAGTCTGGTGGGTAGTATGTTCCATGTTGTTCTAGTTTTCTTATAATATCTCCTTATATCCAGGTCATGCATTCATTTTGACCTTATCTTGGCAAATGATATAAGATGTTGATCTATACCCAATTTCTATCAAACTCCTTTCCTATTTTTTTTTTTACCAAATAGTGTATTTTCCTCCCAAAAGCTTAAATCTTTAGATTTGTCAAATACAGTATTATAATCATTTACAACTGTGTATTTGTCTACTGAGCTACCTTTCTATTTCTTAGCCAATACCAGATAGTTCTGATAATTATTGCTGTATAATATAGTTTAAGATCTGGTACTGCTAACCCTCCTTCCTTGGCGTATGTTTTCATTAATTCCTTTGATATGCTTGATTTTTTGTTCTTCCAAATGATTTTTATTATTTTTTACTAGATTAATAAAATAGGGTGATGGTTGGTTTTTTTTTTTTTGGTAAATTAAGTGGGATGGCATTGAATAAGTGGACAAGGTAGAATTGTCATTTTTGTTATATTGCTTCTGCTCCCCCATGAACAATTAACATTTCTCCAAATATTTAAATCTGACTTTACTTGTATAACAAGTGTTTTATAATTATGTTCATGTAGTCCCAAGGCTTGTCTTGACAGATGTACTCCTTGGTATGTTACACAACGTACAGTGATTTTTAAAAGAGGTATCTCTTACTAACTCTTCTTGCAGCTGGTGATATATGAACATGCCAATGATTTGTGTGATATTTCATATTTTTGAAGGTATTACTTTATTTCTTTTGTGTCTTGCACTTTGTTGGCATATAACTATATAAAAAGTGTTCTGATTATTCTTTCTATCACTTCTGCTCTAGCTGTGATTTCACCTTTCTCATTTGATATGTTATTGGTTTTTTACTTTCTTTTTGATCAGATTAGCAAAGATTTTATGAATTTTATTAGTTTTTTCAAAGAACCAGATTTTAGTTTTATTCATCATATCTGTGCTTTTAATTTCCAATTTATCTCTTTCCCCTCTAATCTTTACCTCTATCCTTCTGTGATTATTTTAGGCTTTTTATTTGATAGATTTCCAATACGTAAATGTACGTGCAGTTCATTAATCCTCTTTTTTACTTTGTATTTTTGTAAAAATTAGATTTTTTTCTGGAGGACACCTTAGCTTCACCCAAAAAATTTTAGTACTCTTCTTCATCATTTTCTTTTATGGTAGTTGTTGTTTCTATGATTTTTTTCTTTGACCAACTCATTTATTTAGAATTTCATTGTTTCCACTTGCATCTATATCTTTTCTTTGTGATTCCCAAATTATTATTTTATTGCATTATTATCTGTAAAGATGTATTAACTCTCTCTAGGTTTTTTTTATATTTGTTTGCAACATCTTTCTATGACCTTGTACGTGGCCAGTTTTTCTAGAAGTAATACGGAGTGCTGAGAAATAGACATATTCTTTTCCTCCCCTTTAGAAGATTTCATAAGTCTTATAACTAGTTTCTTCAGCAGTTTGTTCAGATCCATGGTTCCCCTTCTGTTTATCATTCTTTTAGACTTTACCGAAACTGAGAGAGTAATACTGAAGTCTCCTGTTGCTGGTGTTTTATTGCCTATGTCCTCCTGTACTTCAGCTAATATTTCCTTTATAAATTTGGATGCTGAGAGCTCGCTCTCTGAGGAGCCGTCGTGTGGAGCGCTAACTGCCGGCCGTTGGAGAAGAGAATGCAGTGTGTCTAAGGGAACCGGGGGGGGGGGGGGGGGGGGGGGTAGGGTGGGGGGGGGTGGGAGGGGCACGGGGAGGGTGTATCTTATCGTTACTGGAGCTACTGTCTTCCCGAATCTGGTTGATGGGAATCTCCGAAGATGGCTGTGCAAGAGAAATACCCAGGCGGGAGGATTTCCCAAGCCAGTCCAACTGATTCCAGTTTGATTCAGAAGGGCAGTTCCCTGGGGACTGAATGGCAGATCCCAGTCATCTCAGAGCCATACAGAAGCAGCTTCAGCAGCTGCTCGAGTGTGGCTGACAGTGGGGACACGGCCATCGGCACATCATGTTCTGACATCGTTGAGGAGTTTTGCAGCTCGGATGGCAGCCCATCCTTCCTGCCCATCAAAAGCCAAGGAACCATTCCTATAGCCCGTGTGATACCATTTACTTCGGGGACCTCTCCAATAAAGCCAGCTTCCACCCTTAGAGGGCTCCTTTCCTCCAAACTGACTGTGTCAGGATTGTCTGAAAATGTGGGACTGCCCAGGAATGGAGACCTTGGCACCATGAAAAGGTCTCAGGGCCTGCCGAGGGATTTCATGTACCACAGTGGAAAACCTGGGGAAAATGGAATTGAACAGTCCTGGTTTCCTGCTTTTGGCCACAAAAGAGAAGAGGAGATGAGGAAGTTTGGTACTCTCAACATGGAACCAACTTTCAGCCAGTCGGTTCTGACGGAGACACTGTATTCAGATCCCTACTACCGACTTCACCTGCAAAATCCATCAACTGAGACAGGCAAGGAGTTGTAAAGGTGCTGCCGGAGACTAAGAAGGCCCCAGGTGCAGAGGCTGGGTGTGAACGAAATGGGACCTACGCCATTGTTGGTGGGCTGCTTCAGGCAGCATCTGGCTTCCCGAAGCCTCTGCACTCGCAGGGGTGGCTGCAAGGCCCTGACACTTGGCATTGCCAGGAACAGTCCTGTGAACTCAGCACAAGCCGACGGCAGCTGGAATCAATTTGGTTACAGATGGAACAAATGAAGCTCCAGAATGCAGCCACCTGCCACCACCCCGCAGCTTACACTCAGTATCTGCCCTCCCTGGAGTCAGCCCAATGGGTAAACATCCTGAGCAGCCATGAGAGCGTCCTCCAGGAGGCTTTCAAGGAGAAGGATCTCCTTATCGACAAGCAGAGGCAGCACATCTCTCAATTGGAAGAGAGAGTTCGTGAGAGTGAGCTTCAGGTCCACAGTGCCCTGTTGGGCCGCCCTGCACACTGTGGGGATGTCCGCATGCTGAGGCTGCAGGAGCTGCAACGAGAGAACACTCTGCTCCGAGCACAGCTTGCACGGAAGACAGAGGCTCTCAGTAAAGAAAGGTCAGAGCTTGAAAAGAAACTCGGTGCCTCCGAAGTGGATGCCCAGCTCATCCGGGAGTCCCTCAGGGTGGCCTTGCAGAAACATTCAGAAGAAGGGAAGAAACAGGAAGAAAGGGTCAAGGGAAGGGACAAACACATTAACAATCTGAAAAAGAAATGTACGAAGGAAACAGAGCAGAACCGGGAGAAACAGCAGCGCATTGAGACTCTGGAGAGCTATGTGGCCTACCTGTCCTCGAGGGAGGATCAGGCGCAGCGGAGCCAGAAGCTCCGGGAATTAGAGTTGAAGAACTCAGACCTGCAGGAGCAAGTGACAGACCTGAAGAGAAAGCTGGGAGAGGCCGGGGCAGGCTGCACGGAGCGGGAATCCCAACTTGAGAGCCTGAAACAGAGAACCGGAACTCCTCTCTGTGGTGCAGAGTTTGCAAGATAAACAGTATTCGAAGAAGGCCAGTGGTGGGAGCCTGGTTCAACAAGTGGAAAGCCCCGAAGTGGAGACTGAACCTTTACAGAAAGAGTGTGATTGCCTCAAGAAGGCTGTGGATAAGCAGCAGAAGGAAAGAGACCAGTTGTGTTCACAAGTGAAGAGTCTGGAGGCGAAAGTGGCCCAAGAAGAAGGAACTTGTCAAGCCCTGAAGGAGGAGGCTAGAAGGAGGGAAAATGCCTTGGAACAGCTGCGCTTGTCAATAAAAGAGCTTTCAATGCAGAACCAGGACCTGATTGACCCGCTTAGACCACCTTCGTCAGTCCCAGTCAGCATCTTTGCCCTCAGCAGACACCAGCTGTACCAGAATCTGGGCAACTGCCTGCATGATCTGCAGGTCGTATACAGCATTGTGACCCAGAGATCCCAACCTATGCCTTTTTCTGGGCATCCATTCTGTGTCCCACCCCTCAACTGAGTTAGATTTGCAGAAACCAGATGTGATCATCAAGAATTTGGAAGAAGTCAGGGAATTGCATCGTGACATCGAGGAAATCCATACCACCATGTGTGATAGATATGCCCAGGACATGGGAGACAACTGCATCACCTAGTGAAAATAGGAGGAATAAGGTGGAGGAGAGGCCAGGCTAGAGACTGCCTCTTGATTGCTGTGAAGGAGTGGTGAATAACATAGCCCCCTGGCAAGGATATGCTGTGTCCTTCAGGAACATGTTTATTGGTACTTGCCAGTCCTGATTTGTGCCCTTGGGTGGTGATGGGGGAGATAGAGTTAATTATTAACTGACCTTCCCCAGGTATGACCTGCCATACAGGGGAAGCCTGGCCTGTTGCCTCACTGCCCCATCCTTGCAGATGGGAACCAGGATCATCCTTACACTGTTTTGCCGGCAACATTAGCAAGGATTCTCTATGACTCCCCCACCTCGCCTTAGATACCACATGGTCAGGGTTGTAGTGCCCAGACACAGATCTCCATCTTTTTCTCTCAGGGATGACTAAGATGAGATGATCTGTGGGGGAAGGAAGAGCCCTTCTCATCTGTGGGATCAAAGAGCATCTCAACATGCCTCAGGGTCTTTTCATTTAGTCAGGTCCCCATAGCATTGTAAAGGGAAAGTGGATTACTTGTCACTCTTGTGCCTTAATTCTTCTCCCTCTCACCTCCCACCACTAATTAAGTTGTCCACTAGGAATCTCCCAGGTCATATTTTCAACCTGAGATTGTGGGTATTCTAGCTATGGAGCAGGTAGATAATCAGCTCATTTTCTTCGTCCTGGTTTCTAGTCCCTGTAAGCAGTAGGGGACTGGATGCTGTTATTGGGGGGAATGGTGCAGCAGGTCTTGACTATCCTTCAACAACGTATCTGCTCCTCTCTAGTGCTCAGGTTTGGTGAGAGCTATTTGGAAGCAGTAGGGCAGAGACTTCCCTTTTCCCAAGAAGGCTGTGTGCCCTGTTGGGTTACGAAAAGCCCTTCCCACCTTGAGGGAATGCCCCAGTGTGTTGGCTCCCCTGGAAAACCCTCAACACTAATACCCATACAGGGTGCGACACCTCAGCTTCTAAATCGTAACTGTTACCATTTTGACTTCTTAGTTCCAGGTGCAGCTTGGATTTGAGTTGTTCACAGGGCTGGTTATGTTGGGTTTTTTCTCCTTTTTATCTTTCCAGTGTGGAGAGTGATGCTCGTTTGTACCTGTCTCTGAGAGAACATGTGTGATTCCGGTTGGCTCCTGATGCTGGGGTGAGGCAGCCTTGATATAGATCCCCACTGCTCAACCCTGATTGTGGTCTGGAGGCCAGTGAGCAGATGAGCAGCGACCCTCTTCTCCAGTGGCATTTAATTTCTAGAAAGGATAGGAACTGCTGCCTTGCTCCCCTGACCAAAGGATGCCTCCTTATTCGAAGCCAGGCTGGGACTGCAGAGCAGAACTCAGGGCCATTCTATTCTCCCTCAAAGTTTATAAAGTATTTATGAATCTTTGTTATATTGACTGGTTTGTATTATTTTGATTACAAAATAAAAATCCTGAACTGGTAAAAAAAATTTCTGGAGCATATAAGTTTATTTCTGATATTGGTTTGTTGTCTATGGGTCCTTTGAGATCAATGTCATTTCTCTATTCCTATCTTTTTTTATGTTTTCTTTTGCTTTGTCAGAAGGCATGATAGCAATGCCTGTTTTCTTGGATCATTTGATGCATAGTAAATCTGTTTTCCATTCTCTCAGTTTTATTTTGTATATCTTTTTGTTTTTATATGTATTTCTTGTAAACAATCGATTGTAGGGTTTTATTTTCTTAATTTTATTGGATTGCTTAATTCATTCACGTTTAAAGTTATGAAACTTGAGTTTATATTTTCATCCTTCTATCTCTAACTTTGTTTTCTTTCAAGTTACATTTTGTCCCTCTTCTTTTGTAAACAGTCCTATATTCCTTCATTTTCTTTATGTTCATTTTTCTTAAGATGGCCCCATTTGCATTGTCTCTGTTTTCATCTCTCATCCCCTCTTCTCAGTTATTACCACTTTCCTTCTGTGGTTTTTCTTATTAGTTCCTTTTTCTCTCTTGCTTCTATCTAGCTTTGTAATGATTTCTCCCCCTTTTCCCTCCCAATTAAAATAGATCCTCCCTCTTTTTCAACTAGCATTGTCAGTTAGATTTATAAAATTTTATTATTTATGCCCCTTTCCAAAAATGAGTTTTCATGCTTTATTTATTATCCATCATCCCCTTTTTCCATCTGCTCTAGACCTCATTCATAATCCCTCTGATTAATTATCTGATCTATTATATCTTCTGTATTCTTTATGCAATCAAAGTTCTAAGTTTCTAACTGCTTGCCATCCAAGTAGTTTCTGCTTGTAGAGCTTGTCCCATGGATTCACCCTTTCTATTTTACCTGTCTCCCAGAACAATGCAAATTATTGAGTATGTCAGAGAGGATACTACCCTTTCTCCACCACTTTTCTGATTACACAGCCCACCACTGATCTATACCCTCCCCTGGTAACCTTTTTCCCTGCTTTGCCTCAAAAATTTCCTCCAGGTGTCCATGCTCCCTAACTCCCACAGGCACCAGTTACTCCCAGGAGCTTCAACCACTCCCTTCCCAAGGTAGGATAAGTAGACTTTTCAAGCACCAAATCCCCCAGGACACATTCAACTCAAGGTCCTCATCTCCCTTTACAGACCATCTCTCTCTTCACCCATAGGAGCATTCAGAAGTGGAACCCATTCCAAACATCAATGCAAGGCCTGTTTTCTTTCGCAACATTTTTGATCCTTTGCCTCTCTTCCTCAACCCTGCCCCATAGTCTTCCCTTTCTGAATGTGAGGGTCAATTTTGCCTCATTACCAGCCTTTGATTTAGCCTGAGCATATTACATGCTTCTCTCTATCCCACTGCTCTCCTCAGCCCCCTTCATGTACCCTCTTATGTTGTAATGTAGACCCACCAAATTTTTTAAACTGATTCACCTGTAGGCAAGGTATGGCCAGATTCTATCCAAAATAACTCTATCCTCCTCCTTACTATTACTTCCCCCAGACGTTCACCTTTACATTTGTCTCACTATGTGAAATCAGAAGTTCCTTTCTGGTCTTTCTGCTATCACTTTACTGTCACAGGTTATTTTTTTCTCTGCTATATTTATTCACTCCATTTCTGTTATTTGGGTTGTTCAGGAAGCACAATTTCTTCCAATCTGATCTCCTCTCTAATTATATTTCAAATGCTTCTTTATTATTGAATGTTGATTGTTTTTTCATTTATGGCTAAACTCAGATTTGCAGTATGAGTCACCTTGGGTCACATTTTGAGCTCCATTGTTCTTCAGAACACATGATTTCATTCTATCCTGTGTTTTCAGTTGGTTGCAGAATAATCTTTCATTATTTGAATTTCCAGATCTTGTTTCTGAATTGATTTGTTCAATTTAACCTCTATGTGTTTTGGAGTTTGCAGTCTAGAATTATTTTTTCTAAAGATGATCTGTGAATTCTTTCAACCACTATTTGCTAAGTGCAGAAGTTCTGAGCTGTTGTATTATGTTCTTGATCACTATATTCAGGTTATTTGTCCTGTCATGTTATTTTGGGAGAACTACAATCCTTAGGTTGTATCTATGCATCCTAATTTTGAGAGCAATACGTTTTGCTTGAAGAGTGAGCATATTTAATATTATTGAATTTTTTTCTTCTCTTCTAGACTGTGCTTCATTTCTATATATTTGCAAATTTCAATCTATCATTCTCTCGTTTCTCAAGTGAGATTTTCCATCAAAGTTTTTTCTGTTCTGCCCATTATTTTTGTCATGCATGCTATAAATTCTGCCTTTATAATTCTCATTTCTCTTTCAAACCACTCAAGAACAGTGTGTTATGGTTTCATTTTCTCCTTTCATTCTACAAATTCCTGTCTTATAAAGCATTGTTTCATATTAGATCTGGAGGCAATATTTCCTTCTTAATATTTTCTTCTTTGTTTAGCTACAACATCTTTGAGTTTTCTTCTTTCTGACATTCTTGATAATTTCAGTCTTTTTCCTCTCTGATTTTCCCTTAATGTTCACTTCCACAGCCTGGAACCTAGGTCTCCATGGCATGGGGATTAGGGTGCAGGTTGAGTTTTGTTGTAAGACTGTAACATGTTCTTGGATCTGTTACCATAGCCTCTGCTAATGAGAGGTAGGGTGGGGGATTCTGAGTGAGTTTAGGTTAGTGAACGCCAATTCATTCCTAAATCATGGAGATAGATGAAATTGCTTTATCTTTGGCACATAATTGCTGTTTTGGAGAGCTTTAAAAGATCGTACAAATCAGAGAAAATATCTAGTCCTCCACCTTGTTGCTCATGTGACCTGAAAGTCTTATCTATTTCTATATAATTGTCAGTTTTCTTGACATATAATTGGATAAAATAATTTCTAACAATTTCCTTTCATTCTTATCCAGCCATTATGAATTATCCTTTTTCATTTTTATATTGGAGATTTGGTTTTCCTTGATGATCTCATCAAGTTTCATGAGTCTAGTTATCTTCTCTGTGCATATGTTTCCTATATATTCATCCCGATTCTGTCTTCTAAGTTCCAGTTCCACATTGTAATTTTTAATTACAACTGCCTATTGTAATCTTGAATTATACATCCCCAAAGCAACTCAAACTCAACATGTCCAAAACACATTATTATCTTTCCTCCAGGACCATCCCCTCTTTCCAATTTACTGTCAGGGTCACCACCAATTCCCAGTCCCCTAAGCTTGCAACTTCAGTGTCATTCTTGACTCTGTAGCTTTATTCACCCCATATATCTAATCTGTTGTCAAATCTCAATATTTTTAAATTCACAACAGCTCTCATATATATGTTTCCCTCTCTCCCTTCACAATTTCCCACCCTTGTGCAGTCACTCATCTCCTCTCACATGGACTATTACACTAGGTTTCAGGTTGGTCTCTCTGCTTCATCTCTCCTCACTCCAATCTGTCTTGTACTCAAGATACTAAAATGATTTTCCTAATACGCTGGTCTGAACGTGTAACTCCTCCAGTCAATACACACCACTTGTTCCCAGTTACCCACAGGATTAAAAATATAGCCTACTATTTGACCTTTAAAGCCTTTTTACAACCTGGCCCCTTCCTACTTTTCTAGTTTTCAAACACTTTACTCTCCTCTGTGTGTACTACAAGCCTGCAACATCTGACTATTTGCTGTTCCTCTCATACAACACTGCATAGCCCAGCTCTGCACATTTTTGCTGACTGACCCTCTGCCTGGAATGTTCTCTCTTTTCCTCCATCACTTTACTTCCCTGGCTTCTTTTGAGACTGAGCTTAACCTTCTGTTAAAGTCTTTTCCTGATCCTGCTCATTGCTAATTCTCTCTAAAATTACCTTACACTAACACTGCATGTGGCACGTGTAGTTTTTTTGCATGTTGTCTCCCAATACTAGATTACTAATTCTTGTAAGGAAAGTCTACTTTGTCTTTCTTTGTCTTTCTGTGTTTCATACAGTTCCTGTCACACAGTAAGCAGTTAATATTTGTTGACAGTTTTTTTATTCTTTAGTCGTCTTTTTAAAAGTCAACTTTTATTCACTATTTTAATGTCTTTGTTTTCAGTTTTCTCTTATTTTAAGAATTTTCATATTTATTTGTTGATTTTATAGTTTTCTTTTTAGTTGCATGTCCAATTTATCTATTCCTTTTCTCGTTTATTACCAGTTTTAGAGATATAAATTTCTCCTTCTTTGACTGAATCTCAGAAGTTTAAGTATACTGTTTTATGGTTTTACTTTCTTCAACAAAATTAATTCTTTTTCTCTGTTTTGTTCTTTGACCCCTACATTCTCTAGGTTATTATTTAGTCCCCATTCAGGTATGACTAGTTTCTTCAAATTACACTTATAAATTATCACCTAGACTAGTAGACCCAAGTGTCTTTTGAATAGTCAGAACTTCTGTCAGCTGAATGTTGAACTCAGGCTCAGGGGAATGTTGCACTTTTCCTCCCACATATACGCAGCATCTTGGCCTAATACCCCATCCTACTTCTGCTCCTCATTTCTCTGGCATGGCACCAGTAGTTCTGAGTGTTGCAACACTGATATTATGGGGTTAATTTCTGTTATTTGCATCTTCAAGGCTCTGAGAGGAGGAGAATATAGAGTGTGCTGCTGAGCTCTATTTCCGGCCCCATGCATATGTCCTACCCTCTTTCCCTTTGATCTATTCTCCTTCAGAATTTTTCTTATTTCTTTTTGCTTTTAAAGCACAGTTAGATACCCATATAGTAATGCCTGTCTGTGGGAACCTCAGCAAGCTTCTGTGCCTGGAGCACTGTCACAGCCATGCTGTCTACTATAGTGTGAGCAAATTTCTGGAGATTGGAGCCAGAATCTCCACAGAATTGTAAAGAAAGGGAGGGACCAAGTAATGTATTGGAGTTTTGTTTCAAGCTCATGTTTTGTTCCTGGGGTCAGCTAGTATAGCCTCAAAACTCAAAGTAGTTTTCTTTCTTTTTTGAAACTTATTTTGGATTCCAGGTCTCTCAGACCATGGAGACTGAGATACTGGAAGCTGTTTTATCTTTGGTATATAATTTCTGTTTTGCCGGTATTTCAGAATTTATGGGCATCAGAGAAAATATCAATTCCTTCATCTTATTGCTCTGATCACTCTCTCCTTTTACAACGAAAAAGAAAGTGCTGGCAAAAAGCTATTGGAATCAATACTAGTTATCAGCGATTGTAGTTATCAACTCCTCATCTCTTCAATTTAATATTTTTTCCATTTACACATAAAAACAATTTTAACCTTTTAATTTTGAGTTCTAAATTCTCTCCCCTCTTTTTGAGAAGGCAAGCAATTTGATATAGTTAGACATGTAGTCATGCAAAACATATTTCCATGTTAGTCATGTTGTAAATGAAACATGGACTGAAAAGAAAAAGCAAAAAATGATGCTTCAATTTCCACTCAGACTCCATTGATTCTTTCTCTGAAGATAGTATTTTTCATCATAATTCCTTCAGAATTGTCTTGGATCCTTGTATTGGTCAGAATAGCTAAGTTACTCACAGGTGATCTTCACACAATATTACTGTGTACAATGTTGTCATGATTCTGTACATCTTACTTTGCATCAGTACTTGTAAGTCTTTCCAGGTTTTTCTGAGAATACTCTGCTTATCATTTCCACCACAATCATATACTTAATTTGGTCAGCCATTCTTCCATTGATTCACCAGTAGTGCATTAGTGCCTCACTTGTTTCATATCCCCTCCAACATACCATTTTCCTTTTCTGCATATTAGCCAATCTGATAAGTGTGGGGTAGTACTTCAAAATTATTTTAATTTTTATTTATCTAATCAATAGTAACATAGCATTTTTCATACGACTGTTGATAGCATTGATTACTTCATCTAAGCATTGCCTATTCTTTGACTACATATCAATTTGGGAATTTCTCTTATTTTTTTAAATTTGACTCAGTTTTCTATATATTTGAGAAATGAAGTCTTTTTCAGAGAAACTTACTCTTATTTTTTCACAGTTATGATTACTATTTCCCTCCATCCTTTTTTCCCATGTTCCCAATCTCTTTCTCCTTTCACCTTGTCCATCCTCAAAAAGGTTTGTCCCTATTATTTTGCCTAGTTCATACTCTCTTCTATCAGACTCCTTTTCTTTTATTCCCTTCACCTCCAACTTTCCTGTAGTTTAAGACAGATTTCTATACCCAACTAAGTGCGTGTTATTCTCTCTGAGCCACTTCTGATAAGAGTAAAGTTCAAGAGCTCCCATCCACCTCTTTCGTCTTCCTCTCCACTGTAAAAACTCTTTGACACCTCCTTTATGTGAGATAATTTACCCCATTCTACCTCCCTTATTTCTCCTTCACTCAGTGCATTCCTGTTTCTCACCTCTTGGGTTTTTTTTTTTAATAAATCATCCCACCATATTCAACTCACACCTGAGCCCTGTGTCTATGCATACTCCTTCTAATTGACCTAATAATAAAAAAAAGTTCTTAGAACTTATAAGCATTACCTTCTCAGGTAGGAATTTAAACAGCATAATCACTTTGAATCCCTTATGATTTCTCCTTTCTGTCTTGGATTTTAAACTCACATTTTCTCTTTAGCCCTGGTATTTTCATCAGGAATACTTGAAAGTCTTCTATTTTGATGAGTTTCAATTTTTTTCCCCTGATAGATCATATGCAGTTTGGCTGGGTAAGTGATTCTTGGGTATAATCCTAGCTGCTTTACCCTCTGGAATATCATATTCTAAGCCCTCTGATCCTTTAGTGTTAAATTTTGTATTATCCTGACTGTGGGTCCACAATATATAAATAGTTTGTTTCTGGCTGCTTGAAATATTTTCTCTTAGACTGAGGGCTCTGGAATTTGGCTGTAATATTCCTGGGATTTTTCATTTTGGGACCCCTTTCAGGAGGTAATCAGTGGATTCTTTCCATTTCTATTTTACCCTCTGGTTCTAGAATATCAGTGCCATTTTCCTTGATTATTTCTTTTTTAAAATTTATTTACTTTTAGTTTACAACAATCAGTTCCACAGGTTTTTGAGTTCTGGATTTTCTTCCCCTCTCTCTCTACCTCCATCCCCAAGATGGCTTGCAATCTGATATGGGCTTTACATATACATTCACATTAGTCATGTTGTGAAGAATTATAATGGAATGAAGCACAAGAAAAAAGAAACAAAACAAAAAAGAGATAGGGCAAATAATATGCACTGATCAGCATTCAGACTCTGTAATTCTTTCTTTGCATGTGGATAGCATTTTCCAACATAAGCCTTTTGAAGTTGTCTTAGAATCTTGTATTACTGAGAAGAGCCAAGTTTATCAAGGTTAGTCATCGAACAATGTAGCTGTAACTGTGTACAATGTTCTCCTGGTCTTGATAATTTTTAAAAAGATGTTTAGACTCTTTTATTATCATGACTTTCTGGTAGTCCAATAATTCTTAAATTATCTCTCCTCAATCAATTTTCTAGATCAGTTATTTTTCCAAAGAAATATTTCACATTTTCTTCATCACTTTTTACTTGCCCAATTCCAATTTTTAAGGAATAATTTTCTTCAATGTGATTTTGTATGTCCTTTTCCATTTGACCAATTGTATTTTAGAGGTTTCTCTTCTTAAGAGAATTTTGGACTTCTTTTTTTCCAATTGGCTAATTCTCCTTTATATGGTGTTCTTTTCTTCGTTGGATATCTGTATCCCTCTTACTATTCGGCTTATTCAGCTTTTTGAGATGTTAATTTCTTCATTATCTTTTATGCCTCCTTTACTAAGCTACTGAATCTTTTTTCTTGATTTTCTAGCATCACTGTTATTTCTTTTCCCAATTTTTCTTCTACCTCTCTTTGGCTTTTAAAATCCATTTGGAGCTCTTCTGAATTCTTTTTTTTGGGAGGGAGGCTAAGATCAATTTACATTTTTGGGGGGGACTTTGGATACAGTTGTTTTTACTTTATTTTCTTCTTCAAAGCTTGTGTTTTGATCTTCCCTGTCACCACAATAACTTTTTATGGTCAAGACCTTTTTATGTTGTTTACTCATTTTTTTCTAACTTCTTTCTTGTTTAAAATTTACATTAAAGTTGGGCTCTACTCCAAGGATGAAGGGAACACTGTCCCAAACTTTAAGAATTTTGTGCAGCTAATTCTGGGGGTCTGTAAGCTTTCAGTTCTTCCAAAGTAATATGATCTAAGGAGATGTGAGTTTACTACTCTCCTGGCCTGTTCTCAGGTCCATAAGTGATCACAGTCACTCTGTTCTACCTAGAACTGTGACC
Source organism: Notamacropus eugenii (assembly GCF_028372415.1). Taxonomy (NCBI): domain Eukaryota; kingdom Metazoa; phylum Chordata; class Mammalia; order Diprotodontia; family Macropodidae; genus Notamacropus; species Notamacropus eugenii. Next base: position 270,955,870 of record NC_092875.1, read on the forward strand.
AATGCCCCTGTTTCCCTGAAGATGTAAGCTCTAGGGTGCTTGCACCCAGTGCCAACAAAGGGACCCTCAGAGCCAATTGTCTGACACCCTTACCATCTGTGGGCTGAGAGCTCCAGATGCAGTGGCTGACACCATTGATTCAATCATTCCCAAAGCCGGTTGCTTGTCTGCTCAGGTGGAGCCTGTACTCCCCTCTCATCCCAATATGAGAGACCCTTTCTGCCAACTTTCTAAGCTGTCTTGGGCCAGAAAATTTGTTCACCCTTTCCTGTTGTGGATTCTGCCATTCTAGAACTTGTTTGGGGATATTATTTAAAATTGGTTGGAAGGGAATTTGGGAGAGCTTAGGTGAATTCTTAACTTTTCTCTGCCATCTAAAGAGGGATAAAATTACTACCATGACCTATCTCAAATCATAATGTATATGACAGTGCTTTTTGAACTGAAAATTCAAACTAGAGTTTCTTCACCTTGTTTTTCCTTTTCTTTAGAATTTCCTATACAAAAGCACATCAGCAGATCAATCATTTTATTATTGATTTAGGTTTCCCCCATCATAATAGATCTTATTACATCTTAACAAATATATATATATATTATATATATGTATATACATATATACATATGTATTTGACTTGCCCACCTGATTCAATCATCATGGCAACAGAAATAATATGTAAATAAAATAACTGAAACAAGACTAGTCATTCTGGCCATATTAACTTAATAACATCAGTCCCTGCTCAACACTTATCAATTATGATGTCCATAAAAACTGAAGATTAGAAGGCAGACTTTTTGGAAGGACTAGGTATACAAAGGTATGGCTATGGCTCATTAGTGAAGAATGTAAGGAATTCTCAGTTTGCTTTAAGGAAGCAATTTACTGACAAAGGTTACTTTTCTTGAGTTGTGATTGTTTAATTATAATTAGAAATGTCATAATGATTATAATATAATAACTAACATTTATATAGTGCCTACTACTGCAAGGCATTGTATTAAGTGCTTTACGATGATCTCCTTTGATCCTCTTAACAACCCTGGGAGTTAGGTGCCATTATTATACCCATTTTACAGATGAAGAAACTGAAACAGAGTTTTAATGACTTGCTCATGGTCTCACAATTAGTAAATGTCTGAAGCCAGATTTAAATACAGGTCTTCCTGACTCTAGGTCTGGCATACTATCCATTACACCAATCAGATGCCTCTAGGTCATGAGACAGAGAATTGATAGATTTCATTTATAGTAGTGACTGCTAATAATTATATGATTTTTATGTCACTTCACTGATACTCAGTTTCTTTTTTTTGAAATTTTTAGACCATGCTGTCCATCAAATATGGTTTCCTGAAAGCTACACCTAGGGCACAACATATGTTCAAAACAAGAGCACGTACACTCCCAATGATATATCACTTGTACCAAACCAAAACCAAGGATACATTAGGACAAAGCAAAAGATGTGCAATTAAAAAAGAATACCAAGTAAAATGAAGAAAGTGTATCCTTACAAACAGGGGAACAGTTCCTATAACCTAGTAATGGGAGAGGGAAAACACATACAACTTGTGCTTCTGGGGCTGAACTGCAGATGGAATAATTCCCTCAATGGCACTGTAGTTTTTGATCTTCTACAGACGCGGTGATGTCATCTGTTGGTTTGGTGCTTTCTTTTGTAAGACTGCTTTTTTCCAGTTAGGTACAAGCAACTTTTTTTTTTTTCAAATAAGCTGTGAGTTACTAGTTTCAACATGTGAGTTGTCTTTTCAACTGCGTTATCTATTATTTTTCTACTGTATAGACCTTTTCCCACAAGGGAATTGTTAGAGTCCTCTCGTGAGAGAGCTCATGGTCCATGGCTATTTCAGCTTTGTGTGTGTATGAATCATGCCCACAGTCCAGTAGTAAAATCTTTTAGGTCAAGCAAGTTCCTTTAATTGCTTTTGCTCTGTCTCAGTGACCAATCCCTTAGACTTTCTTTCTATTTGGGTTGGGTTAATCTGGACTTTGTAATTGTCCTAGCAGCAAACACTGCTCATGGAACTGAAGTTTCGTTTTAACAACACTGGAAAAGGGTAGAACTGGTGACCTTTGTCCTACATTCCGATAGTTTTACCCAGATCACTATTACCCCTTTATATCAAGTAAGAAGGTTGTACTAAATCCTTTAAAAATTCTCTTCTGGCAAAAAATTATGATTCTGAATACAAAACAAAACAAATCTTACATTTCACTTAGTCTTGCAATCCAGTATATTAAGTCTCACTAAAATGACTATTCAATAATTGATTGGACTATATGACTTTAAGAAACTGGAATAGTACAAAATAATCACACTTCATACGTATTACATTCATATTATAACCTTCAGAAATGTTTGTGAAACCTATAATATTTTCCACAATTATGTGAAGGTTTCAGGAAAAAATACAAAAGTTCCCCTAAAAGCTAACACTTTCTCTCCAACCTCTGGTTAATTGGTAAGAGCAAAAACTAATGAGAAGCATGGTCATTAGAGAAGTTAAGCAAAATAAACATTGTATTCTACGATGAAGGCTATTCAAGAAACTAGTTTATAGCAGACTCAACTTCTGATATGTTTTGAAAGACATAAAAAATGGTGTAGAGCTTTTTGAGTTTACTTTTCATGAAGTTTGTGTCTCTTCCACCTGTAGCACTACATGTTCTTGCTTTTAAACAGCAGATTCTAAATAAGCAAAGACAGCAGAGTGATTGTAAAGAAAGAGAAGTTAAGGTACTTCATTCATTCTATATGACCAGTGCATTAAAAATTTAAAGCAGTGAAAGAGTATGAACTGGGAAGTGTAGTATTTTTCTTTGATAAGTGAAAATTTTAATTCATGCATGAAATATTCCAATGAATTTAGATCTTTAAAACTAAAATATTTTTGTTAATTATTTTAAAACCAGAGAAAAAACTTAGATAAAGGTCTCATATCTCAAATATATAAAG